>NC_060950.1:55716535-55723869 GCF_022045245.1 Lucilia cuprina | reverse complement strand
AAAAATAATTGTAGCTAAATGGCATGACAATAGCATCGTAAGCATTGCTTCTAACTGTCACGGACTAACACCAATCACAAAAGTAGATAGAATTGGTGTCATCAATAATAAGAGAACAAAAATTGAAGTCGATTGCCCAGCACTTGTAAAAATGTATAATAAGTATATGGGTGGTGTAGACCGCTTTGATGAGAATGTTGATTCTATGAGAGTAGCTTTACGTGGAAAAAAAATGGTGGTTTCCTCTCTTTGCATTTGGACTAGATGCCGCTTGCCAGAATGCTTGGCTCATCAAAAGAAAATGCGATAACAGCTGGACTTATTGTGAATTCCGTAGGGCAATCGTGATGTCATATTTGCGAAAATACGGAACGCAGCCAACTAAGAGCAACAATTGTGGCGTTCCCATTGTGTTGAGAGTTTCAAATGAAACTAGATTGGGAGGGTGCTCAGAGGACCATATTGAGCAGGATTGCTCACAACGTCGCTGCGGTTTTTGTCATGAACGCACTAGAAAAATGTGTGCCAAATGCAACATAGGCCTTCATATTAAATGTTGGTATAAATTCCACAACAAATAAAAAATTATATAATTATTGTTAAATCGAATGTAATGTAGTGTACCAACACTTCGCTACACACCAATATTACATATAAACAACAAATGTAAAGTGCAATTGAGTGAAATGTATCATGTTGCACATATGTTGCATTTTTAAGTACTCAATTGTACTAACCAATAAGAAAAGAGAACTGTAATTAGAATAAGATAGGATAATAATTAGAATAAGAGAGGGGATACTAAAAATATAGTATATAAACCCCGAAAATATTAAAATAAAATCAGACTTTGTTTAAACATACAAAGACTCGTTTTTATTAATTAGGGACTTTACGCTCTTCGAATTATTTCGGATATAAGCGTATTGTAGACCATAGGCACCTGGATGCCGGTCTAAGAAGAAAAGGCAAAGATACAAACCCATTACAGTAAAATTCAAAGCATTTAATAAATTATGCCCAGTGTCACCTATAGGTGACACCGCAATAAAAGCACATTTACCAATATTTTTTTTATTTTGAACTTTTTTATAGTGTAAACTAGACGTATTTTTACTATTTAGAATAAAAATAAATTGTTTCTCCCTTTGGCGAGGGTATGGGAATTGCCGGGTTAAGTGTGCACATCCTAAAAATCCATCAAGCGTCTGTTCCAAATTGGACAGTTTGATAGTCTGTTTGCTGCCACTGAGACGTCAGTATTTGTAGTCCTGCCAATAGGCCAAAAACGCACACAAACAGCACCACCCACCGACCCTTAAGAACGAATGTCAGAAAAGAAAGAATGCCCCGGTTAGGGGTTTGAAAATCTAGAGAAACTTTATTACCACAGCGTCGACAACGGTCTGAGATGAACCAAATGTTACTGCCGTCCGAACTAGTGAGGTGAAAGCACCAGGCTTATGTACTCCGCGAGATTCTGAAGCAACAAAAACAAGCACAAGTAGCCACCCCAAGCTGGCTGCTGTAAAAAACACTTTAACGTTGGTTCTTCCGAATGCCTGATAAGAATTGCCCTATAAGTGGCCTAATCCTTAAAAAAAAGTTAAGGTAAGAACAAGACCTAGTCTCAATGCCAGTGACGGATAGATTCAGCGATTAGAGAAAAGCCATATGCCAGTGACGGATAGATTCAGCGATTAGAGAAAAGCCATAAAGTTAGGCATCTTAAAGTATGCGTAGAAAAACTCTCATCGCCGCCTGCATTAGTGGATGCTTTTAAGCAAAAACTGAATTTAAGAATTGAAGAAATGGTCAAATATATATTGCTGATGAGTCTGGTTTATTTTGGAAACTTTTACCAGATAAAACGTACGTTACAATGTAAAAGAAAAGCAACGTGTAACGTTTCGGTGTTCGGCACAAATTCAGATTATAAACTCATTCTTCCATATATTGGAAGATAGTGTACATCGACAAGGTGTAATATTTTGGAAAATAGCACTAAATTGGAATAGATTCTCTCTAGTGCAATGGGAATAAACTGTTACAGTAAAAATCGCCAGCTACAACTAGCATTGAAAGTTTCCGAGAGATAGAGTCGAAACAAGAAGTCTTTCAAGGCTACCATTTAGAAAACTGCAAGCTTGGCATGCTCTATTGCTTTGTTTATGAGAGTAGAGTGGCGATTGAATATAAATCCATCCAATCCAAAAGTAAGAGTAATGTTCCATGCTTTTTCTAAGTTGTCAAATGACAGAAGCTAAAATGTGAGTAGATCCAAACCAACAAAAGGAAATATTAGATCTAGGAAATCTGGTAATATCTGCTGATGTTGAGAAAATGTTTTGCTAAATAAAAATCTACAAACCTGATCAAGAATCTATATTGCTGATAAATCTGGTTTATTCTGGAAACTTTTACAAGATAAAAGATAAGAGAGAAATGTGGAAGCAACGTAGCATATATTGGAAGATGGTGTAATTTTGGGAGATTGGAGATTGCATAAGGTGTAATATTAGCGGTAAGCACTAAATTGGAATAAATTCTCTCTAGGGCAATAGAAGTAAACTTTAATAAAGTAATAGAAATCGGTAGCTACAACTAGCATTGAAAGTTTCCCGGAGATCGAGCAAATAAATGAAAAAAATTTGCAGAGATGAACTATATGTCGAAACAAGAAGTCTGTCAAAATTACCATGGAACCCCTAGAGGTATTATTGAATACAAATTCATACAAAGAAAGAATCCAAATTATCCGATTTTTTAGTACAAATTAACTACTGTAATGTATGATAGAACTTCTGCGCCATTTTTGGCTATTTGAACTCGGATCGGAGAAGATACAAAAAAAGCGCTTTAAACAAATAGAAGTAATTGTGTTTCAAGCGAAAAGTTATGTAAAGTCATATACACAACAAACTAGGAAAGACGGGGTGTTCAGATGGCATAACTCTATCTTATAATGACTTAAAAAACGAGGACTATTTTTAGTTTTTAGAACACAATATCTCAAAAACTTTATATGAAAAATTCTTAGGCCAGATTAGGATTTTGAGATGACTGTGTTATTAAAAAAGAACAAAATTTAAAACTTTTATAGAATTAGTATTGATTCATTATAAAAGAAATTAAGAAATCTTAAAAACATCTGTTAAGAGATCAAAAATTAGGAGCCAAATTAACGCATTCGTGATAGAGTTAAATTAATTGTAGTTTTCGTTATTGTGATGATGTTTAGCATTCGATATCGAGCAGAAAATCTTATTTTGGAACTTAAACTTTATGATCATGTATAAGGTGATGCGGTTTCAAATTCTATTTATTCTATTAATAAATTTAGATGAAAATTAAAAAATTTCATAGAAAATAGTTATTGTTTTTATTATTATACTAAATGCAAAATTTTGTAAAAAAAAATCACAACAAACTAACAAAAGTTAAAACTTTAAAAATCCAAAGTTTGCAAAAGTTTTCTGTTACAAAAAAAAAAGAGAGAAATTTTTCAATAATACTTTTAATTCAATACTGAGTCCATACATAAACTTATATGTATATATATAGGATGTATAAACTATTATGATATTTACTTATTTAAACATATCAATTAAGCCTTTCTTAGTATTATGATAAGTTGTTAGATTATTATTAATTTTATATTTCAACTTCTTTAGAAAACTTACGTCAAAAATAAATTTCTTCTTCCTCCGGTTTGGTTTGAACATTTGGACGATTTGATGTTGCTGCTGTTGAAGAGGAAGTTGCTGGATTTGAGGAGGATGGTAAAGATGTTGTTGATGCTGCTGCTGTTAAATTTGACATATGAGGTATTTTTGTTTGAGCCGCTGAAGTATGGGAAATTATGCGACTGGAGGTGGGAGTAGAAGTGACGGCCGCGTTGGTTGAACCCAAAGAATAACGTTGACCATATGTAAAAGTAGCTGAGGAATCGGTGCGTGTTACTCCTGCCGAGGAGGGTGGTGTGGGTGAGGTTAGATTTACAGCATTATTGTGAGTCGTTTGTGGATGTTGTATAATGGCCGGAGAACTGCCAGTACGTGAGTGTTGTGGTATTAGTTGAGAGGCTAAAGGTGTTGAGGAATTATTACGTTTATCGGCCAATTTTAGGGGAAACATTTGTGTTACGCCTGCCGCTGAACTGGAGGAAGAGTTGTAATGATTGTTGGTGGTAAAACTATTCGATTTATCGACTTTATTTGCTGCACCCGCATTAGATGAAGAATTCGATGTGGTCGATGAAAGGGATGATAGTTTCATGGGTATTTTTTGTTTTACCACATTGGCTTGAGTTTTTGGAGCATTTGTAGCACTTAGCAGATTAACAGGTGGAGTTTTTGATATTGTCGATGCCGTGCGCCATTTATCTTTACGTCTATCCACTGTACTTGCTACAGAGGTTAGCGTAGGTGTGTTACAGGCATTTGCATTAGAAGAAACGGTATTTGCTGTTAAATCATGTACATTTGACGCACTATTCGAATCATGTACATCATTATCCAATTCATTAACATTATTTGCTGTCGAGCTTTGTAGAAGTTGTGTCGATATATTGAGTGGTGTATTGGGTGAAATGAGCAGACCTTGACTTGACAGCACTTCCATTTTTCTATACAACTGTTCACGCTGCTGTTTGATATCTTCCTGTTGAGCGTTTATTTGTTCCTGCATTTTATCGAGTGCTTCTTTTTTCTCATTCAATTCCTGTTCTTGCTGTTCCCTCTGACGCATCCAAACTGTCTTTTCTTCCTGCAGTTTATCTTGTAAATTTCTCAATTCTTCCAACTGATCATTGTGAGTGTACGAGGCTCGGGGACTTTCACGGTATAGGGCTAACTGCAGCTGCAGCGATTGTATAGTGGTCATTTGCTGTGAAATGATACACAGCAGAGTGTGTAGATTGTGGGTAACTTGTAGTAAAGCTAAATTATTATCTTTGGTTACAGCTTGACTACCACCACTGGGGTTTAATGTATCACATATTTGGGTGTCTGTTTCCCCACCAGCCGTTGCTAGAAGTGTGGATATTATTGAAGAGTTTTTGGTTTCTTTTTTAGTTTCCTCTAGTTCTTGTAAACGTGGCGATAATACTTGTAATGTGCCCAATTTGTCGGCTCTACAGGGGAAATTGTTTTTAGATCTTTTCTCATCGAAACCAGCAAAAGTTTCTGCTCTTTTGGGCAGCGTAGGAGAGTTGTAGGTATCACTGTGCTTCTCACCCACCGAACTAACAGATCTTGAGACTGGTTGTCCTGTTGCAGCCGTATAAACAGTGTAAGCTAATTGTGTTATATCCTGTACGGTATTTAAAACTTTTTTCCACAATTCGCCAGTGTCACAATCGGCTCCCACTGACAGGTCTTTATAAGAACCAAATGTAGTTAGAAATTGAGCAGCACTCATGTTGCTTGCATTAGTAATTTGCTGTTGCGATTGTTGTTCCTGTGGCTGTTGTTCGGCAAAAAGTTTTTGATCTTTTTGTATTAGATTCAATTGTAAGAGTATTTTTTCTTCTAGCAAGATAGCCTGTTCTATATCCTTTTGTCTTATTTTCTCTATTATTTCTCTTTTATTAACACCAATACGCAATTTCTCCTCATGTGTTAAATCTTCCGATTCTATGACATCGGATGAGGGACAGTCAAGTACTGCTTGACGTATGGATTGTATCCATACATTTTTATCTTTGGGAGTTTGTACTTTTAATTCGTACATTTCGGGAAACAAGGGATTCGATGAGATAATATAAATACCTCGGGATTCTGTGCCCGCCTTTTCTCTTATCAATAGTTTCTGTAGAGGCACTACACCCGCCTTGTGCTCTGGTGTGAAAAACATGTATTTATTATGAGCCGAGTTTTCATTTAAGAAACACAAACAATCTGTCAGCACCACTACAAGTACCAATTGCATTTTCGATCTACCCTGCATTAAAGTGGCTAAACCCTCAAATTTAAGTCTACGTTTAGATTCGACACCAACATCTGTTTTGCGAAAAGGTTTATTTTTGTAAATAGCAAATGATTTATTATCTATGCGATTGTAGATATCGATTTGACGTTCTCTTAGCTCTTTCTCAGCCACACAAGCATCTACATCGACCAGCAGTTCCTTAACTAAAGCTAAAGCATGCTGCAGTTTATCACATTCCAATTTATCCTCACGGGCACTCTTCAATAAAGGCTCTATTAGCAGGGGATATTTAGTTAAACGTTGTGTTACAAACAATATACATTCTGGAATACCCTTCTTTTTTAGTAGAGGATTGGTTAGACAGTGTTTATACCACTCAGAGAATGTGGGATCACGGCTGGTCATACAGGATTTAAATTGCTCCAAAGCAGAACGATGATTAGCACAAAATTCGCCATAAGCCAGACGCAAATGTTGTGCCTTTTCCAAGGAGAAAAATTCCAATAATATATCAGCTATGGAGTCTACAACAAAATGTTCTTTTTGTTTTAGCCTTAATTTCTTCAGGAAACCACAATGCAATTCCGTTAACTCTTGCAGTCTAGGAAACATTTTATTGCAATTAAGTGTTGGAAAATAGCGTTCCATACTCTCCACAAACACCTTTTGCATGACCAACAAAGTTTGACAGTGATGTTTTTCAGTCATAATGAATTCGTAAATATGTTCTTGTCTTTTGATTTGTGTATCCTTAAGGGTTTTCAATATATCCTTAGGTATACCGGGTGACCAAGAATCATGCTCTTTTAAGCATATGCCCAAAGCAGAATCGGCTTTTAGATCATGAGCTTCTATGGGGGCATCATTTAAAAATTCGGATCTTATTAAAGGTGTATTATCATCATTATAGTTGGAATTTTGTTCAGTACCATCATAGAAATCTTGTCCCATATCATTTTTATCCGATTTTTTAGTTAGGCCGCCTACTAGGCCAGCAGTACTTCCCTTTTTACCGCCACTGCCGCTACCACCTCCTTTACACTCTAGCTGATGATCTTTTAGAGTACCCAAGGACAAACTAACACCACAAACATCACAATTGGCCACCTGACCACCAATTGATTTCATTTTTGTTTTATCTTTTTTCTTGCGGAAAAACAATGAACCACGTTTACGTCTTTTCTCTACGTTATCGTATACTTCAATTTTAGCATGTGCCCTCAAAAGACTTTGATTTTCATCTTCACTATCGGTTAAATGTCTAGCTATAGCTTTAATATCCTCTTTAGCTACTATCGATGATGTGGAAATACTTTTCTGCAAAGGTATACGGCTAATAATTTCGGTGGCCAAACTTCTTTTAGCGGCAATGCGTTCAAAATCTCTTGCTAGCTCTGCCTCAT
>NC_060950.1:55714758-55716435 GCF_022045245.1 Lucilia cuprina | reverse complement strand
ACTAGAACTGAACTAGAACTGAACTAGAACTGAACTAGAACTGAACTAGAACTGAAGTAGAACTGAACTAGAACTGAAGTAGAACTGAACTAGAACTGAACTAGAACTAGAACTGAACTAGAACTGAACTAGAACTGAATTAGAACTGAACTTGAACTGAATAGTACATAGACTTTTCCATAAAATAGTAAATAGACTAGTCCATAGACTTGTCCACAGAAAAGTCCTTAGTCTAGCCTATTACTAGCCCATAGTTTAGTCCATAGTATAATCCATAGAATAGTCCATAGACTTGAACATAGAAAAGTACATAGACTAGTCCATAGACAAATCCCTAGACATGTTTATTACTAGTCCGTAGACTAGTTCACAGTTTAAAACATACTTATACAAAAAATAAAAAATGTATTAAACATTTAATAACATATTATTTTTATTTTTTTCATTTCAGCGAAGAAAACGAAGAAGGAAAAAACTATTAAGCTTATTGTTTTATAGTATTAAACTGTTAAATTGCAACTCTTAACTTAATATGGACAACAATGCTGTACAAAGCATTAGTACAACAACAACAGTGGCAGACGATAGTGACAATGATGAAGTAACGGATTTCTTAAATTCCAACTCTTCCCCAAATGCTCTTACACCCTTAAGTACTATTGCTACTACTATAACTACTACTACAACTTTTTCGACAACAACTACAAACACCAACACAACCACTGAAACTTCTACCCTAAATACTACAATAACAAGCTTTAATAATCTGGTGGAAAATTCTAAAGCTAATTTAAATAATATCAATTGTACTAATACCGTAGAAAGTCAAAATTATTGTATACCTGTTATTAATACACCGCCACCCAACAATAATCAACAACATTCCATACAATCTCGTCAATCTGCTTTAACTTCATCTTCTTTATCCTCATCGAACAATAACAATAATAATAATAATACTTTTAATTCTCAACATTTGTTAGCAAATAAAAACGACAATAACATGATACCCATTATAAATGTTACACCTCATAGTCCTGTCAATGTCTCGAAATACAATAACATTTTCGAGGACACCCTCTCACAATTGCAGAATATACGCGAAAGTGTAGTGCAAATGAAAAATTCTTCAACTCACATGAATGATAGCCTTTCCAATTATGGTTTAGTTAATGCCACCATACTAAGTGCATCTCTGCCGGATCTTTCGGCTACGGGTAATGGTGGTGGAGGTTCATCGGGTATTGGTCCTTATGGACCATTAGCTGCTCACTTTGTTATGTGGTCGCCGCAGCAACAACAACAGTATTTATTAAATGCCGATCGCCGTAAATCATGGACTGGCATTGATGATCTAACAGCTGGTGGTGATTGCACAAATAAAAGTGTTAGTCTGTCGAGTTTGGATAGTGAAGAGCAGGAAACAATAAGGGTTACTGAACAACGAAGACGTTCCGCTAGGAATAGCACTGGTGGTAAGTTAATGTTTTACTAATTGTAGTTTTATAAGATGTGATTTAAATTTTGTGAGAAATTTATTTCAAAAATAATTTGAAAAGTTTTATCTACCTAGAACTGAACTAGAACTGAACTAGAACTGAACTAGAACTGAACTAGAACTGAACTAGAACTGAACTGGAACTGAACTTGAACTGAACTAGAACTGAACTAGAACTG
>NC_060950.1:55712171-55714658 GCF_022045245.1 Lucilia cuprina | reverse complement strand
GTTCAGTTCTAGTTCAGTTCTAGTTCAGTTCTGATTCAGTTCTAGTTCAGTTCTAGTTCAGTTCTAGTTCAGTTCTAGTTCAGTTCTAGTTCAGTTCTAGTTCAGTTCATAAATATGAATTGTATTATTTAGAAACTTTAAATTGCTTTTCCCAAAAGGTTACCAATAACAGCAATAAAGTGTTTGTGAAAAGTCCAAGTATAGATTTTATTGGGAAAATTTACCCATATATGGATAACATGTGTTTAACGACATTTGGAACTTATTAGATACACTTTTTTTTAAATGGACTAATTTGTAGCACATGGTTTAATGGCAAGCAATTGAATTTTTATGGTATTTTTTGCTCATATGTATTTATAACAGGTAGAAAATTATTTTGTTTTTTATCTAGTTGTAATTGTTTTTGTATTTGATTGTTGTTAGAAAGTCTAAATATGCAATCCTACATGGGTCATAGACAGTTTTTAAGGTATTATTAGCTTGTATCCGACAATTTGATGAGTGTGTCGTTTTCACTGGTGGGTCCAAGGATGAAGTCGACATCGTAGATATCGACATAAAAAGGTTTTTAGACTTCCTGGCATATATAGTAAGATCCTTGCGATATGAAAAGTGACAGAATCATTAATTAATGGTCAATTTATATCGAGTCATGATGCTCTTAAAGTATTGACATGTTATACGGTAAGATTCGCGCCAGGTATAAGATTTTAAAAATGCTCTTAGGGACATTATGAGACTGATTACAACTAGAGTGTGTTGGGTACAATCTAGAATTACTAGATTATGTGTCATCCGTGATTTAGATGACAGAGAAAGGATGGTGAAAACTTCCTTTAGGCACGTTTATTTCGTCACTATTATAGGTTGATATTTAATAGAATCCCAGACAAATCCAACGCTTGGTAAGTGTGCTACTTACAGGACTAAATAAACGCTGTCTAAGGGCTCTTATAGTGACGCCAACGGCGCATTGGTCAATTAAGGCTTAAGACAGTGAGTGGTACCCAAATATATCGGATTGAGCATATAATTCGACACTGATCTAGAATATAGAATCTCTGATTGCTTAAGTAACATCTTTCCATGTCTACAAAATTTTATCAGAGGATTTAATCATTTCTTCGATTGGGTTTTATAGAAATACTCAGATTTGTGCTCATATCATTTTTCTGGTTTGAAACCCCTTAGTAATCAACTTTTGGCTTTCCCTCTTTTTATTTATTAAGAATAAATATCAAATCAAAAGTTCATTTGAAACAGATAACTTCTTAAAATCACGACTGATAAAGTAATGCACAACTTCGAATCCAAAGATATACATATGTATAATAGCTTCACTATTCACCAAACTTAAATTAATGATTTCACAATATGACATGACTTTTCATTTTGTATGACAAATTTTAACATTTAAATTTTTAACTGCGATACAAAGTTCAATTTAAATTTAATAAAAACTTACTTTAAAATACATTTTTTTAAATATTTCTTTGTTAAACATCTAACGTTTCTTTTTGCAATTAATAAATTTTTTATTTCCACAAAAATATTTTATAAATATTTGTATTTTATTTCTGCTCATTTTGTTAGTTTTATTTAATTTTAAATTTTGTTAGCACATTTTTTAATATACAAAATGTTTAAGGAAGTTTATCAAACACGTCTTTTGTCCTTAAAACAAACAACTCAACTGTAGTTTGATATCGAAACTCCCAAGCAACTAGGCAGCAGAATTGCTGACTTCATATGTTGCATGCAGATCGTATACATATGTACAAAATGTATTTATTGTGTTTATATTAACAAAAATTTAAATGGGTTTTAGGTATATAATATACAAAGTATGTCTCAAGTGTTTACCCTTCAGTTTTCCATGTGACAAAGTTTCCTTTTTTTAGGTCATATTTTTTTAAGATTTTTTTAATTTTGAATTTAGCCCTGATGTGTAATAGCGTAGAAAAACCCCAAATTATTTAGGTTTTTCTTATTTCCATAAAAAAGGATTGGAAAAAATACAAAAAAATGATATATGGAAAAAACAACTGATAAAAAGACAATGGTTGTATAATTAAGTATAATTTGACAAGATCATAAAAATATGCTATTCTCAGTGTTTGGAGACGTATAGTTTCAATAGTTCGACAAGATATCGTCTCCTCATTTTCATTATAGCAGAAAGAGTATGAAATACAGAAGAGAGGACAAAGTTGCCACTATTAACAATATGAATTATGAAAGGAAAAATATGAGTCTATAGTGTAGTCTATAGGCTAGTCTATAGTGTAGTCTATAGGCTAGTCCATAGTGTAGTCTATGAGCTAGTTTATAGTCTAGTCTATAGTTTAGTCTATAGTCTAGTCTATAGTCTAGTCAATAGTCTAGTCTATAGTCTAGTATATAGTCTAGTATATAGTCTAATCTATAGTCTAATCTATAGTCTAGTCTATAGTCTAGTCTATAGTCTAGTCTATAGTCTAGTCT
>NC_060950.1:55658139-55712071 GCF_022045245.1 Lucilia cuprina | reverse complement strand
TATAGTCTAGTCTATAGTCTTGTCTATAGTCTAGTCTATAGTCTAGTCTATAGTCTAGTCTATAGTCTAGTCTATAGTCTAGTCTATAGTCTAGGGTACCATATGTTATCAAATATGGATTTCAGTTTTCAGAACATACATATACATTTTTCACAAATTCCGAAAATCTTTTTATGAGATGGCGTGACATTCAAACAGCTGTGTGGATAATTGCGACCATAGCTTTATAGACTAGACTATAGACTAGACTATAGACTAGACTATAGACTAGACTATAGACTAGACTATAGACTAGACTATAGACTAGACTATAGACTAGACTATAGACTAGACTATAGACTAGACTATAGACTAGACTATAGACTAGACTATAGACTAGACTATAGACTAGACTATAGACTAGACTATAGACTAGACTATAGACTAGACTATAGACTAGACTATAGACTAGACTATAGACTAGACTATAGACTAGACTATAGACTAGACTATAGAATAGACTATAGAATAGACTATAGAATAGACTATAGACTAGACTATAGACTAGACTATAGACTAGTCTATAGTCTAGTCTATAGTCTAGTCTATAGTCTAGTCTATAGTCTAGTCTATAGTCTATTCTAGCTACTTTGTTTCATTCACTAAATAATTCAAAATTCAAATGGAAATTTCTTTTGTTTTTTACAGAATTTTAACTGCAATTCAGAAATTTGCAATTGTACCTATTTCAGATACTAATATTTGTTGTTTCGATATAAAAGAATGAAGGTCCTAAAGGCAGGACGAAGGATGAAAATAATATTATTTAAGTTTCATATTATTATAAAGCCATTTCAGCATAACTGTTTTTCTCATATTGGAAAGAAATTCCCTATTTTCTATACCTATCTGCCAGTAACTGATCCATGTATGAATTATGGGTAATCAATTAGACTTGCTCCCATATACAGAAATGTAGTGTATATATATATAAATGTAGTGTATATATATATAACTCCAATCATTGGAATACAACACATTTACCAAAATGCAAAATAACTTTACCAATATACATACTAGTAAGAGTAAGGTGAAATAAGTATCATTGTACTAGTCACTCTTTGTAAAATAAACCGCTGAATCCAAACAAATAACTTAACTTTAAAGATACAAATGTATCTTTTATATACTAGAAACAACCCTCGTAATAAAAAACAACTCACCTGTTTCTTTTGTTTTATTCTACTTTATATTAGTTATTGTAGTACTGAATATAAATATAATGACGATTGACTGACTTGACTTCCCTTTTTTTGTTGTGTGGTATCTTCAATTTTTTACTTTTTGTTAATTTCTTAAATTGGCATTTGTTGCTTCCATTACGCACATACACTTAAATACATGTACACACCACAAACACAAACATAAAACCCAAACGACGAGAGGAGGAACTGCACAAGCAAACGCACTCACATAAAAAAGATACGTCAAACAAATTCCAACAACCCACAACTTTCGATATTTCTTTTTTAATTTATTTCTTTTTTTTGCCAATTTACAAAAATGGTCAACAGCATTTTATAATAAAATAAACCAATGAATTCTTAAATTGGTAATATAAATTATTTTTTTACTTTGTCTATACGGATGTTTGCAAAATTATAAGAAAAACTCAAATAAAGGTGAAAAATTTGTTTTTTTTTTCTTCTTGTTTTTTTCAATTCATTAAAATTTCTCTATTCATTGTGAGTTTTTCTGTTTTAGTTTTAGAATTTTTCACTTATTGCTTTTTGCATTTTATATTTTCAGTGTCAGACACATAAAATACATTTTCTTGTTTTAATTTTTGTTTATAATACTCCGATTTTAGGTAATCTAATTAAATATTGTCTAGATATATATTAATCTGTTCTTTTTCGTACGGCTCAAAAATTTTTTTGCTCTTCTTCTTCGTTACTTCATTCCGTTGTATACAACACACAAACAAACAACAAGTGCAAGCAGTTTTTAACAGTGATGCCAGCCGTTTTAAAAAAGTTGTGTTTTCAATTTGTTGTAGGGCTTTAAAAAGTTATGAAGATTGTGGTGTGGATATTTTGATAATAATTGAAATAGTGATTGATTAAGCTGAACTTAGTCATCTTTATGTACTTTTTATTGCTATATATACGCTTAATAATATGTTTAATGATATTGGAATATTTGCTATGAACAAATAGATCTTTGGGTTTATGTACATATAAAAAATTATATTTATTTACTCAGTTTTTGGTAGTTTCTTTATTTTAAATATGTTTTTATAAGTCTTTCGATTAATTATTTATTGATGTAAAAAACTTGACATTGACCGTGACTATATAGTAAAAACTGAATTTCACATTTTGAACCCGAAAAATAATTTCACTTGTGGGATTTATAAAAAAGTATCTGGCAACATTGTTTAATACTGAAATACAATGATGGTAAAACAGCAGTTTCATGCAAATCATCCAACGGTGTTTAAAGCAGCAAAACATAAATTAGAGCGATTTTTAATAGTGTGGAAATGGAAAAGTATGATATAGTAGAATAAGTAAGTAAGTTAGTAAGCAATTAAGTAAGTAAATAAGTAAGTAATTATACCAAATTTTCTGCTATAAAATATCATTTTCACATATCTTGCGTTTCCTGCTTATATGAAAGTTTGAAAATATTGCGACTCAATGTCGATTTTAAGCCGCTGCCGGAACTTTTATTGACAGGCGCCGTTGCCGTAAATATTTATCAGCGCAGGCTTCTGACGGTGACAGAAGAAAAGAAACTATATTTTTTCAGCTAGTGTTTTTAGCACAATTTTTCCATAATAAAACAAAAATTAAATAATTAATAGTCATATAAAGCAGCCATAACAATGCAGGTATGTTTTTCCCCTTAGCAAATATTTGTTCATTGAAAATCCTTTAAATATAAAAGGAAATTACAAAAAGGAATACTCCGCCACGCAAGCTGATTTTTTCCACACGCAAGAGAAAAATTCAGTGGATAAGAATTTAAGATGACTAATATTAAAATAAAATGTTTTCCTCTTATTATTACAGTACTACACGCTGGCGTTTGCCATCCTGCTGGCAGTGGGTAAGTTAGAAGTGGCAAGTTAAAAGGACAAAATCCAATATTTATGTTTGTGTGTATATTTTCAGTGTGTGGGACTCATTGCTTTTATGTACCCGGAGTGGCGCCGGTAGAATTTGTCAAGGGACAAAAAATTGACGTTAAAGCAGTGAAAATGACCAGTAGTCGTACCCAATTACCTTATCAGTACTATTCGCTGCAATTTTGTTTACCCAAAAATGGTACTTTAATCTATAAATCTGAGAATCTTGGTGAAGTATTGCGGGGTGATCGTATTGTCAATACCCCCTATGAAGTACAAATGGCAGTAAATATCAATTGTAAATTGCTGTGCAACAAAAAGGACAATAGCCCACTGAATTGGGAGCAACCACAATCGGCCATGGTGGCCGAACGTATAAAACATGAGTATTTTGTGCATTTATTGGTCGATAACTTGCCAGTGGCAACACGCATTGTCAATCTAAATAATCCCAATGAAGTGACGTACGAGCATGGTTATCGTTTGGGTCAAGTTGATGGCGATAATGTGTATATAAACAATCATTTGAAATTCATTTTATCATATCACATGCACACCAAGTAAGATGAGTTGTGGTATTTTTATGTATCTTGTTTTTAATTTAAATTTTTTCATATTTATTTTTTATTTAGAGATAAATATCGCGTAGTGGGTTTTGAAGTAGAAACAGCTTCTGTTAACTATAAAGATATTAAATTTGAGGGCGACAATTGTAATTTTCCCGATAATGCTCGTCCTCAGTTGGTTAATGGTAATTCCAATACTCAGCTATACTTTACCTATTCGGTGGAGTGGAAAGAGTCCAAAGTTAGTTGGGCTTCACGTTGGGACATCTATTTGGGCATGAAAGATGTACAAATTCATTGGTTTAGCATTATCAATTCTTTGGTAGTGGTTTTCTTCTTATCGGGTAAGTTTTTCTGTTATTTTGTTTATTTTTTTTGCATTTTCTATTATTAAATTGTTTTTATTTTATTTTTAGGTATTTTAACTATGATTATGATACGTACCCTAAGACGTGATATAGCTCGCTATAATACCGATGATAATATCGAAGATACTTTGGAGGAAACTGGTTGGAAATTGGTACATGGTGATGTATTCCGTCCACCGAAAAATACCCGCTTCTTTTCTGCTGTTATTGGCAGTGGCATACAGATATTTTTTATGGCTTTAATAACAATATGTAAGTTATGTCACGTTAGAAAAATGTTTACAAAATATTTACGAAAGAGTGATGAAGTCTAAATTGCTATAAAAAGACCGACAGCATGACATATTTTGTAACGAATGTTGCAACAGGCACTTACTGTTCGATTAGTAAATATCACAAAATAGCTCCAAATATAGCGGGATCAATGCTAATCATTAGTGATGATACATTTCATTATTTGCCCACAAACCAAAACTCTGATTCCTCTTTACTTGCCTATATTCCTTAAAACTTGTATCTTTCTTAACCACAGAGCTCAACTGTGATTCTTTATGGTGGTGTGTCATAGACCTTATGACACACTAAATTGAATCATAATGTCCATGGACATAGTAACAATTTCAAAAGTGCCACAATGTCCAAAAGTAATGCGACAGAAAGTTCATGGATTTTAAAGAGTCCATTTACAAAAAAGGCTTATTTTAGCAAAGCCGGTATTCAAAATTCTCCAGATTTTGAAACCCCTGCGCCCGGCCAAAAGACACTTTTTAGAATGAATCCAAAATTCAACATACAACGAATTTAGGAGCAATTCTTTTTGGGATAAATGTGTCCCTTTCTTAAATTCTAAACAAATTTTCCAATACATTTCTGTTTTCAATGTCCATGGACATTATGACATTTTGAAAAAGTTACATAATTTTCATGGACATTACGTGGCTTTGAGGTGTGTCATAAGGTCTATGGAAATTCTTCATTACTTGCCTAATCTACTTATATCCTTTTCTTACTTACTTCATTCCCTACTTCATTTACTTACTTTCTCACTTACTTACCTACTTACTTACTTACTTACTTACTTACTTACTTACCTACTTACTTACTTACTTATTTACTTACTTACTTAATTACTTACTTACATACTTACTTACATACTTACTTACATACTTACATACTTACTTAATTACTTACTTACTTCCTCACTTACTAACTTACTTATTAAGTTAATTAGTTTGTTAGTTACTTACTAACTTGTTCCATTACATTTTTCATTTCAGTTTTTGCTATGTTGGGTATGTTGTCACCCTCTTCCCGCGGTGCTCTCATGACTTCTGGTATTTTCATGTATGTTTTTATGGGCATAATTGCTGGTTACTTCGCTGCTCGTCTCTATAAAACCATGAAAGGACGTGAATGGAAAAGATCGGCCTTCCTTACAGCCACTTTATATCCCAGCATAGTATTTGGGTAAGTAAACTTATTACAATGGAAGAATTTCCAAATATTTCAATATTCATACCTCGGATTATTTACAGAACTGGTTTTTTCCTTAACTTCTTTATCTGGGACAAAGAATCAAGTGGAGCTGTACCCTTTAAGACTATGATCTCTTTACTTTTATTATGGTTTGGCATTTCCGTGCCTCTTGTGTATTTGGGCTACTATTTCGGTTATCGCAAACAACCGTATCAGCATCCAGTACGTACAAATATGATACCAAGACAAGTACCAACACAACATTGGTATATGAATGCAATATTAAGGTATGAGAGGGAAAATCGCATGAAATTAATTGCTGGACATGATATCTTATATTTTGTTTCCTTTTTCTTTTTTTCAGTACTCTAATGGCTGGTATTTTACCATTTGGTGCTGTATTTATAGAATTATTTTTTGTTTTCACTGCCATTTGGCAGAATCAATTTTATTATCTATTTGGTTTTCTATTTTTGGTATTTTGTATACTGGTAGTAAGTTGTGCCCAAATTTCCATAGTCATGACATATTTTCAATTGTGTGGAGAGGTAAGAAATCGTAAAGAAAATCCAAATGATTCTTAAAATAATGTTTGTTCGTTTTGCAATAGGATTATCGTTGGTGGTGGCGTAGTTTTATTGTTTCGGGTGGCTCCGCTGTTTATGTGCTATTCTATAGTATATTTTATTTCTTTACTAAACTGGAAATTACCGAATTTATACCCACTTTATTGTATTTTGGTTATACCAGTAAGTATTTTCAATAATTTGTAAATGTTAACATTTTATTTTAATTAATTAATGTTGTTTTATATTATACAGGTCTTATGGTTTTAACATTTTGGCTTTTGACAGGGACAATTGGTTTCTTTGCCGCCTATAGTTTTATACGTAAAATCTATAGTGCTGTAAAAATTGATTGATTTCATTATAATTATCATCATACAACCCGCCAACATAAACTAAAAAAAAAACATTCAAAATTTTCAACACAACAACAACAATAAATTCTACGGTATTCTAATGTAACCAAAAACAAAAAAAAAAGCAAACAACTTAAATCCAATCCAAATGCAATTGAATACAACCTATAAACTCTTGTATTTTATACAATATTTCTTCTACAATTTTTAGTTTTATAAATTAGTTTCTTTTTAAATTTATACCTAACTTTATGTTTAAGTAAATTAATTACTTTAATTAATTTTATAGTTATTTTATTATTATTTAATATTAATTTAATGTTCCCTTCTAATTTCTCTTTCTATTCTATTCTTGCTAATTTTAAGCGTATTTTTCTGTTTGTTTTATTATTTATATAAAAAAGAAAAACTAAAAAAAACGACAATTCTCAATATTTAAACATAAAAGCTCAATTTGTAAATGAAAAATTGGCTTTTTTGTTTTTAGTTTATAACATTTTTAATCTTAGGTCACATCTCTAATTGCTAAGTTAAAATGAGAATAATAATGATAAACAAACTAAGAATAATGTAAAAATAAAGAAATAAAAACAACAACAAATATATAAATTTGTAACATAAATTAAAAACAAGTGTTTTTAAATAACAACACGAAAGGAAATTGCGTAAAGAAGTTTTAAGTGAAAATACAGGTTTTTGTGAAATACTGGTTTTTAGTTTTCGATCAATATACTGGTTTTTGGTGAAAAAATATACAAGGAGGGTATATTGGGTTTGTGCTAATGTTTGTAACGCATAATATTGGTCCTAGACCCACCTTAAAGTATTCCAATCGGCTCAGAATCATTTTCTGAGTCGATTAAGCAATGTCCGTCCGTCCAAGTAAACCTTGTTATGAAATTACAGGTCACAATTTTGAAGATAATTCAATGAAATTTGATACATGATCTTCTATTGTTCCAGGGACGAAGCCTATTGAAAATGCTTGAGATCGGTCCATTATTCCACCTAGGTCCCATGCAACTGAACCCGCCGAATATTTCTTGTAAACCTTGTTATCAAACTACAGGTCGCAATTTTGAAGATAATTCAATGAAATTTGGCACATGATCTTCTATAGTACCATAGACAAAGTCTATTGAAAATGGTTAACATCGGTCCATTATTTCACCTAGCTCCCATACAATTGAATCGGCCGAATAGGGTTTTTAAGGTCATTTAAAGAAACTACAATCAATATTATGGTTTTCTCTGTTTACAATCAACGTTGTGGTAAGTTATATTGCAATTGCAATTTACCACTTCTTTACTTTCTTAAATGTATGTTTTTCCACAACACAAATTGGATTCGTCAGTATATACTTGGCTTGGTATATAACACCCAGCCATAACTATACTGGTTTGTTGTTTCCGTATTTTCTAATTTTGATTTTTTAGCTGAAGGGCCTAACTCTCCTAGTGTAGCACTTGTAGTAGCAATTTCATAGGATGTTTGTTGAAATGCTAAAAAAGTAAAAAAAAAATATTTAAAAAGTTAACAATTTCACCGCCAAACTGAGAATAACTCAAAAAAAAAAGTAAAATTGATCGTTTAAATGTCGATGTATCGAATCATATGATTTTAATCCATACATCGATGTTTTTTCTTCGATGTATCGAAAAGCTGAGTTTTAAGTTTACGCATCCGGCAGCTTTTGTTTAAGTAGATGATTGCAACACATTTAAAGGAGTGACAATGTTTTGAAACAAAAACGTTATTTTTTTAAAAACAATTATAATAAACCATCATCGAAGCTGTTGCAAAAAAAATCTAAAGTATATTTGTATAGTGAACAAAATTTCAGTGAACAAATAAAAAATTTTGGAACGCAAAAATTAATAAAAACAAATTTTGTGAGAGTGTTAAGCTAAAATTTACACCAGTTGTTGCCGATTTTCATGTGTGCGTCTACAAGTAGTTCACGTAATGTACAACCAGTATCATGTATTGAGGTAAAGGATGACACAACTACTGAATTAGTACCTTTAAAGCATCAGAGGTTTATACAAAAAAAGTTTTGAAAATATTGCTTCTTATTCCGATGGTGACAAGGCAAGAAAAATTAACAAAGCTATTGTATATATGATTTGTTAAGATTATCGCGCATCCTCACTGGTAGAGAATGAAGGTTTTAAACATCTAATAAAAGTTTTATCACCGCATTTTAAAGTAGAGCAACTGTGACACGTTTGGTCGATGAAAAATATAAAGGAATTGAAAACTAAATTAATAACAGTGGGCAATATTACTTTGACAATTGACTTTTGGTCTGATTTTCAAATGCGAAGTTTTTTGTGTGTCACAGCCCATTTTGGTATTTCAACTGAATTTCAGTCGATAACGTTTGGAGTATACCACTTCGATGAAAGACACACTTCTCAAACATTTATTGACTGTTATTTCCAAGTTCTGTTGTTCTTTTTTCCGATCGCTTGTCTATTCTTTGTAGTAGTATATTAGCTATTCTTTAGACTTGACAATAATCTATAGGCTAGTATTCTGTCTAGCTTATAAATTACTTAATCCTCAAGTTCATAGAGAGACAATAGACTGTCTTTTGTTCAGTCCAAGAACCAGTCTATTGACTAAATGGTCTTAAATATCGACTTGTCTAGTGACTCATCTATATTTTTTAAGTACCTTTAACTAGACTTAGTCTTTGGACTAGTATAAAAACACTAAATACTAGTTTATTGTCTTGTTATAGACCAAACAGTTCCCCCTGGGATGTCATCTGAGAAGTCATACAAATTTTATCATCACACAGTTGGATACTCTCCAAAGGCATGTTAGGAAGGATCTTCATATATACGAGGAAAACATATGCAGATATGTGCAGGATCCACTGGACTTGAACGACATTCATAGAGACGCCATAAATTCCGCGTTCGCAGGATACCGCACTTGAAGGTCGCCAACCACCCATAGCAGAAACGAATAGATGAAAACCTGCCGCGGAAAATAATAGTAATTCTGACACAACTAAGATCGGGATAGAGCAACAGCATCAATGCCTTCTGGTCACGTTTAGACCGTGCCGTCCTCAACGAATGTCTGTTCAATGGATTTATGGGTAAAGTAGCCCAATTTTTAGGACTGGACATTGATGTAGATTATTGTATAGTTTTAGCTGTTACAACAACCAACCAACAAGTAACCTACTATACATCATATAGATCTAGGAAATTCAGGCAACCAGGCAGAAGCCTAAACTAATGCAGCTAAGGAAACTAATGCTGTAGGAAACATTTTAATAAAACTAAAAGGAACCAATGGGACGATTATCGTCAATGCTTTAAAGAGGGAAACCAGACGAGATAAGAAGGAAGAACTGTAGAGTACCACGGAGAGATCACGTCAACGTATGGTCTAAAGACACCGGTACGCCAGGATGTGACTTTACTAAAATGAAAGCTCCACTTCTGAAATTCACATAATTGAGTTTATATAGTATTCAGAAAATTTCGTAGGCGGTGCTATCCTTCAAGCCTGGGCCAGATGGCATATTACTAGCACTACTCCAAAAAATCAATCAGACACCATCATGCCATTTCTAATTATGATATTTAGGATCTCCTTGGAAACATGATATATTCCTAAAGTATGGAGAGAGGTTACTGTGTTATTTATCTCCAAAGTGGGAAAATTAACTATAGGCCAATCAGTCTGTCATCGTTTTTAATTGAAAACACTGGAAAGATTAATTGATATCCATATCAGAAACATTAGCTGTCCCGATAATTTTTGTGGGGCACAACACCTTAAAGGGAGCAGGGTTTTTTACAGTCTTGCATGACGTTGCAGAACTATAAAGAAGGCAATTGACATTAAAGAACACGTTATGGCATCTTTCTTGGACATATGCCATCTATGTAATTTGCGTGTCATGTGCGAAGGGATGGAGGCTGTCAAAGACTGCCCTGACTGAAAAAAGTCTGCAATGGTGGTCAAGTATTGAGTGATTTTGGCGCTGATGTCGTCGATGTGGACACCTGAAGAAATTACGGTGCAATCATCTGCAAACGACACCAGAGAGACATCTGTTGAGGGTTCAGGAAGCCTTCAATATAAAGTGTTGAATTCTCAGCATCGAGTGATCGACCGTATCGTAAGCCTTTGATAAATCTAGAACGGCGACGATGAGCGCTGACACGGTATTCGCTGATTGGGGACATTGTGAGTTTATCTATGATAAAGTAGTTGAGGTTTGTTTGATTTATATTGTGATCAGATCAGCGCGGATCCAAGGGGTGGGAAAAAGAGAAATTTATTTATCGAGATGATCATTGCTTCCCGGAAGGGATTAGGAAAGAAGGCGTGTGGCGAAGTCAACGCATAGTCACGTTATCTGTCTTTCCTTATGATCTTGTATTCACTGAAAGCTGAGAGTCTTCAACACCTGATTATCTTCGCTTCTTGTCGTTATTCATATGCATAAAATTGGTGATTTCCACGAACTTATTCCTAATTAAGAGGCAATTTTGCTCATCTGGGGGAAAAATTTCAGTTGATACAACTGTCATGAGTTGACAATCTTTGGCTGAGTATGATTTGTTTACCCTGTAGAAGTCATAGAGAAACTCTATGGTAGAAGTTTATAATTTTACAATGATTTCATATAACAAAACTTATATGCAACTTTTATTAATATTTTTTTTATAAACAGAACATAATTCAAAGGATATGTTTAAAAAAATTTACAAAAATGAAACAAACAAAAAACTTAAAATTCAAATTCTCCTTTACGAGGACATTTTTGTCGCGAATGACCTTCCTGGCGACACAAACCACACTTACGACCCTTTGGAGCTGTTTTAGAATCATCTTTTTTATCTTAAATAAAAATTCAATTTTGTCAGAATGTTTTAAACGAAAAGTAAAACCCATAACTTACTTGCTACTGGTTTAAAATTAGCGCTAGTGGAGGCAGATGAGCTACTGCCCCAAGAACGTTGACTGTCATCTACAAGAATTTATAAAACAAAAATGTTTAAAAATTTAAGAAAACAAAAATAAGAAATTTTTACCTTCAGTTTGTTCAGCCCATTGAAAGAAACCACACGATTGATCACGATTGGAGCAGGCATAAAAATTTCGCCCCTTATTAGGGCCTTCTTTTCTTACCGTCAAGCTATTGGCAGGTTTATTGCAATTACAATTTACTTTTTCTGCATTATCCGTTGACTCAAATTCTCTTGAACCCCAACCACTGGAATTGGCAGTATTAGCTCTATTACTACTGCTACCTGAGCCCCAATTTGTAGAGGTAGTATCTGCTCTAGAATATGTACTTGATTGTTCAGTATTTTCAGTTTGATCGGCCCATTGAAAGAAACCACAAGATTTGTCACGATTAGCACAAGCATAAAAATCTCTACCCTTATTAGGGCCTTCTTTGCGAACCGTTAAGCTACTGGCCGGTTTATTGCAATTACAATTTACTTGTTCTTTACTAACCGGTATGTCCGCGTCTCTAGAACCCCAATTAGTGCTAGTGGTATTGATTCTATTACTACTGCTACTGGAACCCCAATTGCTGTTATTGTCTGTACTAATGCTTGTCCTACTGTTAGCACTAGAACCCCAGTTGCTAGTGCTACTTGTAGAGGTTTGTGCATTAGATGAATGATTCTGTTGTTCAATTTCGTCGGCCCACTGGAAAAACTTACAAGGGTTACCACTTTTGGCACACACAAAAAACATTCTACCCTTATTAGGACCATCTTTTTTAACCGATAACCTGTAAAGTATATATATAATCACTTAATATTTCCATTTAATACATAAAATCCTCATTTCATACTCTTTGGCCGGCTGATGACATCCCGTGCATTTAACATTGAGCGCAGTCTCCTCAGTAACTACTCGACTAGTTGAACCCCAGCCATAACTATCATCATTTGTTGTTTCCGTATTTTGTGATTTGAATTTTTTCAAGGAAGGACCTACTTCAGACAGTCTAGCACTTTTAGCAGCACTACCCCAAACATAATCGTCGTCATTGAGATCATTATCATCCTGCAGCCATTCGCTAAAACTTTCATCTATTTCTGCTCTATTTCTAGCTGAAGCCGCTGATGCAGACGTTGTTGTTGTAGTATTGCTTTGCCTTTGTGCCTTTAGTTTATTGACATTTTGATTACCAGAACCCCATTGAAAATCTGCAAACATATCATCATCGTCATCATTAAATGCTGCTGCTAAATCGTCGCTTAATACGGTTTCGGTACGGGTTTGTGGTGTTGTTCTGCTCGTCGTCGTGGATGTGGTTACTGGTATATTTGCTTCGGCCGATAATATTAAATCATCGAATCCATCATTACTATCGAAAAAGGCATCAATTGGCATATCTTGTAGCTCAGAGGCAGCAATTTCATCGGCTGTTTGTTGAGGAGCTAATTTTGAGAAATTTGATCATATTAAGAGTCGAAAACTTGTTTTACTTTTAACTAATATTGAAATTGTTATTTAGGTTCCTAGATTTCTTAATACTCAATCCATTACAAAGTTGTCCTCTAGATGAAAACTAACAAACAAAACTTAATTCTTGAGAACTAAGAACATCACTCTTGATGTCACTCAAAGTTATCCCATTTTCCTCCTTTAAAAACCAGACTAAACCAGCCACCAATCAGATATTAAGGCTTTTGCCAGCCTTAAAAGGGAAAATGCACAGCACTAACACTGATAACCTCCCAGATCTCCAATGACCTCAATCAGCTACGACTGTGTCAGTAAACCATGCTCTCCGCTCTGGATTTATCCAAGACATTTAATGAGCGATCGACGCACGATCGACTCGCACCTATTGGTCGTATTCAAATCTGAGCGTTAACAAATGGCAAAGTTTATAAACGGCTCGGAAAAATGTTCTCCGAAATACAATGGGATCATAAGAAGAACTTAGAGGTTATTGGGGGGACAATAACCTCTGATACATTTGATTGGAGTTTAGACGCTTTCGCAGCGACATACAAGACGTCATTCTTTCGGACATAGACAGACTGTCAATTGCATGCTGCTGGAACCGTTGCCTCAAATGATAGTCTCTGAAGCTACATAAGTACCAGAGTTCTTAATCAAAACCCCCTGTGTCGAGTACTTAACGTGAACACCTGCCTTGACGGCCTTATTTCTCGGTGGTCTTTTTCATCCATGGGGTAGACTTGAGAACGGTTTACCATCGCCCCTAAATTCTTCAATGAAGAACTCGGGTGGTAATTTTGGATGTCCGGTTCATGTACAAGCACTTTGCTGATGTACTTGAGCTATCTAATCTCTTGCCATAGTAGCCCTGTTACGAAATGACAGGAAAATGCAATCACTGGTCTAAAGTCAATAGAAGGGGAGACCAACCCCAACATTAGGCAAAATCAATCTTCTGGATATACCGGAAGATGGCCACCCTTATGATGCGATGAAAGATTGCATTATTCAAAATGCAATCCCTATCATCTAATGACACATTCCAGTGCATTACTTAACGTCTTTAAGCCCGCGCAACCACACTACTGAGATGGCCCTGTTGTTTCGGCAACAGCACCTAGAGACATATTTGGTAGTCTAAAATACCAAACAAAATGGATCAGGATCACTTTTATGAATCGATCTATGTAACAAAGGATGTAGAAATTTCCAAAGTCAATAGATTCCAATAATTACTTCGGCAATAGTAATGTATCATGTATCAATATATCCTGTTGAGATGGCAACATCACCAAAGAACTTCCTCGACGCGTAAAAAGACATACTAAATCAGTACTAATCTAGACTTTCCCGATCTTTCACTAATTTTCGCATAAGTTCCATTACCATGATCATAAAGATCACTCTACGGGATGACAAGCAAACATTGAAAGTTCCAGACCTTTAAACTGTTGCACCTGCCATTAAAGTCCTCGCTAAACAATGCATTTATTCAAAGGAGTGGTCGAATCAGATAACTGTGTGCATTAAAAAGACCAGCGTGAAGTAAGGACGTGAACGGTGGATTTCACGTAAACCACTTCGATATTCTTGTCCTACAAAGTCTACAGATTTGCGCCCCATATACCTATGGTGAATGAAGCTTTGTTATAGATTGATAAAGAACTACGATAAGTGGTCTGATACTAGAGGTTGGTAGTGCTTGGAATTGTTATATCTGGGAAACAAACGCAATCCAAATATAACGACAGGATAATACGTGTTAGCGCATCATTTATAGAAGGCGGACTTTCCCTAATTAAGAGTGCTATAGGAACTAGTGGGTTTCTAATGTCGAGACGGTAGTTTGAGAGACTGCAGGTGAAAAAGAAATAAGTATTATAGAGCTGTAATTTGGCTTCTCTCAAACAAACCGGAGACACAGATATTGAAAAAGTTTGTGGATCAGGTCGAAGACTTATTATCAAAAGAGTATTTTCATAGTTGACGGCAGCATCCACATGCTGTTTTCCGACATAGGTAGCTACCAAAAAACTCGCTAACTTAAAAGATTCCCTTGTGCTTTCAATTCCTCTTCGTTGGAATAGTATTATATATCGTAAAGATATATCCTGAACGGAAACCGGTATAAGAAAATGTCGTTATTGTTGCAATGTTATTGAATTCAATCAGACTATGAGTAGAAGGGCCTACGGTTTCAACTTCTGAGTGAATCTAATACCAAAGAAGCCTATACATTCATAATATTCTTTGCCAAACTTTTTCATATCTTTGATTTAAGCCATTTTGAAGGGGATCATAATGACGTTTATGGGTTCCAAATGATATTTCTTAGAATAATTTTTAAACAGTTTTAATGAACTTTAATCATCTAGTAGAGTAATAACTAATACAAAAAGAGTTTAAACTCACCTGCCGTAAAATAGGAACGTATATTCGTATTACCAGTTTGTTTCTTTTGATTAGCACTTGTAGTTGTTGTTTTTGTGGAAGGTTTACGCGTTTTCTTAGCTTTAGTTTCAGTTTCTCCAGCAGCATCATTAGTTGTCTTTGTTTTAGTGGTTGTACTTTTAGATTTTTTACCGCCTGTGTTATTGTTTGATCCTGCCGCGGGCGCTGGTTGAGTTGTTACACCATAATTAATAGGTATAGATGAAATGTCTGCTACTATCGGACCAACTCTTTTAACACTATCCAAATTTATATTGAATATATTACGAAATTGTTCATCACATCGTAGACAGATTTTATACCAACCAGAAGGACAATTAAACATGGCTTTATGATAGGGATTTGAAAATTTAAATTTTATTAATTTCATTTCAGAACCACATTTATTGCAGGTTTCATCTAGAGCATGGGGTTCTTTACATTCATCTGGCCACCAAATGCAATTTTTACAATCGGGAAAATTTAGACAACCGATAAGAAAACCGGTTTGATTCTTTTTAGGTTTTAAAGCCATGGGAGCAATGGAACATTTGGGACATTTGAATATTTCTTGCAAACGATTTTGATTTTCTGAGGCTCCTGAACGACTTTCGGTGTTGCTATTAGAGTTAGTGTTGTTAGTATTATGCTGGTTTGGGGTTTCTAAAATACGTTGGGCCATTTTTTCATCCATTGCACTAATTTTGTCCATAATTTGTTTATAGGCTTCTTTATATTTAACAATTTGCTCACGCAATACTGTTTTGGGGTCCTTTTCACCTAAACAAATCTTTTTTAAATCTTGTTCGAATTCAGCTCTTAACATAGGTTTAGCTAAAGCCAATTCCATAGCATCATATCCCTCATAGAGACCCATGCCTATAACTCCTGGCACTAGACATCCTTTATCCACCACTCCAATATAACCTCTTTCTTTAATGGTATTAATATGTTCCGCATGCGTGGCATCTGTTCCAATGCCATGTTTTTCCATCAGTGCTATTAAATCAGCTTCTGTTAGGAGCGGTGGTGCTGTGGTCGCACCTTCTGGCATTGTTATTTCTGTTGGTTCAAACTTTTGTCCCTGTTCGTATTTATGTATTTGTTTGGCATTCCATTTATCGTATATATAAACGTCTAGGTAGTTGCGTTCATAAATAACTAAACCTGTAGCTGTGAACTTTTCACCTTCAATGGAAATTGTTACTATCGTTTCGGAACCAGTGGCATCCTTACTGACACATGCCAAAAAATGCCGGCAAATTAACTCATACACACGACCCTCGTTGCCATCTAAATCTGTATAAATATAACAACGTATTTGATAATAAATTTGTTTCACAGGAAAAGAACTAAAGTATAACTGGAACTCCCCTTAGTTGAATTTAACTAGAATTAACTTGAACTGTACTAGAACTGAACCAGAACTGAACTAGACTTGAAATAGAACTGAACTAGAACTAAACCAGAACTGAATTAGACTTGAAATAGAACTGATTTAGAACAGAACTACAACTGAACTAGAACTGAACTAGAACTGAACAAGAACTGAACTAGAACTGAACTTGAACTGAACTAAAACTGAACTAGAACTGAAATAGAACTGAACTGGAAATGAACTACAACTGAACTAGAACTGAACTAGAACTGAACTAGAATTAGAACTGAAGTAGAACTAGAACTGATTTAGAAATGACTTAAAACTGAACTTGATCTAATCTAGAACTGATCTAGAACTGAACTAGAACTGAACTAGAACTGAACTAGAACTGAACTAGAACTGAACTAGAACCGAACTAGAACTGAACTAGAACTGAACTAGAACTGAATTAGAACTGAACTAGAACTAGAATTGAACTAGAACTGAACTAGAACTGATCTAGAACTGAACTAGAACTGAACTAGAACTGAACTAGAACTGAACTTGAACTGATCTGAACTAGAACTGAACTAGAACTGAACTAGAACTGAACTAGAACTGAACTAGAACTGAACTAGAACTGAACTAGAACTGAACTAGAATTGAACTAGAACTGAACTAGAACAGAAAGGAACAGAACCAAAACAGAACCAGAACTGAACTAAACAAGAACTGAAATAGAACTGGACTAAAACAGAAAGAACTAAAACTGATCTAGAACTAAACTGGAACTGAACTAGAACTAAAGTAGAACTGAGCTAAAACTGAACTAGAAATTAGGTAGAACTGAATATTAACTGTACTAGAACTAAACTGGAATTGAACTGAACTGAAAAATAACTAAACTAACCAAAATAAAACTGGAATTGGACCAGAACTGTCATTAAACCGTTTATTTCTCATGACAAGAACTATACCGATCTTCAACAGCTCGTCGAGAAGGATCCTAAAATATCTAAAGAGTCTTGAGTTTATTAATTTTGCTAAAAATTTAACTTACTTGGCACCATTTTAGTGGGATGTATCGGTGGATGAGCCTGATCAGATTTATTGCCATTTCTTGGATTTGGTCCCCATTCCGCTACACGTTGAGCAAATGAACCCCAAACTCCATGACCTGTTTGCTGCTCTACTAAAGATCTATTAAGATAATAATCATATTAAAATATCTTTCTTTCTTATTCTTATTATTTTTTTATTTCATTACTTACTTTAAATCAATTTCCTTGGAAAACATATTTGTTTCCGTACGTGGATAACTGATAATACCCTTGGTATATAACTTTTCTGCTATAGTCATAACCTCCTTGGCGGATAATTTCAATTTTCGTGAACCTAATTTTTCCAATTCCACCGTATCCAAAGGTGTGGGTCGCCATTTACTTTTAGGTTTCACCGTTACACTTTCTACAGTAGCTGTGGGATTCGCTATAACCAGAAGATAATAGTCTTCACATGCCTGTTTGTCGAAGAGACGATTGCGGGCCCAAAGGAATTCTACCGTTAAATCTTCTATGGTATGAGTTACTATCAAATAAATAAGAAATTAATACATTTTAAGATGAGTATAGATAAAATATCTCTACCTTTAATCTTCCAAAAAGGTTCCGACACAAATGCCTCAATTTCTTTATAACGTTCGGCCACAAAACCCAATGTGGGTATTTGACAACTGCCATAAGAAATCAACTTATCAGATATTTTCTCGGGAAATAATCTTTGTAAACGCATCGTTTGGAAACGTGTTATAGCCGCTCCTGTCCTTAAATCCAATTCGGATCGCACATCCACTGCATCACTTTGACGTTTGTCCGGCTGTGTTAAGTTTTGTAGGGCTCTATTAACCGAAGCTTTAGTAATTTCGGAGAAAATTGCTCTATAAACCGTAATATTCGGCTTAACAGCTCGACATACATCTATAATCTCAAAACCAATATTCTCGCCCTCACGATCACAATCTGTCCAGACGATTAAACCATTACAACTGCGTACCTCCCGTTCCAGTGTACGTTTAATAGCTGCGAAATTTTCACTGCAAGCTTTACGTACGGGGGCATCGAATAGACTTTGTGGATCAACGTTATTCCAATTTCGATAAGAACTTAGAAATTCGAATGTCAGCAAATGTCCCGACACCGAAGTCATTACCATTTTACTCTTTCTACCCAGAACTGTTGCTTCAAATTCATAAATTTTATTATAAACCGAAAGGCCTTCACGCTGAAATTGATTAAAATAATCTAGCTTACAATTTACTTAGATTATTTGACACGAAACTTACTCTTCTGGCAGTTCCATTGGACAATTGACCAGCAATTGTCTTCGCCGCATCATTTTTCTCTGCCACATTTAGGTACTTCATTTCTATGTTTAGGTCCTTTTTAGCGTAGCATCTTTTAGACGAAAAGAATTTATAACATTTTAATACCTTAAGCATTTATTTTTGCATTGGATTTCACATAAATTCCGCAGAAATTCAAACTATTTCCGCCAAATAAGATTTTTTGCATAAATAAAAAATATGCTCCTTTTAGTGTTGCCAAAATAGCTGGCAAAGGAAATGTTTGCAAAACAGTGTTGCCAGAAAAAATATTTAAAATTGAGCAAAAATAATTCGAATGCAATCCCTACAAGAAATGTATGACCGAAACTAACACGTACAAAATGATTTTACTAACACACTTGCAACATTTTTCTTTAAAAATTGCTAAAAAAAAGAGTTAACGGATAATTCCATCAATAATGATGTTCAAATGACCGGTAAAATGACTGTTGATATACACAATGTGTAATAAAGGGTTTCATTTACATATGAAAGAGTGTAACAACTGCATTTGACAGTTACTGTGTTTTCCGTCTTATAAATTAATTATTTCGGTGAAAGCCAAAGATCAAGAAGCGAAAAATTAAAAAATTTGAGACTAAAATTATTAAAAGTAAATAGATTTATTATAAACTGAATTTAAAAACGGTGCAGGAAGTGGAGCTGAGAATATACTCTTCGAAGATTTTTCTATCTTTGGTAATATGAATACATATTTACTTTTAATTTTTATATTTCAATATTTATATATATTTCTTTACAGACAATTTATTTCCACAAATTAAAAGGAGTATAAGAGGATTTTACATTTTGCGAGGTATGTAAAATGGTAAAATGATAGTTAATTTATGTATATGCTTACTATGTATATTAATAAAATTAAAAAATATATATCTCAAAATGTTAATAAATTGTGTTTTATTATAAATTGGTATAGCCGTCAGATTTGACGGATAAATTCATCAAGTGTGATTGGTCAACTGTGATGGATATATCCATAAAGAATGATTAGTCAATCGTGACTAACATTTCCATCATCCTTGATTGGTAAAAAGCAAAAGAGTGAGCAGCTCAAATATATGTTTTAAAGTCGATAGAATTCATAAGTGCAAGGGAGAAGAAAAATCACATGTACACAAATGTTTCCATCACTTTTGTCCATTTGCCTTAAGAAACTGATAGAAACTTTGCTTTACTCTGTGATAGAAATAATACATCAGTAGTGCCAGTCAAATGACCGATCAAATGACTGTCACTGTTCTTGTTGGGATGTTTTGTGTATAAACGTAATCAAGAATTAATTAATTTAAATTAAATAATTTTATAATATATATGTACACCCTGTGGTTTTTAAATTGAAAGGTGGTTTGTGGATTTGAAAAAAAAAAAATAAAATGGAATTGCCAGAATTATTTCAAAGCAAATTAGAAAATATTATATGTTTTTGAATTTTCTTAGTTTGTGCTCAAACTAAACAAAAACTGAAACAGTTAAAAAATTATAAAATACTTAAAAGCTTTTTTTAAATAATCCTGTTTTTTTATAATTTCATAAGATTTTTCAATTTAACAACTTTTGCAACAGATGAGTCAGACATCTGATAAAAAAAATATATTTTAAAAATTTCAATACAGTCGTAATTCAGGTCTGAGTTGGGGAACAACTCTCGCGTCATCGCGATTATTTCTTAAACGCGTTCAGGCTTGTGTTTGTTGCCTGGCTTTCGACAGTTTTGCGTCTCGCTCGCACTGGTGTAATGTATTACTTCATATAACTGTTCAAAGTTATATGTTGTCTACATTAACCTCGTGCTTTCGTATTACCTCAAGTGAGGTTATGTTTTATTGGTGGAGACCATAGAATACTCAAACGTTTTTAACTGGTGGAGACCATAAAATACTCACGATATAACCTGGTGGAGACCATAAAATACTCACGATATAACCTGGTGGAGACCATTTAAACTCAAATATATACTGGTGGAGACCATTAATACTTTTGATGAAATCAAGTCCGGATGCTCCAACTTCCTATATGAAGATATAGGTCGGTTGGTGGGGTTTTCTCTGGACAAACGTGTGATAACCTGGCAATATGAGTGCTTGATGCACCGCCATCCTAATCAAAACCCAAAAAAAAAAAAAAAAAAAAAAAAAAAATTTCAATACGCTGATGCAATGACTATTCCATTTGCAAAATATAAGGTGAGGTAATTATTTATATTATGTGACATCATCATCAAACATTTGTTTCAAAACAATTAATAATATAAGTCAATTATTTCCAACTAAAAGATGCCCTATATAGCCGCCCTTACACGAGCACACAAGTAATATGATTTCTCAAAATTTTATGTAGAAGAGTAGGTGAAATATGTTTCCTTTTCACATTTTCCTTCACTAACATTTTTGTCTTAAAACAAATTCCCCTGTTGTGAAATTTGTTGATGGAATTTTGTAAACATTGAACAGCTGTTCAATACAAAATAAACTATTGTGAATAAATTGTTTACAACAAGTTTACAATAGCAATTTTTTGAAAATTTCAAGGGAACAACATTTTCATTTCTATTGGCGATAGGGATGATTGATTATCTTTCTCCATGTCTATACTAGATAAATTTTTGTTATGGAAAACGTTAAATTTTTATCAAGATAAAAAAATAGCAGATTACATTTATTAGCGCTATAGAGCATCGTTATGACAAAGTTATCAGAACAATTGTTTAGACAACATTGTCTTGATAACAAACGTCATTAAATTCTACATTACTATGATGGGAAGAGTATCATACGTTGATTCTGATTTCTGTAACACCCAAAAATAATGACCCTACACCCACCTTAAAGTTTATCAATCGGCTGAGAATCACTTACTGAGTCGATTTAGCTATGTTCATCTGTGTGTGTCAACGAAAAGCTTTTACTTACACTAATAGTCGTAATTTTCAAGACCATTTTATGAAATTTTACACATACTTTGTGGTCTCCGATAGATTTGTGTTCTAGTCTGGTAGACCGGAGGTCTACCTGTGGCACTGGTTAAGGGGCGCACAACAGCCCCGATAGAGGCCTAGGTATATTTCTTCGGATTTGATTGAAACTAACTAACTACACATACTCTTCTTTTGACCCAAGGACAAACGTTAACGTTTAGGTTTAACACATGTTTTAGTTGTCTTCATAAAATCAGCATTTTGTTTACCCTACACTGACATTTTGTTAAGTGTTTGTAACATGTTGGCTGTAACTGGATGTTCTTTCCTGGGAAAAAAAGTCCGGTTGACACAGCTGTTGCTGAGTTGACAATCTTTGGCCGATTGAGAATCGGATCATTCCGGAGAGGAGATTCAATTGTCGTGGGAACGGATAAATATTGTTGTAGCAGCGACACGTGTAAAGTCGGTGTGTCTGGGTTGACAATCTTTGGTTGTTGTTCGTGGGAACGGATAAATATTGTTGTGGTTTACGGTTATTTGATATTTGTCTTGCAAGATAGTCGACTTTTTGACTTTGTTTAGACAAAATAGTCGACTTATAGAATACAAATTATTTTGAAAATTTAAATGTTGTTTTTTCTGACCTCTTCGAATTCCGTTAAAGGAAAATATTTTCCTTTTGACCAAATTCCCCCACACCCACAATAAAACACATGTAAAGATTTATGTGAAATTTAATAGCAAATAATAATCTATATAGTTTTTTATTTATTTTATGATCCTCATTTTAATATTGATGTATTTTCAATATCTTGTATTATTTTTTACTTGTTTTGTTAAATTTTATTTGCTTTTTTTTAATTTTACTCTTTTTTTGTTATAGTTTTTTTTTATTAATTTTTTTTATAGTTGTTGTGAAAAGTTGTTTTTTTTTCTTCTTATTATTCTTCTGGTAATATATACTATATTATTATTTATTTTTTTGTATCAATAAACTATTGATTATTATTTTGTTGGTATTATTAATAATCGTAAATATATATTCAATTTTAATATTAAAAAGGTAAAATAATTCAACATAAAAACGCTTAACTAAACAATTTGTTTAAAAATAATATTATAATAATAAAAATAAAAAAAAATGAAAAAGGAAGTTTTTTCTTTGTTTTAAAAGGGGGAAAACCATTAGCATAATAAACACAAAAGATGTAATATTGTTTGTTAAGGAGTTGGGAGAGAGAGTTGATGGAGATATTTTTTATATTAAAAATTTGTTATTTTTCTTTTAGTAAATTTAACAAATTTTTAAAATCTCATTTTTATAATAGAATTCAAAGTGAACAGTGAGTGTAAAGTGATAAAGGCTAGGGGAAAATAAAAGAGGAGTGATAGTTATTTCAAAGATACAGCTAATAATCGAGAAAATAACAAAAAATGTTTTACATTTTATTCTTTTTTTTTATACATATAGTTTTAAAATTTAAAATTCATCTTATAGTAATGTATAATGAATTCTTTTGTTTCTGCTGTTTGTGTGTAATAATTGTTTAATTATGAAGTTAATTTTTTTTTAAATTAATTCTTTCTCCTCATTTAGTTATACGTATAATAGATATATTAATATGTTTGTATGTATGTTTGTATATATGTATATATAGAGTAGAATTCTGTCTGGTAGAAAAAGTTTGTTTTCTTTTCATAACAAACCTTATTATAAATTATTACTTTTTTTATAATCATCTGTTTTAAATTTATAAGAGAAAGCGTTCTTAGCTTAGGATTTAAAAAAAAAAATATTTTAAGGATATTTTGTTTGTTTTTCTCACATTCCTTTTTCTCTAGTATACAAAAAAGTACTTATTAATCTATAAAATATGTGCTATTTAATAACAACAATTATTAACTTCATTTCATTTACCATCAAAATTAATTCACAAAGTTTTGTTTAATAGACTTCCACCTTTTATAAGACTTTCATTTTTTTCTGTATGTTTATCATTAGCTTTCTTTAAAATAGTTTTATAAAGAGGGGAAGGGAGGGGTAGTAGTTGATTGGCGTTTAGACTCTACATCTCAGACTCTGGTTACAGTTGGTATGGCTGCATGTATTTGTGTTATTGCTACTGCTGTTGCTGCTGCTAATGTTGCGTGTACTGTTGAATATTGAAAATCAACGACGCCAAGAACGATCTTCGGATTCCTCATCTTCCTCTTCGTCTTCTAGCCTTAGTTCGGGCAATGTATCGGTATTATTAGCATCTGTCTCATTACTCGCTGTTGGATAAGTGGGTGATGGTAAATTACTAAAATTGACAGGATCTGTACCGGTTGTTTTATTTTCAACACTCGGTGTTGTTGTCTTATTGCCGCTGGCAGCTGTTGTAGCTGCAGTTGGTGTTTGTACTACGGGAGCCCAGGCAATTTGTAGACGTTTATCTTTAAAGGTTTTGCCACGTAAAACAGCCTGTTCGGCATTGATACGTGTGGCATATGATAATATAAGTTGAGGTTTCTCCAAATCCATATCATGTTTAGTAATTTCACCAAAATGCTAAATTACGTAGATGTGAGTAGATAATAGAAAAAAAATAGGAAACATATTGTCAAGTAAGAGTGTAAATTAGTATTGTAAAGATGTGTACATATTATATGACTGGCCAAAGATGTAATAGTTTAGTTATATCACTGCTTCAATTTTAGTTTAGTTATACTTAATTTCAAGTTCAGTTCTACGGGAATTACAGTACGCTTTCAGTCAAGCATTAGTTCAGTTCTAGTTAAGTTCAAGTTTAGTTCTAGTTCATTTCTTGTTCAGTTCTATTATAGTTCTAGTTCAGTTCTAGTTCAGTTCTGGTTCAGTTCTAGTTCAGCCCTAGTTTAGTTCTAGTTCAGTTCTTGCATAATTCAAGTTCAGTTCTAGTTTAGTTCTAGTTAAGTTTTAGTTCAGTTCTAGTTCAGTTGTAGTTCTGTTCTAGTTCTGTTCTAGTTCAGTTCTAGTTTAGTTCTAGTTCAGTTCTAGTTCTGTTCTAGTTCAGTTCTAGTTCAGTTCTAGTTCAGTTCTAGTTCAGTTCTAGTTCAGTTCTAGTTCAGTTCTAGTTCAGTTCTAGTTCAGTTCTAGTTCAGTTCTAGTTCAGTTCTAGTTCAGTTCTAGTTCAGTTCTAGTTCAGTTCTAGTTCAGTTCTAGTTCAGTTCTAGTTCAGTTCTAGTTCAGTTCTAGTTCAGTTCTAGTTCAGTTCTAGTTCAGTTCTAGTTCAGTTCTAGTTCAGTTCTAGTTCAGTTCTAGTTCAGTTCTAGTTTAGTTCTAGTTTAGTTTTAGTTTAGTTCTAGTTCAGTTTTAGTTCAGTTCTAGTTCACATCTTGTTCAGTTCTATTTCAGTTCTAGTTCAGTTGTAGTTCTAGTTCAGTTCAGTTGTAGTTAAGTTCAGTTATAGTTCCATTATAGTTCTGTTCTAGTTCAGTTCTAGTTCAGTTCTAGTTCAGTTCTAGTTCTAGTTCAGTTCTAGTTCAGTTCTAGTTCAGTTCTAGTTCAGTTCTAGTTTAGTTCTAGTTCAGTTCTAGTTCAGTTCTAGTTCAGTTCTAGTTCAGTTCTAGTTCAGTTCTAGTTCAGTTCTAGTTCAGTTCTACTTCAGTTTTACTTCAGTTCTAGTTCAGTACTAGTTCAGTTCTTGTTCAGATCTAGTTTAGTTCTTGTTTAGTTCTAGTTTAGTTCTAGTTTAGTTCTAGTTTAGTTATAGTTTAGTTCAGTTCTAGTTTAGTTTTAGTTCAGTTCTAGTTCAGTTTTAGATCAATTCTAGCTCACAGTTTAGTTCTAGTTTAGTTTAAGTACATTTCTAGTTTAGTTCTAGTTTAGTATTAGATCATTTCTAGCTCTTAGTTTAGTTCAACTTTAGTCCTTGTTTAGTTCTCGTTCAGTTCTAGTTTTGTCCAAGTTCAGTAATAAAGGGATTAGATTTTCTTACTGAATTTTTAACATTAACTTAGTTTATCCAATGTGTTAATAACGGCTCATCGATAACGTTTTAGTACCAATTAGATTTAAAGTAATAATCTTCTCAAACTTACCTTAAAATGACCCAGCACAAAATCAGCATCTTCACTTGAGAATCCGGTTACAACAATCGTCTTGGGACGACGATCAACCCGAGTTGAACCTTCGGGAAAAGAAGATCTACCTCGAATAATGGGACGACCACCGGGTATATAATGACCTGGTTTACCAGCACCCATGGGCGAACCAATACCTCCTGCAGCCGAAGCAGCTGAACCGGGTACAATGCCTAAACTACGTTGTAATTCTTCGAGACGTTTTTGTATGGCAGTTGTATCGTTGCCCTCTTGCTGTTGGGCAAACAATTCCAATTCGATGTCGAGTAGTTCTTTCTTTTGTTGTTCCTTTGATTTTTTCGCTGGTGGTGGCTGATTTTGATTTTGTATTTGAGCCTGTATTTGCTCTTGTTCGGCTGCAATTTCTTTGCGTAATTTATCGATGGTTTCCTGTAGTACCTTAATGGTGGCTAATGTTTGACCACGTTGAGGATCTGTGGGTTCACACCGTTCGACCAGTTCCAAAGCGGATTTCATTTGTTTTACATAACTTTGCAAAAGTTCTTGTTTGCGTTTTCGCAAGCCATTTGCCAATTGGGCGACAGCCTTGACTTGTTCTTCCTGTTTTTTGCGGAAAACTGCACTTGGTACACCGACAGCCGGACGTGGTGGTATATTGTTTTTGAGACGTAAGGAGGGTGGGGGTACATGAGTAGCAGCCACCGTGGCTGTTGTTGCTGTAGTGCCACTAGCGGTGGTAGTAGTGACAGTATCTTGAGTGCTTGTACCACCAACTGAACTACTGCTGGCAGTTGAGGTGCCCAATGTTTGCGTTTGACTAGTGTTGGCGGTTTTTGCAGAGTCGGCGCTGGGTGTAGGCACCGCTGGCACATTGTTTAGGTGGTATTGACTATTTTTACGACCACCGGTTTGCTGTGTCATGGAAGAGTTACTTTCGCTGGCCAATGAGGGGTCTGCTGTGTGCCAAAATACTTTGATAAAACGATTGTTGAGCACAGCTTCAGTGCTACGATACGCCACATTCGCCTCAGCATGTGTGGAAAATGTTACAATAGCAGCTTCCGGATCGCCGTCATAGGAAATTTGTATATTGACAATTTTACCGAATTTGGCAAAGTGATTGTTAAGGTGAGCGATTGTATTGAGACCTCTGGGAACTTTGCGTAGTTCCAGGGAGCAATTTTGTAAACTGGGAACACGTGGACCTAAGCGACTATGAGCTGGTATTTTTCTTTTTGTGGGCCCATCGGCTATGGCAACAGAATCTTCGAGTTCAAAGCGCCGTTTACTTTGTGCTTGCAAGGCGGCTGTAACATCACCGCCAGCAGCAGCGGCTGCACCACCGCTAGCATCCACAACGGGTATGGGTATGAGTTCACGTTGTAATGGTGTTGCAACGGCGGCTGGATTGAAAGGGAACGGCATCATTGGAGCTGCTGCACGGAAACCTGCTCCAGCAGCGGCGGCAGCAGCAGCTGTACGGGCATATTCGGCAGCTGCTAGAGGTCCTGCACCATTTGTAGGTTTATCAGTTCCAGGCACTTGAGGAAATCCTACAGATCCGGCTGGACCAGTCATCATTACAGCACCGGGTCGTGCGGCACCTGTAAAGGGATTGATTCCAGCTGCAGCAGCTCCCGCCATCAAAGCTCCTGGAGTGCCACCGGCCACAATAGCACCGGCAGGGGGTGCCGAGCGAGACCAGAGATCGGGAGCATCAGGATTGTATTCGCGCAGCGACATGCTTATAAGAGTCGTATTGTTGAGACCCTCAAATACCACTGGATTTACGCCATGATCCCAAGGACAGGTTTCACCTCTTACACAATAGCCCTTCTCGTCAAAGTCACGGCATCTTTGCCTCTTCTCGCCATCGTTGTTGTGATGATGACGAGCATCGGGAGAAGACACAGCACCTGCACCGTTACCACCATTTCCACCACCACGAGCTTGGGAGCGACCAGCGGATGGAGACCTTTTGCCAGTTCTACCGCCTCGTTCCAGCGAAGGCGAACGACTACGGGGTGATATGGGTGAGCGATTTGTCGAACGATTACCGGCACCACCAGGTCCGCCCATACCAATACCACCTCCACTACCACGACGATCGCCACCACCAAAACGGGGCGATCTATCATCCGATGATCCACCACCCATGTTATTCATCATCATACGACGTCTATCACCACCACCACCACGTCTGCGATCGTGTCTCGAATCTCCGCCGGCACCACCACCTCCCATGGGTGGAGATTTGTTGCGAAATTGTCTTTGAGTTTTCTCGCGCTCATTGATGCGACGATCGCGGGAGCGTGAACGTCTCGAAAAACGTTCATTCGATCGTGAGCGAGATCGTGATCTTGAACGTGAACGCAAAGAGGCACGTCGTCTACGACTTTCGCGGGGTTGATTCTCTTTATCGGCAGCATTAGTACGTGCGACAGGTGGACTAGCACTACGTGGATGATGCTGTTGTTGATGACGGTCATTACCAGCACCAACACTACTGCCATACGAATGCGCTGTTTCATTTCGATTCGATGAATTGTGATGATGATGATGACCACCGCCCGACGAAGAATGCTGTTGATGATGATATTGTGAATTCGAAGAAGAGGAGGATTGATGATGTGTAGTGGATGATGACGATGAGGTACGTTCTGTCGTAGTATCTTTGGTTTTACTCTGTAAGTAGATGTATAGAAACATACATGTTATAGAGTTAATAATATAAAATATACCGAACTCAATCATTTATACTTAAAGCAAATGTAGGATTATTTGTTTAGTATTAGGATTATGCTATAATGACCTAGACCTAACTATAGACTAGAATAAAGACAATACAGATTATCCACCTCAATAGTCTAGATAATATACTAAACTGTAGAGATAGATTAAACTATATACTAAATTAACTCATCCTCTGGTAACCCCTCTTCCTTGGCAACCATAAAGATTATCCCCCTTAACAGGAATTACGATTTTAAATGCCTTAAAAACATGGAATATTTGTATTTTGTCAAAAAGATAACAACGCGACTCAGATTGTTCTATAAAGATCAGGAATAATAGGATTTATATAATATTGCGTTTTAATTGTACAATTCTACGCAAGGAAAATATTAAAATATACATATAAATAAGAAATATAGGTTCTATATTAAGCACAAATGGATAATAAAGTGATTAATGTTATGAAATTAATTTTTATTAAGTTTCATAACGTTGCGATATTAATAGACTTATAAACGTGAAGTAATCTTAAGAAAAGCGATTAGAATCAAGTATGGACCGATTAATACAACAAATGTTTAAAACTTTATGAAATACTAGCATACCCTGGGTGCTTCGCTACCCTAACTATGTTCAATATCGTAAAAATATCAAAAAGTACCATCGGAAAAACGAAAAAGTACAAAGATCTCTTTCAATAAATTCTCATTTAATAAGGACCATGTGTTCCGGTTAACCATTATAAAGAATCCATTTGAATAATAGAAAAGTACCAAATAGTTCCCACTTCCAGAATATTATTTAGTCAAGAACATGCATGTTAAAATTAATGTTCCTAGGTTGAATATTTTAGAAAATTAAAAAACTACAATTTATGAGATAAAAAGTACTAAAAAATTGTCTCTTAAAGTATCTTATTCAATGAGCACCGTGTATGTTTAATAATCATGTGTTTTCAGTTCATATTAAAGAACATACATTGAGTATCATTTGAAGGAAGAAAAAGTACCAAAAGTGGAATAAAGTTTACCTAAGTGGAAAGTACTAATAAAAAGAGTACAATTCGCTTAGAAGTATACTTTTTCGAGAATTAAGTTTACAATATGTTCCGTATTTAAATCTACATATATATCACAGATAAAATTCAAACGATTCAAATCTGCATTCATTTATTCCAGAAAAATTGTGCTTTAAAAAAGGTACCAAACAATTTACTCGAATTTGGTCCTATATAGGCCTTAGTACTCGAATTCCAAAATAATATACCAAAAGCTTATTTTGTGTGAGTAAATAAACTACTTTTTGAAATTTTATAAAAGTTGGCTCAATGAGTTTGAATAAAATTAAATTTCTCGTTTTTCCCCTTTTTGGTACTTTTTTACCCAGTGAAACAGCAAAAATTTTATTGCAATAAATATTACAGAGTTAGTCCGTAATTTAATATGAATAATTCAATAAACCGAAAAAGTTTTCTTAATGTGCTAAAAAAGTACCATAAATACAGTTTTTTCCCTTTTACACCCAAAAAGGACTGAATTTTACAAAAGTACGAAACAGGTTTCACATAATTTTGAGAGATGTATCCAAAGTATTTAGAAAAATTTGATTATGTTAATTAGTTTAAAAGTTATAAAGGGCTGAAAAGGTACCAAAATCGCCTTTGTTACACATTTTTACCCCTTAAAAGTACGAATTTTAAAAAAGTACCAGACACCCATCTGCTCATTTTAAGAGTAGATACAGGTGTATTTAAAATTTTTCTTGCATCACTAATATTATGTAAGATATTTAAGAAAACCTGTTTTACCCGTTTTTTCCCCTTTTTACCCGTAAATGTGCAAATTTCCAAAAATCCCTCCTTAGTGGATCTACATAACCAAAAACACATCTACTGTCAAAATTTCATGATTCTAGGTTCAGCCGTTTGGGCTGTGCGATGATGAATCAGTCAGTCAGTAACGCTACTCCTTTATATATATAGATTTTATAATTTATGAGTGTCCAAAAGACAATCTTTCGTCATTGGATAAAAAAGGGAATGTGCGGCAAATTTATATCCTAAGTTAATTTGTATAGTCTTAGGTTTGTGTAATACTGGCATTTCTGGGCGTTACAAACATCACATCAAGCTTTTAATACCACTCTCTCCTCTGTTGTGATGAAGGGTGTACAAATACTTATAGCGTACAGACAGTATTTCTTTCTATATTTTAGTACAATTCCTAGTATGCAAATTTTCTTAAAATTTTTAAAAATCAATACGAACAGTTGTCATTAAACTTTAACCCAAAGAAATTTCAGTTTTTTTTAAGGTTATGTTAATTTTTTTATAATTAATTAAAAAAAGAAATGATCTCACATTCTCTATGTGAACTCTACTAAAGCACATGGTAGTCAGTTATAATTTTTGTAACAAAACAAATTATTATACTAATAAAGAAAATTTATAAAAGATATTAACTTACTTCATCAATGGGTGGTGTATTGACTTTATCTGCATATGTACTACTACTTGTGGTAGCAGCATTATTATCTATCACTTTGGCGGTTACGCTATTGATTGTATCGCTATTATCATTTTGATTTATCACATTTGTAGCATTTGACACCGTCGTTAATGTAGTATTTGCAGCCGCAGCACCAGTATTTAGATTAGAGGAGGTGTTGTTTATATTAGATGAGTAGGAGGATGATGATGATGATGATGTTGTTGCCGCCGTAGAGGCAGCAATGGCGACGGCAGCATTATTAGCAATAGAGGAGGCCACATCGGCATCTTCATTACCAGTTAAAGTTGTTTTGGCAGTAGGCAGGGGAGTTTTTAAATATTCTTCCGTACTAATGGCTTCCAAGAGACGTTCAACGAATGGTTTTGTTTCTTCCACCAAAAATACATCCAATTGTTCGATCATAACACGTTTTAACTCTTTTTCCGGTTTGTCTTTTTTCAATAGAGCTAAAACGTAACGAGCCAAAGCAGATGAATCTGCATCACATCTAAAAATGTGTATAAAATTCAAATAAATAAGAAATTTTCTTTAAAAGATTACATATAATAAATATACTTACAGTGGTTCTAGGATTTCCACTAACCAGCTTTTTAAAGCTTCCGTATTATTTATCAGCATCTTTGGAATCTCTGTGTGTGACGAGAGGAGACTGCTGATTGTTAATTTGTATCTTGCTACTGTTGTTCTAGTTGCTGCTGCTTCTGTTGTTGTTTGTATTTGTTTACCAATGTAGGGGTTGGTATTTAGTGATTGTTGTTGTACTTCTTTTTTTTGCGCTAAATGACCTAAGTTATTAGCTTCTTGTATTTTCTAGCTCTTAGTGTGTGGTATTATTTTTTTTTTTCTCAAATAAAAAATAATAAAAAAAATGCTTCACTTTCTCCAGTTATACTTTGTATTCAATAAACACGTTTTCTGTAATTTTATGTCAATTTTGTTATTAATTATTATAAATATTTCACATTTTTTTTGTAAATTTAACACAAAAAATTATTCCAATTGTAAAATGCTATTTATTACTCTGCGTGTGTTTGACAGTGTGTTGTCTTTCTAATGACATGTAGTAGTAGTTTTTTTTTCTTTTATTTTACTATGTTATCTCAATTCGTTGCGTTACATGGCGAAGTAACGAGAAGAAAAAATTTTCTCGACTTTGCTACTCGTTACTGAATTAACAGTATTGGCGAAAATTTTTTTGCCAAACTTTTTCTTTAAATTTCCATCATTTTAACACAAATTTCTTTTAAAAAACTATTACTTCATGTAGAAAAACCACAGATTTCTCGAAATTTAACAATTTTATGAATTATTTTTTGTTTTAAATGGCAAAATTTTTTAATTAACACCTGCACACTTACAATTCGTGTTGTTCAACGAATAAGGATGGATAACAAATCTAACGAGTTGTACTAAACAATGTAGCCAGATGGAAACGAAACAATATGTGTCTGCCTTGAGCAGCAAAACAAATACGAAACATAGAAATCTTAAAAGTATTTTAAGAAAATTTCAAAGTTTTTTTGTTATAAATATCTTTTAAATTTATAATTTGTAAATTTTTTTATGAATTTAAGCCTGTTTTATTATTTGTTTATCATGTGGCAACTTTATGGCAGCTCTGATTTCATCATATGCTAACTTTTCTTATTTCATTATACGTTTACGTTAGTTAGAAAGAGTTAGATATAGGTATCTTATTTTAAGGTATTGCCATATATTTATAGTGTTACATAAAAACTGACACGTTACAATTTCCTTTTAAATAGATCCGGTTACTTTTCAACTGTTTAAATTTTAAACTTTTGGATATAAATAAATATTCCAATTAGAACAATATTATATTTATTTTTTGAGTTTTATTATATATTTTGCCATAAGTAAAAATATATATTAACAAATATAGAAAATGTTTTCTTTAAACGACTTTATTTATGAAATTGATTTGTTGTATTAAAATTTTTATCAGATATATGTGTGACAGTTTTTCAAGTCTATTAAGTTATGTCTATGTATATCCATCTTACAGTCTATGTGAACATTAAAATAACAACATAGGTCTTATATGGAAGATCATTTGATATAAGTGTAATTTTTGGCCAAAGGGCGAATTATATTGATTTGATTTTTTTCACGTATTTTCTTTTTCCTTTTTCCACATTTTTATATTTTTTATTAAAAATTTTCGGTTTGGGAGGAAATTTTCTTTTTCCCCGTGGATCCACGCCTGGTCCAGTTAATAGTGTAGTTAATAGTCTGTAGTCTAGACAATAAACTAGTCTAGTCTAAAATAGTCTATAGTCTAATTAATTGTAGAGTCTACATTCTAGTGCTAAGGTTAGATAATAGTCCAGTCTATAGTTTAGTATATAGACCAGTTTATAGCCTAGTCTATAGTCTAGTTTATAGTTTAGTCTATTCGACTAGAATTCATCGATCTGGCCACTCTTTATATAAATAACCACTACTCCAACAATAACAACTGTCAAAATTACCAAAAACAAAAAAAAATTGTAAACATTCACATGTGCAACTTGTGAGATTTTATTAAGAAAACAAAAAATTAAAATTAGTATTAAAAATTAATATTATAAAATGTGCAGCATAGGTGAAGATGACTTTGGAGATGAGGGTGGTGTACATGCCATGATTCCCGATATTAAACCTCAATTGGAGAGCAATTTAATAGAGGAACAACTGCTGTGCAACAAATGTAAGAAACCAGGAGCTATTTACAAATTACCATTTAGACAGGCGGAATGTCGAGAGTGTTTTCTACTATATGCACGTCATAAATTTCGTGCTGCTTTAGGTTCATCGAAAGTTTTACCCAAAGATGCAAAAGTTATATTGGTTTTTGATGGCAGTGCCGAGTCATTGGTATTACTGGATATGTTGCATCATGCTCAAACACAAAATACCTTTAAACGTTTGCATTGTACGGCCACTGTTTTGTACATAGACGATTATCAATTACTGCATCAGGATGGAAATGGAAATGAGAATGACTATTTGGAATTTCTGGAGAAAATGCAAATATTGCTTAAACAATATACCCATTTTGAGAGTTATATTGTTCCTTTGGTTGAACAGCAAGAAGTAGAAAGGTGTTTGTTAAATTTCAATTGTATAAAGGAACAAAATTATCATCTGCTTAATCAGGACCAAAAGCAATCATTTTTAAGTTCAATTAACTCCATAAAATCTTTAACATCCCGCCAGGATTTTGTTAAACATCATCGCAGTAAATTGATAGCAGCTGTAGCTAAACATTTTGATAGTAAATTTGCCTTTATGTCGGATATAAGCTCGGATCTAGCAACCGACTTATTGGCAGCGGTGGCTTTGGGTAGAGGTGGCAGTGCTGCCTTAGATGTGGCCTTGGTCGATGATCGTTTAGGCAATGATATTAAGTTAATAAGACCTTTAAAAGATTTAAATACCAGCGAAATTGAGTTATATCTAAAAGCCCAAGATATACAGATACTACTGATAAAACGTTATGGTTTGGATATGGGTTCAACTGCCAGTTTACAAAATTTAACTAAAGTGTTTGTGGACAATTTACAACAGAATTTCTCAGCTACAGTATCGACGGTATTTCGTACGGGTGATAAAATTGCTGTTAATCGGGATGTAGTAAAACAATTGGAGGCACTTAATATGAATGGCGAAAATGATAATTTGGCGATAAAAGAAAAATATTGCTCTTTTTGTAACTCCTTTTTAGATTATCAAGATTCTAATACTCTACTAGCGATAGAGTTTTCTAGATTGGTATCAGAAAGTGGTTGCACTTTGGATAAATGCCCTGATTTAAATGCAAAGGCCACAGTTAATGTTGGAGGTTCAGCAGAAAAGCCTTATTTAAAGAATCTGTGTCATGCTTGTCGTAATATATGTTTAGAATCGAAAAATAAAAATTTATTGCTTTAACTTTAGCATTAGTTAAATAAATGTATGACCATTTCGTATATTTTAATTAAAAAAGTAATAGAAAATAAAAATTTGTATTTTAATTTTACAAAATTAATGAGATTTAGCTCCGTTAGTTCAAACTCCAGTAATAATTTAATAACTTAACTATATTTTGAGATAATAGTCGTTTAATAATCTAAAATGTTTCTACAATTTACTATTATCCAAAATATTTAAAACTGGACTTAAATGTCCATCTATGGGTTTAATATTACATGTTACAGCCAATTCATACATGTCGTAATATGTTATACGATGAATATTTTTAGTTTTTGCCTTAAATTCCTTATCCGTGCAGGATAATTGCACAGTTTCCTTGTGATCTAAATGATTTTCGGGATAGCAATCATCACCTGTAAAATGTATAAGAGAAGAACTTTAATTTCCAGAAAGTATTTCACAATATTCCTACTTACCAGGTAAAGTTCCCACTAAATAATCCGTACATCTAAAATAAGCCAGCATTATTAATGTACTACCTTTGGAATTACGCTCTTTTACAAAAGCTTGCAACTTAGACCAATTTAAGACATTGGACAATCGAGAGATTTCATAAAATTGCAAAGGTGCCAACCATATAGTGCGATCTTTGTAAAGTTTGAGAGAAGCAGTAGGTGTTGCCCACTGAAAATAGAGGAGAAAGTTATGATAGATAGACAGATAGACAGATAGATAGATAGGTAGGTAGATAGGTAGATAGGTAGATAGGTAGATAGGTAGATAGATAGATAGATAGATAGATAGATAGATAGATAGATAGATAGATAGATAGATAGATAGATAGATAGATAGATAGATAGATAGATAGATAGATAGATAGATAGATAGATAGATAGATAGATAGATAGATAGATAGATAGATGGATAGAAACAATACTTACCAATTCCTTTTCTACCTCAGTCGGTTCCAGTAACAACTGCGGTTGGTTCTCTAATGTCACAATATATATCGCAGTATCGTACTTTTTTCTAGCTGCCGGTGGACTACGCCACATACTCCATTCCTGTAGAGACCATAAATCTGGTACAACATCCATATATTTACATAAATTTAAAAATTCCAATGCATTATTATGCACCTTATCTTGCCAATAAGAACGATCGAAATTATGTTTGAAACTACTATGGATTTTGTGTTTACTTCTCAAATCATCACGATTTAAACACAATAGCAGACCAACCTCCTCAAAGGCTTCTCTAATGGCAGTAATACGTAAGGAAATATCACGACACAAATTTCGGCCATTCGTCATTAGGGGTTTGGGACGATTGGGTAAATGCTGTAGACTTAGTTTTTGCAAATCCTCCTTTGAAATGCCAAATGCTTCGAAATATTGCAACCATTCAATATTGTCATCGGCTTTTGCATCGAATGCTCCACCGGGGAAAACATAATGATCGGGAGCAAAGGCTATGGCAGCAGCACGTTTGGCCAGTAAAAACTTAGTTAAAAACAAAAAAGGTTTAAATTGATTTTGAAAAACGTTTGTCTCAAATCATATTTACTTGATAATTGTAGCCTTCTTCTAGGTTATTGTTAGTTTTAGCCGCTATTATTAAGGTAGCCGAAGGTCTATAAATCTTTTCTAATTCATCCTCAGTCATTTCTTGTCTTTATCTAATTTTACTTTCTAATCAAAATCTAAGCTAAATTTGTACTTTGTTATTTTCTTTTTTAAATTCTTATCAGTTAACAGCTGTTCATTAAACGTTTTACAACACTATTCAAATTCTAAACATTTTCCACAGCTAAATATTTTGTGGGGTCAATTGAAGTTTTTGTTGTCGTCTATGCAGTTGGACTTTGTGGGTGTCTAGTTAAGAGTTTTTGTTGTTTTTGAAAAATAGAACAGGTAAATTATTCTGAAGTTTATTTTTAGTAAAGTAATTCGAATTATTTGTTTAAAATTGCCCAGTTTGTTTAGTCATTGAGAAGCAATAATTTGTTTTGCCGTAACAGAGTGTAACAGCCTGATTACAATTGGTACCACAACTACAAAAGTTTTGATGCTTTCTTATTTGAAACACAAATAGCTAATTTTCACCACCTTTAAAATATCAGAAACTGGACTTTGGAAATGCTAACAGCAAGAGTCATTACGTTTAAACTTTGTGGAAGATCGAAAACTATATGGGCCACTAGAGAAATTTAGTGAGAAATCACTATTATCAAAAACAATAAAACAATGATTTCGGAAAAACAAAAACTTAATATTTTAAGTTGATTGCAATTTTCTGATTTGTTTTGTTTTAAATGTTTATTTAAAAAATTTCTAAAATTTTTCATTTTACAAAAGTTTTATTTGCAAAAAACAGATGTTCATTGTTTATGTTTTTGAGTGAAAAGTTGGCAATACTAACAAAGTTAACTGAACTTAAATCCATAACAGAAAAACACAATCATCAGTTAAAGTCCGCCTAAATTTGTTCCGAGTTATATATAACAGCAAGTTAAACCAAGTTTAAGCTCAGTTAACTTTGTTAGGGCGGGTTTTACAGATAAAGATAATTTTCATTCTTTGTTTAATCCTAGTTTAATATATTTTTCGTGTTTTTCAGTTATCAGTAAAGTTACTTATTATCTTAGTTTAACTGATTGTAATTGGCCAATTAAACTCAAGTTATAAGTGAGAAAACACAATTAACAAAAACAATAAAACAATGATTTCGGAAGAACAAAAACTTAATATTTTAAGTAAATTGCAATTTTCTGATTTGTTTTGTTTTATTTATTATTGTTTTAAATATTTATTTAACATTTTTCAAAAATTTTCCATTTTACAAAAGTATTGTTTGCAAAAAACAGCTGTTCATTGTATATGTTTTTGAGTGAATAGTTGGCAATACTAACAAAGTTAAATCTAAAGCTGAAAAACACAATCATCGGTTAAAGTCTGCCTAAATTTGTTCGGAGTTTAATCTAACAGCAAGTTAAGCCTAGTTTAACTGAGTAGTAAGAAACCCGCCCTTAGTATTGCTAACTTTTCACTCAAAGTCATAAACAATGAAGAGCTGTTTTTTTTCAAAAAATACTTTTGTAAAATGGAAAATTTTGCAAAAATGTTAAATAAACATTTAAAACAATAATAAATAAAACAAATCAGAAAATTGCAATTTACTTAAAATATTAAGTTTTTGTTCTTCCGAAATTATTGTTTTATTGTTTTTGTTAATTGTGTTTTCTCACTTATAACTTGAGTTTAATTGGCCAATTACACTCAGTTAAACTAAGATAATAAGTAACTTTACTGATAACTGAAAAACACATAACATATATTAAACCAGGTTTAACCAAAGAAAAACTCGCCCTAACAATAACAAAATACAAGTAAAATTTTTGCTCAAACTACTCACTCGGTATCTAGAATCAGCACAAAACCATCTCCATTGGGCGCTTAAACTAGCAAAGAAAATTATTGAGTGCGAGTTTTTAAAAGATAAATATAATCTTCATTCTTTCGTTAAACCTGGTTTAATATATGTTTTGTGTTTTTCAGTTATCAGTAAAGTTACTTATTATCTTAGTTTAACTGAGTGTAATTGGCCAATTAAACTCAAGTTATAAGTCAGAAAACACAATTAACAAAAACAATAAAACAATGATTTCGGAAGAACAAAAACGTAATATTTTAAGTAAATTGCAATTTTCTGATTTGTTTTTTTATTATTTATTGTTTTAAATGTTTATTTAACATTTTTCCAAAATTTTCCATTTTACAAAAGTATTGTTTGCAAAAAACAGCTGTTCATTGTTTATGTTTTTGAGTGAAAACTTGGCAATACAAACAAAGTTAACTGAGATTAAATTTGAAACTGAAAAACACAATCATCGGTTAAAGTCCGCCTAAATTTGTTCCGAGTTTAATCTAACAGCAAGTTAAGTCTAGTTTAAATGAGGAGTAAGAAACCCGCCCTGAGTAAAAACAATTTTCGAGGATTAATTGTAATTTAATCCTCCACCTGAAGATTGACCCTAAATCTAAATTGATTTATTAATTCTCTTTCTAAACTTAACAAATTTGTTTTCTTTTTGTACTCTTCAGATAGCATTATCTAAATCCCGACAAATGAATATAACAGTTATATACCTATCGTCTTATTTTTGAGCGTTTCAAGTTTTTCTAAATAATTTAAACATTTATGTTTACAGCAGATAAAATATAAACTAATTTAAACACAATCTAAAATGACAACAAACGACGAAAAGATTAAAACACCTATATGGCGAGAATCATCCAGTTTAATAATTTGTGCCAAAAGTCCTGAAAAATCAAATGAATACGATTATAATGTAAGTCGAAAATACTTAATTTAATAATGTTTCTAATTAAGTTTTCTGTGTATATAGATTTTAATCATAAAACGTTCAGATCGCACAGCTTTAGTTAAAAATCAAGGCGTTTTTCCGGGAGGTATTTACGATCCATTCGATGAGAGTATAGAATGGTTAAAATATTTCCAAGAATTTGGTGTTGAACAGCAGTTGTTGAAAGAACTGCTGGTAATCGATGGTGAAACAGAGAGACCAAAAATTCTAGCACCCCAGGGCACCGGCTGTTATGATCGATTTTTTAAAAGTTCTAAAATATGGGCCAGGTGAGTGTAATTAATGTTATTTAATTATAAATTATAAAGATTTATATTTCCAGAGAAATTTCTTTGCGCATAAATGCTATACGTGAAGCCTTCGAGGAAGTTGGTGTATTTCTATGTCGTAATCGTCAACAATTACATTCCAAAAGTCAAACTGGATTTTATCTTGAAGAATATGATAAATTAAAATGGCAAAAAATGGTTCATAATGATCCTAAGGAATTTCTTAATATGTGTAAGAAACTTAAAGTAATACCCGATTTATGGGGTCTTCAGGAGTGGTGCGGTTGGGCTAGTCCTGCCATTATAAGGAAAGGTTATGAAACAGCATTTTTCATAACATTTCTCAATGAAATTCCCAAAGTAATATGTGAAGAAACAGAAGTTAAAGAGTGTTTAGTAAGTTAGCTGGATAATATAAAACTTCCCCCGATATATAATTTCCCTTTTTCACAGTGGCTACCTCCTCCTACATATTTACAAATGGTCCGTCAATCTAAACTTTTCTTTTTGCCGCCACAAGTTTATGAGTTATCACGTTTAGTTTCTCAGAAATCTTATGATTATCTCAAACAATTCTCCTGGGAACGTAGAAAAAAAGGCATAACAATGTATCGTCCTATTGGTCATATTTGTACAGATGGTTTGGTTTTCGTATTACCAGGTTAAATATTGGTTCAACATTTTTTATACCTTAAACCTATTCAAAAGATTTAACTTAATTTTATATCTTTACAGGCGATGACTTCTATACGGGAGATCCTTATAAGGCTACGGTTGCTCGTAGTATGGATTGTACTAGAACTGAATTTAGAGCTCGTACTAAATGTCTGAATCGTATTGAAAATCCGGGTTCTCCCAATGTTCTTTTATATTCCAATATTAAACCCTTTAATGGTCATTTGATGCCCGTGAGTTCAAGTGAGAAAGAATCACATAAACTTTGATTTAATTGGTTTTATTATATTATTTAAAGTAATATAAATAAAGATAATTGGTTGTATTATTAAGGGCAAATCCTAAAGTTAAGCTATTTCTAATAGGTTACGAAACAAAGTCAAATAGATTTGAAAACTCATAAATTTGGTGTATCATAACACCCCAACCATGTATGGAGTTTATTTTAGGAAAGAATCGATAATTCGGAATCTGTTCTTACGAAATCATTGTTTTATTGTTTTTGTTTATTATGTTTTCTCATTTATTAATTAAGTTTAATTGACTAATAATACTCAGTTAAACTAAGATAATAAGTAACTTTATTGTTTACTGAAAACATAAAACATATATTAAACTAAGTTTAAACTAAGAATGTAGATTATCTTTATTGAAAAAACCGCCCTTATTTCCAACATACTTAACTGGATGTACCAACTATTTATAGAACTAGTAAACTTTATTCATACTCATCTTGAACCAACATATTATCCTAAACTTGAACTTAAATGAAGTTCCTTTGAGGAATGAATGTTTTATGAGAATCTTATCAAATATAACACGAAGATGACCCAAACTGTTAACGTCTGAGAACCCAAGTTGGTGGAATATATTGAGTCTCTTTGTAGTAATAACTGGACACTGGGTACATATTATTTAGTTAGTTAGTTAGTTAGAATTTAGATTATCTTTATGTAAAAATAAATATCATTATTGTAAATGTATATATATCTGCAATATCAAAAATTTTCCTTTTAGAGAACTCTTTAAGTTTGATTTTATGATTCTAGTCTCAATATTACAGAAAATTAAAAAAAAAAAAAAAACAGTTGAAGAACGAAAAAGTACCAGACAGTGTCTTTTTATATATTTTCATTAAATCAGGATGACGCATGTTTAATTTTCAACCAGAAACTAAAAAAAATCGCTTACAGATTTTTATACAATCAGGAAGCTGCATGTACAATTTTATGTTTTTAGGTTCAATATTATAGAAAAGTATTAGTAAAAGAACAAAAAAGTACCAAAGTATCGTTTTTCAATTTTCTTCAATAAGGATTCTGCGTGTTTAATTTTATGTTTATATATTCAATATTTTTGAAAGCTCTAAAAGTACCAGTACCAGTGAAGTGCGAAAAAGTACCAAAAGACCTATTTTATTTAATTTAATGTTCCTAAGTTCAATATTATAGAAAATTCAAAAAGTACCAATTAAAGTACAAAAAAGTACCAGAAAATATTCCAGTTTAAATTTTCATTCACTCAAGTCCCTGATTACTTAGTTTTATGTCTACCATGTTTCTAGGTTAAATTTTTTAGAAAACTCAAAAAGTACCTGTCGAAGGACGAAAAAGTACCAAAAAGTCCCCTTTTATAGGTTCACACTTAATCCAGGCTCTACATACTTAATTTCATGTTTCTAGGTTCAATATTATAGGAAATTCAAAAAGTCCCTTTGAAGAACAAAAAAGTACAAAAAAGTTCCCTTTTATGGATTTTCATTTACTCCGTGCTCTACATGCTTAATTTCATGTTTCTAGATTAAATTTTATAGAAAACTCAAAAAGTACCTTTTGTAGAACGAAACAGTACCAAAAAGTCCCCTTTTATAGATTCTCATTTACTCCCGGCTCTACATGCTTAATTTAATGTTTCTAGGATTAATATTATAGAAAATTCAAAAAGTACCAGTCGAAGTACGAAAAAGTACCAAAAAGTCCCCTTTTATAGATTCTCATTTACTCCGGGCTCTACATGCTTAATTCCACGTTTCTATGTTCAATATTATACAAAAAACCAAAAAATACCTTTTGAAGAACGAAAAAGTACCAAAAGTCCCCTTTTATAGGTTCTCACTTAATCCACCTTCTATATACTTAATTTCATGTTTCTAGGTTCAATATTATAGGAAATTCAAAAAGTACCTTTTGATGAACGAAAAAGTACCAAAAATGCCCCTTTTATAGATTCTTTTTTATTCCGGGCTCTACATGCTCAATTTCAAAGAAAACTCAAAAAGTACAAGATGAAGAATGAAAAAGTACCAAAAAATATCACTTGGTACCGGGGTTCCAAATAACACCTCATTAGCATATTAAGTGTTTCTAAATCTAAAAATTTTATCTAAATTGGATCATTGTGTTTGAATAAAATCAAATTTCCCGTTTTTACCTCTTTTGGTACTTTTTTTCTACCTATTAACGAAATAAAAATTCTATTCCAAAATGTTGCAACATCGTATTGGGAGCCCGTTTATTTATAGCCCGTATTTATATGTATAAGTTAATAAAGCATAATCAATGTTTTATGAAAAAAGTACCAAAAATAGGTACAATTTTCACCCCTTAAACATCCGAATAACCAAAAAGTACTAAATTTATATTTTTATTTTTTCGTCAAGTTATGAAGGAGTCAAAAATATTGTTTGAATGTTCACTGGTTCAAAAGAAACATGGGGTGCAAAAAAAGTACCAAAATATAGTTTTTACCCGTTTATTCCCTAAAAGGGCCGAAATTGAAAAAAGTACCAGACACCTGTCCGCTTATTTTTTAAATGAACGACGATAAGCTTTAAACTATTTTTGTATCTTTTCTAGTTTAGGAGATATGAGGTTACCGAATTTAAGATTTTTTACCCCCTAAACATTTGGTTAGTTAGTTAGTGAATGAGTTAGTTGGAGAGTTAGTTAGTTAATTAGTTAGCAAGTTAGTACGTTATTAAGTTAGTTAATTAGTTAATGAGTGAGTTAGGTAGTTGGTCAGTTAGTTAGTTAGTCAGTTAGTTAGTTAGTCAGTCAGTTAGTTAGTTGGGCAGTTAGTTTGTAAGTTAGTTAGTTATTTAGTTAGTAATTTGGTTGGTTAGTTAGTTAGTAAGTAAAGTAAGTAAGTAAGTAAGTAAGTAAGTAAGTAAGTAAGTAAGTAAGTAAGTAAGTAAGTAAGTAAGTAAGTAAGTAAGTAAGTAAGTAAGTAAGTAAGTAAGTAAGTAAGTAAGTAAGTAAGTAAGTAAGTAAGTAAGTAAGTAAGTAAGTAAGTAAGTAAGTAAGTAAGTAAGTAAGTAAGTAAGTAAGTAAGTAAGTAAGTAAGTAAGTAAGTAAGTAAGTAAGTAAGTAAGTAAGTAAGTAAGTAAGTAAGTAAGTAAGTAAGTAAGTAAGTAAGTAAGTAAGTAAGTAAGAAAGTAATTAAGTAAGTAAGTAAGTAAGTAAGTAAGTAAGTAAGTAAGTAAGTTGGTTAGTTAGTTAGTTAGTTAGTTAGTTAGTTAGTTAGTTAGTTAGTTAGTTAGTTAGTTAGTTAGTAAGTTAGTTAGTTAGTTAGTTAGTTAGTTAGTTAGTTAGTTAGTTAGTTAGTTAATTAATTAATTGGTTAGTTAGTAAGTTAGTTATTCAGTTAGGATGGATTGCAAAACGTATACTTCAATTAAAACATTTCCGTTTCCATTTACTTTCCGAAACAGAATAAACTTATTAAGTGTTAAAAATCACCAAAAATGAACAATCTCTTGTTATCATCATTTATAAAATAATGTTCATTTAATTTACATTCTTCTTATGACAAGAGGGAGAGAAAATAAAACACAATTGAATGTGTTCCGTATGAAAAGTATACCAGACCCCGTTTCAAAACTCACCACACTTTAAAGTCATGCTGTTAAATATTTGAAATGTGTAAAAAAAGTCTCTTTTATATTTTAAATGGTTTACAAAAACCACAAATCAGACACAATTTTATCCCATTAAGGACGCATTAAAATCACTTCGTTTTACTTTTTGTTAATTCTCCCAGTGCAAAGAAGCTAGCTAACACACGCTGATGAACACGAATATGGTGTTCAGATATGGTTTTTGATGCTGCCAATGCCACCACCTGTTCTCTAATTCTTTTTTCGTTTATGGGTGAGACACTAAACGCTTAAACAAGTCTACTTGTTTAAGGGTATTTGAGAAAAAAAATGTTTCTAAAGTAGCAAGTACTCGTACAATAAACGATAAAAGTACCAGTCAGTCACCCCTTGTTGTAATCAAACATTTCCATGGGGGGGCTTTTACATCGAACAAAAGGACGATGGTTTCATTTTAATAACGACCCCGATGTTCGTGCTATTTGTATAAAATATCTTTTAAATTTTCCTACCTATTGAAAAGTGTATGATGTGTAAAGTGGGTGCTGGTGGGGAGGGTATTCTTTCTATAGAGTATGATGTTCATGAAAACAATGCCAATTCAATCAGTATGCTTCCGTTTTTGTTAATTTTTGAGGTTATGTTGATAAAACTATTTGTAGCAAAGAGAGTGTGTGTGTGTTTGTGTATGTTCTGACTACAAATTGTAAACAATTAAGTAATTATGCTACATTTAAGGTATTTTTTTAATTAAATTATTTAAATTAAACATTAAAATACATATTATTTTGAAATTTATATAAATGCCAACAAATTAAGGAATTTAGGTTAAATCCTTCAAAAAAAATATTAAGTTTGAATTCCTTTAAGCCTTTGTATCTTAAACATTAGAAAATTCCTACAGTGGCCACTTTATAAGAGGATTATATTAAGTATTTTTGCTTTATCCGCTTAATTTTACGCGTTTCTTGTTTATCTTTAAGAAGACAAACGTATTGTTGTGACCTTTTTCTAACTATAAAGTAGAATTAGGAAGAAACGTTTCACTAGGTCATTATATTAAATATTATCTTATAATTTAGAAGAAAATTGTATTAACAATTTTGCTAAAAGGGCCTGTCATTAGTTTTGGATTTATAAAACTAATTAAAATAATAAAATGTCATTAAAGAAAATTGTAATTTCTAATGTTATCTTTATAATGTTGGACAGTATTGCATAGATTGGCCCAAAATCTACATTGCTTTTGTTCCCGTCGAAATGTAAATTTGATTGAATCTAAGTTTTCTTTTATCAAATTTTTTGACCCGAAGTCAACCTGTATCAAATTATAAAAAGTTCCTTGTTAAAGGGTTTAAAGTAGGTGCCGTTCCCCACGCTGGATCCAACATTATATACATATTTTGATCATTCCACTACTGTTATTAATCTATCATTATCCTCGCTCTGAACGTTTGTTAGGAAGGAACGTGGAAGATACACCTATTCTATCGGGACTGTTTTGCGCTTCTTAACCAGTGCCTCAGGTGGGAATCGAATCTCTAGAGACTAGAACATTACCGGAGGCCACTGGAAGAACAGTAACTAAATCAAATCATAAACTGATATTTAACAAACTCACCAATGTATGACTTTAGCAACTAAATTTATATTAAAACATCAAGACGCGGTCTCTAAACTAAATAGTTGGTTCTTCATAATAATCACTGGTTCCCTTCATGTCTTGTCAATGGTCTTATAAAGATTAATATTATACTGCCCCCAACTGGAGACAGCATATCACCAACTAATGATCGAACGCATTATGAAACTACTGGTAATCATTGGAAACATTTTAACTGAGGGACTGAAAAGAAAAGGTCATGTCAAATTTTTCAAAATAATCAATTGGATATGATGAACGGAACAGGGGTTTTCAAGATAGATCCTAGTATGACAAAAACCACTACTTACTTACTTATTCAAGTTTACACAGGCGAATAGAAATCAAACGATTTCGAACTAGTTAAATATACAACTGTCAATCAGGCTACCAGATCGCTGTAGCATAATACAGGCCTAAGTATGATCATTCAGATAGCATAGGATTAAGAGGGATATTAAATGATGTGTATCTCTTGAACAGATAACGAAATGGAGGCATAAATGGCTATGTATATAAAGTTCGCTATGAAAGAGAAACAAACTATTTTCTGATAATTCTGGGTCTACTCTATCTAAAATTATAGTAACATAGTCCAGTTGATAAATACGCCGAATGAAGTTGTTGATTAACAGAACACCTCCACTGCCAGAGTTTGACCACTAAACGCTAATAAACAACGTTAATCAGTTGGATTGAGTAACGTTCAAGTTGGTAACACAGTCTGCTCTTTTTAAGGTGGTTGTCATAGATCAATGGGAATAATAATATTACTTTTTATGCTAAACAATTTCTTTAACTTCTTGTTTTCTAAAAATGATTCTCAGATCTGTGCCTCGTTTCTGTAACTCTCGCATCGAGAAGTTTCTCGCATGAAACTGTGAAATTGAAGAAACAACAATGTGAATTGAAACAAAATATAATTTCTCACATGCAAGTGTTTCTGTAAGAAAATTTTGTGAGAAATTTCTCACATGGACTGTCAAAAAAACTCACATTTTAAAACGGTGCGGAAAGGAAATTTTTAAGTAAATAAAATTTAATTTAAACATGAATTATATGAAAGAATGAAAAAGTAATGTTATATTTATAATTATTTAAGATTAAAATAAATATTGTTCACTAATTTTTAGAAAATAGGAGGAATTTCGGATATACAGAAGCAAATGCCAAAAAAGGGCAATTTAGTGGGATAATTTTTCGTACAATTTTCATTTAATTTCTATATTTTTTGTTTATTTATTCTTCGTTTATAAATTTGTTCGGCAATTTTTGTTTTCTTCTTTTAATTTTTGTGTTTTTGACAGCTGTTTTATTGGAAATTTCCAATAAAAACGTAATTCGTGCAGCCTCTTCTCACTTTAAGTTACAGAAACACTTTTTACTCACAAACCGAGAAACGATGGAATTTTTTGTTTCACACTTTTCGATGTGAGAACTTCTCACTCAAAGTTACAGAAACGGGGTACTGGATCTTATTATAGTCTACTTTGGGAAATCCTTATAAACTGCAGTCAAAAATGTATCCAGACTCTTTGGCGAGATCGAAAGCTTTTATATCACAGATTTTATGTGCAAGTCAATATAAGAGTAATTTTCCTTATCATTGGCAAGACTACTAAGAGAACCGAATGCTAATGTAACGGCTACTTCAACTTGATGCGTCCATCAATTCATTGGACAGAGTGAAGTAGGGTTGGCTGAGCAGTTGAATATGTGGTGGGTGTCATGAAGGCCCTACCACATGCATGACATTCGTTGGAGACGGCACAGTCTATATGTGATCAGAAGGACAGTGGGCGACCTCCAAGTACGACATGCGGTATTCTGCGAGCGCGAAGTTTATGGAGTCTCTATGAATATCGTTCAAAGCTACCGAATACGAGGACTGATCCAGTACATCCTGCACATATCTGCATATGTTTTCTTCGTACATACGAAGATCCTTCCTGACATGCTTCGGGGGAGTATCCAACTGTGTGATGTTGAAATTGGGAAGACTCCTCCGATGACATCCCAGGAGGAACTGTTTGGTCAACATGACGTTATGTTCCTTGACAAGGAGGATTTTTGTTTCCTCTTGCAGGTGATGTTCCGAGGTAATTTGTAGGCAGCCCGTTACAGTCCTTAGGGCAGTATTTTGGCAGCTTTGAATGTTTCTCCACTGGGTATCACTGAGCGAAGGTGTCCACACTTGAGCAGCATAATTAACCACTGACCGACCAATGGTTTTATATGTAGCTAACAAGGTTTCTTTATCCATACCCCAAGTGCTGCCGACAAGCCCTTAAAAAATCTAGTGTCTACTTCTCATTTAGTGCGTGATTGCAGTGTCAAGATGGTTTAGGTTTACATCCTTCATCCAGGTGGTAAAAAGTGTTGTTGACGACATCGCTGGTGATAATTGCAGGTTACGCGCAGTGAAGAACTGATGTATTTCGTGGAGATAACAATTCACCGGAACGCATAATTCATCAAAATTGTGGCCAGTCGCCATAATAGTATTAGCAACAACAATAACGGCTTTTGTAGTCACTCCTGGTGCTTTCGACTCCCAGCGCTATACATTGGGCCATCTAGGAACAATTTTTGCTAGAGTTGGAGATATTGTTCTTGTAGATTAACAACCCCCACCCCTCATTGGCATGTTACTTTGATAACAGATCCTATCTTGGTGTGTTTGCAATTCTAAGGGAAAAGAGATTCTGCGAGTACCTCTAATCTGCCGGGACTATAAACTTGTGATTATCGTATGTATCCCCATCCAGGTTTTCAGATTTTCTTTAGTTCATACCAGATTTAATCTGGTATCTTTTATGGTCCCATAGACGAAGCCTATTGAAAATAGTTGACATCGGTCCATTATTTCACCTAGGCCCCATACAACTGAACCCGCCAAATGTGATTTATTATGAAAACTAAATCACATTTTATTCATATACTGGTGTAGGGTTTTATATGTTCGACCTCGCCCGACTATAACCTCTTATTTGTTTTTTCTTGTTATTGTTGAAAATGTGTAACGAACACTTAATAAACCAAACGTACTAAAGGATATAAGGAACACAAAATCAAAAAGGATGATATATCAAAGGTTTGAAATAAAAAACAAGTATAACAGTGAAAAGGGTGACCAGGGTAGCGTTTTTTTTCTTCACATATACTTTCGATGATTGTTGATCATTTTCATGTTTACAAATTTGACTCCTAAAGTAATCATAATATGGATCTTTTATAGAGTGTCCTGTCAAAATGGCTATCAGCAAATGTAGTTAATGCGCTGTGTTATTTCTGGGTTAAAACCTTAATGACCCGGAATACCATTAATATTTCTATTATGGTCATGGCAAAAGTCTGGATCATCTTTTTGAAAGAATCTCGGTTTTGTAATTTTCCTTTGGCAGAGATTTCCAATTAAAAAACAAAAATTTTCTATAAGTAGTCACCCTTGATATTGATTAATATGGTATCTATGGTATATGTTGCATGTCAAGACAACTACAAGTGCGAACAAATGAATTGCGGGGAATTTATTGTGGTGATTTCGCATTAGCAGCAATTTAAGACATTTGGCCTTTATGTTTTTGCTACAACCAGAAAGCAAATAAACACTCCAAATGATACCCAAGGGATAAGAGAAGGATGACAAAACTAACTAAGTAACAAACACCTACTCATGTCAGGCTGACAACAATAGTAAATAAATTGTAATTCTGGAAGAAGCAAAGGGTGTTAAATTATTGAGAATTCGTGGCATGAAAGCCTAAAGTTATTAATAATATCTATTTTTTATTGTTGTAACAAGTATAATTTTATTATAGATTTTATTAACAGGTTTTTTTATTGACATTTTATTTATTTTTTTGTTATAGTTAATAGTAAAAACAAACAATTTTTGTGTTGCTGCAAACGAAAGTTGTATTTTTATACCCTTCACTTTCGTGAGAAGGGTATATATAAGTTTGTCATTCCGTTTGTAATTTCTATAATATAATTTTCCGACCCTATAAGGTATATATATTCTGGATCCTTATAGATAGCGGAGTCGATTAAGACATGTCCGTCTGTCTGTCCGTCTGTCTGTTGAAATCAGTTTTTAGAGGTCCCCAGATATCGGCGAGATCCGAATATTCATTAATTCAGTTAGACATGCTTTCGAGAAGATCGCTATTTAAAATCAGCAAAATCGGCCTATAAATAACGTAGATATGAGCAAAAATCAGAGACCTCTGAAAATTTCATCATGCTTTGTTAAAAAAGCAACAACAACACTGCGAATTTTATAAAGATATACATGTGCGTGTGGAGATATATTTGGTTTTATTCAGCTGTGAAGGGTATAACAAGAACAAGGAGATAAAGCAGTAATATGTTGGTAATACAGCTCATATTTGTTTGAGGGTGGTAATACAGTTTGACGGTGGTATTACAGTACAACGCTAAATATTTCTTTCTGCTACAGTTAATATTTGTTTGTGTGTATGTTATGTGTGACATGTGTGCAGAGATACACAATAAATAAAAACTGTTTTTTAAAACATACTTGGTGTAGGGTATATACGATTCGGCACAGCCGAATATAGAAATATTACTTGTTACAACTGGACATGTTTATTATTAAGTTTACAATAGTACTTTTTATTATGCTTGTCACTTACTTGGACTTTAGTTAACTGTAAATGTGAACATTATCTTATTTTCATATATTTTTTTCACAGTGTCTTTGACAATAATCACTATAATTGCTTGTCATTGCAATGGATGGCAGCGTGTGCTCTCCTGTTTTTTTTGGTAATGATACAGTTACGTGCTAAGAATTCTTTGGCTATGAAATGCGTAAGAAATTCCAGAAAGATTTTCAATTTTCTTGTTGTTAGTGTAAAGGTGGCAAAAAGAAGTAATGTTAAAAGTTGCCAGGATTCGTATATATTTAGCGAAGGATTATTTTAACAATTAATTATACTCAATTTCCATTTAGTTATCTTTTTTTGTGGTACAAATTGGTTTCCCTGCTGCGTGTAAGTATGTGTTTCTCGTAGAAATAAAGAAACATTAAATCATTATTTTGTATGGGAAAATTTAAAGCTAAAGATGTCAACACTGTTTCTATTTTTATAATAATTTACACTTTTAAAGTGAATCAATTATTTTGTTAATTAAAACCGGATGGGATCGTCTAAACGCAATATGTAATGAAACCATCATACATTGCGAGAGAATATGGATGGAAAATTTGACAGTCTAATGGCTCTCTTCATTTTTTGAAATGATTCAAAAAATAAAGCAGGTCACATTAGATCAGGAATGTATTTTTATATAAACACATATAAAAAAGAGAAACAGCTGTTTCCATCTTACTTTGTTATTGTTTTATACCAATCGTGTAAACACGAAAAATATAAATTAAACGACTTTTGTCATACGGATGGAATTTCATTTTACTTTTTCATTAGACTTGTCGTACGTAAAGTGTGATCGTGTGAAATGCCCTTAATCTATATGGTCATAAAATAAGTTATTTTACTGCACTTTGTTATCATTATGGTATACTTAAAGGTGGCTTTACACGATCACACAAATAATATGATCTGTCAAAATTTTGGATGGGATCGTCTAAACGCAATATGTAATGAAACCATCATACATTGAGAGAGAATATGGATGGAAAATTTGACAGTCGTATGGCTCTCTTCATTTTTTTGAAATGATTCAAAAAACAAGCAGATCACATTAGATCAGGGATGTATATTAATGTAAACACATACAATAAGAGTAAAACAGCTGTTTTCATCTTACTTTGTTATTGTTTTATACCAATCGCGTAAATACCAAAAATATAAATCATATGACTTTTGTTCTCTTTTTTGTTCTACGGATGGAATTTCATTTTAGTTTTTCATTAGACTTTACTGATCGTGTGAAGTGCCCTTAACAATGTACCAACACTGAGAGCATCCGCGCGATTGTCAAATATTTGGAGTTTGACAAACGTGCTGTTTAAGCCTGTATACAAGTCTATGTATAAAAAATTTTAATCAATGGTTAGCTGGTCTAGTGATGTCACTTTCTGTTACATGCCGCACCCTGTTTATGGCCACACGTCAAAATTTTTAGCCCGCAAATTGTCTATCGTATTCAAGCCATTCCTTTCAACTTAGAAACTTTTTTTAGAAATGTGATCTTGAAGTTAAGAATTGAATAACTTTCAAATCGGTAAAACAGACTGCTTTTTTCAAAGAGACATGCTTCACGTCGGTAGTTGTTATAGAGCTTGAATATTACTTTTTAAGTAATTTCTTTAACTAACTTTTTTGGACTCGATTAAAGTGTTAGTTTACATTTTTTTTTAAAGTTTGTGGGATCCATCCTTAAAATTTATACTAAAATAATCTTTTTTTATTCTCATGTAGAATTTATTTCCAATTAAATCAGACCTTAAATCTACCTTGTTGTAAAGCAAGATTCTTTACGATGGAAACAGTGTAACTTTTAAAATTTCAATTAAATTATAATTTGTTTATTGTGATAGCAAGTTATAATGATGTTTTATTAGTAACCTTCTTTGTCGTACATTTAAATCTATTAAAATATTCGTAAATCATCCCCCTACCATTCAATTAGGAAGATCCTTTCCTGTTAAAAAAAATAACTATGTACCAGTAAATTATATAATACTTAATATACAAAAGGAAAAATTTAAACATCCTGCCTACGTTCGCACCTTTTTTTCACAACACACACACACAAATTTTAAAATGCTAATTTTTTGGTAGTTGCTCCTTCTTTGTACGTCTTGCTCCTTTTTCTGTTTAAGAGGATTTTCTTTTATTGCAAATGGTGATATCATCCCTGTAGTCATTGTCATCATCATAATTCATATCTTTACACTCTCTCCCTCTAGTTCATCCTTCTTCTAACATCCCATAAATTGTTCGGCAATTGTTGTCCTTAAGTTTTCTAATTTATTTTCTTCATTTTTTCGTTTATACTTTTAATTTATTGTTTTATTGTGTCTTAAAGCAAAGATCATAAAATAGATTTCAAAAAGCAAATTTAACGAATATGTAAAGTATATTTGAATTTTTCAAAATACATATTAACATCTAGCTGGTACAGGTTTATGTAAAACTACTCGAGCTATCAAATTTGTGACCATTACTGCCCCGTTGCGCAACTTTTAAGTTGCAAAAAATCAGTAGACCGAAATACGATTATATAAAATAAGCCCAAGATAAATAGTCTAGTCCATAATATAGCCAAAAGTCTAGATAATATTATATGCTAGTTTATATTTTAGTCTATAGTTTAATTTATAGTCTAGTCTATAGTTTAGTCAAAAGTTTAGTCTATAGTCTATTCTTTAGTCTATGGTCTAGTCAATAGTATAGTTTATGATTTAGTATATGTTCTATTTTAGTCTGTAGTTCTACTTATGTTCTAATTTAGTCTATATTTTAGTCCATAGTGTAGACTATAGTCTCTATAGTCTAGTCTATAGTCTACTCTATAGACTAGTCTATAATCTTGTCTATAGTCTAGTCTATAGTCTAGTCTATAGTCTAGTCTACAGTCTAGTCTATAGTCTAGTCTTATAGTATAGTCTTGTCTATTGTATAGTTTACAATCAACAGTCTATAGTCTAGTCTATAATCTAGTCTAGGGTATAATCTAGTCTAGGATATAATCTGGTGTATAGTCTAGTCTGTAGTAATACTATACTACAGACTAGACTATAGTAGTCTAGTCTATAGTCTAGTCTATAGTCTAGTCTATAGTCTAGTCTATAGTCTAGTCTATAGTCTAGTCTATAGTCTAGTCTATAGTCTAGTCTATAGTCT
>NC_060950.1:55649175-55658039 GCF_022045245.1 Lucilia cuprina | reverse complement strand
TCTATCTATCTATCTATCTATCTATCTATCTATCTATCTATCTATCTATCTATCTATCTATCTATCTATCTATCTATCTATCTATCTATGTATCAATCTATCTATCAATCTATCTATCTATCTATCTATCTATCTATCTATCTATCTACCTATCTACCTATCTATCTATCTATCTATCTATCTATCTATCTATCTATCTATCTATCTATCAGCTATTTGCCTAATCCCCCACAAAGCGCCGATCCTACAGAAATGTTCGAACTGAAAGTTACGAAACTGATGCATGTGTCTGGTTCAAGCATGATCGCAATAACTCTAGCAAAGTTAGATCGCTACAGAATTTATCAAACTGATATTCCTTTATCGTTATTTAATACTAACTGTAAAATTATTTGCAAGGTAATAAATAAGGGCCGTATACTTTAGAAATCCTCGTTATTTATTAGACAAATTTTCGATATTTAAGCAAATGGCCGAAATATAAATTTCCATTTTTCGCTAACCCCCAATCAATATTTGGCTAATTTACTATATTAATTTCACGCTTTTCACATGACAATTTATTTTATGAACTTGCTATCAAATAAAAACGCTATTTAATAAACTTCCCTTTCCCCATTTTAAATAATATTCGCCATTTACAAACAACTACATGTATTATCTAGGTCTTTAGATTACAATTTCCCAATAATTTCAATTTAAATTGCCTTTATCCAAATTTATAGTCATATTTTTTGTGTTTATAATTTCATTACAACTATAGCGTATAATAAAATCTTTAAGGGTTTTTAAAGAGTCTATAAATTCTATCAACCAAATATTAAGAAGTCTATTAGAATAGAAAAAAATATGTTTGCAATAAAAACCACCAAAGAACCAAAAAAAAACGGAGGAAAAACATATTTTGTGAATCTTAAGATGTTGAAAATAGCGAATGTATATTTACGAGTTATAAATAAAGGGGTTAAACGTCCTTTTAAAAAAAATATGTATGGTTATAATTTTGTTATACATTGATGTTATTTAACGAGGGTTAATTGGGAAGTTATCACTTGGTATCATGCAAAATTGTTATTAACGCAAAGATCGCAAAGATATTTCTCAACGAATTAGAATCGTCTTCCATGACAGAATAATTTACATAGTTAAATGGAGGTACACAGCTATAGTACGTCCAATTATTACATATGGATCTCTTGTATGGTGGACTTTAACTAAAAAGAGATATGTTGAAGATCAGCTATACAAAGTTCAGAGATCATACATGCTGATCTCTGAACTTTCTAAGAGCTAATCCTTCCATTCTACCTATTGATCTTCATATTATGGCCATATCTGCTTGCAGCACAGCGAAGCTTAACTCATCCGGAAGTTGGAAATCAAGAACATATGGACACGCTAAGATTTTAAGCCAATTGCCTTCAATCTTGAACCAACCATCCGATTATATTACTCCACACACTGACTTTGATAGGGTTTTCAAAGTGAGAGTTCCTTACAGGAACGAGTGGTGTAGGGGTAACCTACCGAGCGAATATATCAGCAGAATCTTTATAAATGGTTCTAAAATGAACTATGGTGTTGGTTCTGGTGTCTTCTGTGAAGACGCTCTGATATGTATATCTCACCGCCTTCCCAAGCTGTAATATTTGGGATAATGTCAGCTTCCGACCTCAATATTCGCGGCAACATACGATTTTTTGTTGATAGTAAAGCGGCACTTCTCTCACTAAATTCTTATACTATCACTTTCCTATTAGTTAAGCAATGCAAGAAGGATCTATCGAGGCTGCGCATAGGGACTATTATGGAAATGAACAGGTAGATGAGCTTGCTAGAACGGATTCTGCTCTTGATGTCTTCAACGGCGTTCCAGTAGCAACCTCGGTAGGTATTATCAGATGTAATCTTCAAAAGGCTGAAAATAGGTGGAATAACATAGACACATATAAATGGGTTAAGATGTTTTGGCCCTCTTTCAATGGGAAACGCACAAGTCACCTTAAAAACCGAAGTAGACGGGATATATCGAGATTAATAGCAGTATAATAGGACACTGGGTTCTTAGCTTGTGCCACCACAACCACATCTGAAGCTTCAAAACTGTCAAAACGCAGCATTAGAACGGTTTAAGGCTGCATCCAATTGATGTCTGAAGAACACCTGCATGACGAGACGTAAATGCTTTCAGTGATGGAATAGAATATGATGCTGTCAAAACTATTCCTAGTGGGATGTCATCGGAGGGGCCACCCGAACCACCATCTAACGGAGTTAGAAACCGGCCATCTCCCGAAGATTGTCAGTAAAAATCTTCGCCTGCATCGATGAACAACTGGGTAATATAGATGATGAAATCTCATACAGGACAGCTTTAAATAGTATCCACCAAAAAGCGGTGGAACACTCCATCAATTCCTAGCGCGATCAGGATGATGTATCCGTTGAAACTCATACTGATCGAGAATAAGCGACTCCATTCAAGATATATGTGTTGCGTGTGGCAGAGGCACTCACAACCTTAAACGCTTTTTCAACTGCATGGCAAATCAAATCAGCCGTTAGAAGCGTCTCGTCTTCTGTGTTTATCTGCTACAACAACAACTGAACCAAGTTCTTCAAAAAAAACCCACGTTTCATGATAATCGCGAAAGCTCAATATCTTTTAGGAGATCTCTAAAAGCCCGCTAGTAATAGTATTTTAAAGATTCTAGTTGAAATCAAGAATAGATCTGTTGAATCTAACCTAAGATAGCTCTTGACAAAAACAGAAAGATAATACATTATTAAAACTTTATAAATAGAGACCTACTTTTGTGACATTCATCCATGCAGGGCATAGAGGGATTGGTATTCGATTTACAAGCGATTAGGAAAATAATTGTGCATGATCTGAGAGAAATTATGTCTTTGGATGTTCCAAAACTCCAAGAGATTCAGAATGAGCAGGCTTTGATAAAACCTATTAAAGTTTCTATTTATCAATAGATCAGATTTAAATTGAAAGCAGAGTATTCCACTCTCCTCAGGACCACCGATTGAAAAATTTTAGGAAACTACGTCCAAGAAACTTAGTGTCTAAACATTGGACGATAATTCCTATCATAGATCGTTATATAAGGGTTTTTTCATTAACATTTTCTATTAAAAGGAGAGTACTACAGATCCGACAGCTCCTATACGACCTAACCTAACATACTCTACACCCTTTTCAAACTACCCACTTATCCTCGTACAATATAACGGTAGTTAGTTTAAAAGATTGTCTAAGATTATGGGTTTATTATGAAGAAGACATTTATAAAGTACGAATAAAAAATATATACAAATATGAGGGCATTTGTCTTTAACACTTGATTTAACATTTTGGTATGTTCGAAAAAACACATTCGCATACATACTCACACACATATACATATGAATATTCTTAAACGGCAAAGGCAATACACATATAGACAATCCATGATTTCATAGGCATTGTAACATTACACAGAATGTTTTTATTTTCTTTTTCCCAACCAAGTCAAAGGACTCAATGAGCTCATAGAGGAAAACACCAGCAACAACAACAACAAGAGATGAAGTAAAATAAGAAAATTTGTTACAAAGAAACGTGTCTTTTGTGCGTGGAATATGAATCTTAATAGATTTAGATAAATATCTAACAAACATATGTACAAGTATTCCTTTCATACCATACCATATATACTTTTTTTCATTGCCTCTATACTCTCCCCTCCTGCTGAAGACTTTTTTCTGCTTTAAACTTGCAATGTATTATGAAATACTCTTAGAAAAGTAATCATAAAGGACGTTTATTGATACGAGTTAAAAAAAAAAACGAAAAAGAAGTTAAAGAAATATTGTAACTTTATAAAAAAAAACATGTTCATGTTCAAGCATGTCAAACAAGAAGAAAAGAAATGGACAAGTCATTTTAGTGAAATGTAAAAAAATCTTATTCATTCTAAAAAAAACGATATTACAAGGATTTAAAAAATATAATTTTCTTTTGATTTGAACTGATAATATTTTCATGTTTTAAAAAACATCTTTAGATTAGACAAATGTTAACAGTTCTTAAGTTTAATGAATTTTTTTCATAATCTAAATGAAAATTTTTTAATACTTTCTTTGAAGTTTGTTTTTTTTTAAATTTTTCTAAGAAACATTTTAATTTAAATTAATGTTTTTTTTTTAAGAGCGGATTTATAAAAAACTACTTTCTTTTTTAAATTACTTATGAAAACAAAGTTATTTTTTTTAGTACAAAGGCAAATGGTTTGACAAATAATTATAACAACATAAATAAATTTATTCAATTAAACCATAAGTTAGTCTGATAACTAACAAACTAGTCTGATAATAGACTGTTTACATCAGTGGCTTTGCAAATGGATCCACCATATCGGTCCCTTTGAGAAAGAAGTGTTGGCGTATTAATTAAGCAGGCTTTACACCAGCACACAAATAATATGATCTGTCAAAATTTTGTGTAGAAAAGAGCGGCTGGGATCGTCTAAACGCAATATGTAATAAAAGCATCACACATTAAAGAAAAATACGAATTGAAAATTTGACAGTCGTACTGCTCTCTTCAATTTTTTTTAAATGATTCAAAAAACAAGCAAGTCGCATTAGATCAGGGATGTATTTCCATGTAAACACTATATCTATCTATCTATCTATCTATCTATCTATCTATCTATCTATCTATCTATCTATCTATCTATCTATCTATCTATCTATATATCCATCTATCCATCTATCTATCTATATATCTATCTATCTATCTATCCATCTATCTATCTATCTATCTATCTATCTATCTATCTATCTATCTATCTATCTATCTATCTATCTATCTATCTATCTATCTATCTATCTATCTATCTATCTATCTATCTATCTATCTATCTATCTATCTATCTATCTATTTATCTATCTATCTATCTATCTATCTATCTATCTATCTATCTATCTATCTATCTATCTATCTATTTATCTATCTATCTATCTATCTATCTATCTATCTATCTATCTATCTATCTATCTATCTATCTATATATCTATCTATCTATCTATCTATCTATCTATCTATCTATCTATCTATCCATCTATCTATCTATCTATCTATCTATCTTTCTATCTATCTATCTATCTATCTATATATCTATCTATCTATCTATCTATCTATCTATCTATCTATCTATCTATCTATATATCTATCTATCTATCTATCTATATATCTATCTATCTATCTATCTATCTATCTATCTATTTATCTATCTATTTATTTATCAATCTATATATATATATATATATATATATATTATATAATATATAATATATATAATATATATATATAATATATATATATATATATTATATATATATATATATATATATATATCATATCATATGGCATCAGTAGGAATCTTAAGCGACATTTAAATCGTATTGATTGTGGCAGAAGGATCTAACTGAATCATAAAACTTGAGCCTTGTTCAGTCGATTGCGTCTTCTTGGCATATTAGACAAATATGTAATAAATTCATCATTACAAAAAGAATCCTAGATGAAGTGGAACTAAGGAACACCGACAAAGTTTTCACTATATAGTATAAGCTCTAGCCCATTTATGCGAGTAAGAGGCAGAACACGAAGCTTGTATTTCCATGTAAAGAAAATAAATTCCGTTTTTTGTATTTCCTTGTAAAGAGAATAAGCTCCGTTTTTTTGCTAGATTTACACGTAAAATATATTTGGTACACCAGGCACTAAATGGTTGAAGTGCGGACTTCATTCTCGATACCAGATACCACTATAAAAACGTCGCCCGCATATCCTAAAATCTATGGACCTATGTTTAACGAAAAGAGTATCTAGTGCAAGATTTCAGAGGAATGGAAACAATATTTCGGATTAGAAGTGTCTTGATTAAAACTATAACTAGGTGGTGTTAAGATCCTTTGTAACAATGCAGTGTAGTAATGTTGTTGCAGACCATCTCTGACTGCACCTTCAGAAAGGTTCTAATCCTAATGAAAAGAGGAAAACTTCCTGTCAGGTTCTATGAAAGATAGCCCCCAAACTGTTGTTCATAGGAGGTATAGGTGACCCTAGAAATATAACCTGCCTGATCAAGTTGACAACCCATTGCGAGGTCAAAGAAATATAGAAATTTAAAAATATGGTCGATAGCTTGGACAGAACTGCATAATATGGAGGAGACCAATATAACTGCACCTTATTGAAAACTATCAGTCAGATTCGGTGAATATATGCTATATAAATAAGCGGCGTGATGTAAGATATAAATATTAGGAAGAGAGTATTGTATCATGGTACCCCACTGTAACATTTACTCCATATACCGCTAGTGATAAACTCCTGAGAGTCATTACCAGGATAGAATTTAGATCTGTCAGGTTTACAAACTCAATATGTACATCCAAGGGAAGGTAAGGTTAGGCTACATGATTTTGCTCGCTCATTAGCTAGTTTACTCGGAGGCCTTGTGGTACATTATGGTATTTTTAGAATTGCCATTCTCTTATGTTGAGAGTCTAAATATATATAGCAGAATTCCGTTATGTGGTTCTGAGAACCAGTCAATACTTTTAATAAATCCGTTCGTATTTACCAGTAACGCATCTCTGACACATCCCAGATCAAGAAAAAGAGCTATACCCGGATAAAGTAGTCTGTGTTTATTTAAGGCTATTCTGGTTATTCTACAAGCCCAATCATCTAGTCTAAGCCGTAAAAAGCCTACAAAAATAGAGTCGTAGTCCTATCCTTTGCAGGGAAAGCTTGTAGAATAACCTGGTTATTCTACAAGAGATGATATTTGACAACCTGTGTTCTGTCTCATTCAAAGCGCGGTCATATATAAATTTCTAGTATGAATATCTTTTGAAGAGATAACAGAATAAAATTTTTCGGATTAAATTCCCGAGCCGTAGCCACTTTCTGTCTTTGAACCATATGTGTAGATTTTAAGCTCGAAAATTGTCTTTATATATGACTTACACTAATTTTGTGTGACAAATATCCACCCCTAAGGTAACGTTACGTTAATAGACTCGCTTATTGCAACTAGCCCTAGTCCTATCCTTTATCAGAGTAAACCGAAGCATTCTGGTTATTCTACAAGTCTATCCTTTGCCATAGCTGTTAAACTCACTTTGTGTGACAAATATCTAGCCCTAAGGTAATGCAACATTAATAGACCCTTCTGTATATTCAATAAGTCTAGGCTGTAACCTTCTCATTGTAATCCGAGAGTACTATCTCCTATTCCTACGCCAAAATCCGTATTTTCATGAAAGTTTAAAACTACTGCTAGATTTATAATAACATCGATACAAATACAGGTCCAATAATCGTGATATTCAACAATCATAGAATCTATAAAGACACAGTAACGACTGTAACTACATTTAATTGAAGAGTAAACAAATTAATATGTATTCTTAAAAAATCCCCTAATGATCCTTTTGCCAAAAAGAAAGTGCATTTAAATATTAGGACTTTTTTTCAATCTCTAAACAAAACAAATTTAGTCCAAGGTCATTTTTGTTTTAATAAATTTCGAAAAAAAATTGTTATTTTCGCAAAATTCTTCTTGTATTCATATGACATAAAATCTAAATTTTAAAACTATAAATTCCAACTATATAAATTTGTAACCGTATGTATTTTTGTGAATAATTTTTGGAATACAACTACAATTTCCAAATTGCGCAAGTCCTATGGAAAACATTAAATAAATTTATGTACAAAAGTATATAGGAAAACACAGACATGGTGGAATGGTATTATTCATTATTTAGGTGTAAAGTTACTCAACAATGATAACGGCAGCAACGACTAACAGCTTTAGCATTCTAGACTTTAATTGAAATGACAACAGAAAACTCTAACTGCCACATAAATACATTGTACTGAGTCTTTGAAATGACCAGAACGGTAAGTGGTGCTTTAGGGGGGGTTAAACCTGACTGTTAGACAGACAGACAGACACTCGTGATAAAATTTAACGCGCACAGCACATAATTCATAAAAATCATAAAGATAACGCCCCTTCAATTTAACACTTGTGCTCCTCCTTTTACAACAAAGAGTTTATGATGTTGAACAACAGGGAGTATTAATTTATATACGGTAACACTCTCTTTTTCTCTCATTTACACCTAAAAACTCTCCCCATGACAAGCAAACCATTATTTAGAGTTTATCATTTACACCTATAAAACGATTTGGTAAAAAATAACATTTAGAAAAATATACATAAATATTTACCTGAGTTCCAAACTCTCTGCTGGTATCACACCTGGTCAGATATACATACATATTTGCAAAGTATATAACAAATATTTATTTCATATACAATATAATATTTTTATTTTATATATACATATGTAACTAGTAGTCATAATAAAGCAAAAAATATATATTTAATAGAGTAAATAAATTTAAAATTTATATCAACATTTGTCAAAATTAATTCACATTTTCTTTGAATATAATTTGATGCCATTATTACGCGAAAGATAAAATGTATAATAGTATTGAAACGATAATTAACATAACTAGATTATGAAAAATAACTAGTAGGGGCAATAAAAGCAGTAAGGTTCAAGTGGTTTCACTAGATTATCGACTAAATTAGACTTGACTACAAACTAATAAACTATACTATAGACTAAACTAGGCTAGACTATAGACTCGATTAGACTAGACTATAGATTAGATTGTAGACTAGACTATAGACTAGATTGTAGACTAGACTATAGACTAGACTATAGACTAGACTATAGACTAGACTATAGACTAGACTATAGACTAGACTATAGAC
>NC_060950.1:55647347-55649075 GCF_022045245.1 Lucilia cuprina | reverse complement strand
AGGTAGATAGATAGAGTTAACGTGATTTTGCTAAGACAGGCACATGCTTTAGTTCCTTAGCTTTCTGTTTGATCAGTTCTGCAGGATCGGGGTTTTATGGCGGATTATTCAGACACAATTGTTCGGTTCCGTTACTTCAATCCAACTTTCAGTTTGAATACCTCTGTATAATCGGGGCTTTTTGGGTGATTAGTCAGACGCAATACTTCAGATCCGTAACATGTGCCTTGCTTAAACCAGGCACATGTTTCAGTTCCTTTTGAACACTTTTGTAGGGACTTTGTGGGGGATTTCTTTGCCATAATTATCGTGATCTTGCTTAAACCCAGAAAATTATATTTAGTTCAAGATACTATTACTTCTACTTTTTAGATTACTTTAGAGGAAAGGTTTTTTGTAGCCCCCCGTTCATTTAAGTGTTAATGTCGTTAGTTTCCACTACCATACATACGTATCTACATATGAATGTATGTAGTTCCTCAAACTAAACTAAGATTGTATAATTAATGGCATTGACTTCGTCATCTCGAAAAGTTTTTCTTTTTCAGAAACATTAAGTTCTTTTCAAGTGTTTTATCCTTAAAAACAGAAAAAGTACTCCCGTAAAACTACAAATGGCTCATTAAGCTAATGAGTGTCTTTTGGGTTTGGGCAGCCAACTTCTATACTTTCTAATTTGTTAATAATCTATTGACTTGATATAATAGATTTAATGAAAAACATTTTTTTAAATGAAATTGTTGTTGTTTTCGCCATACTTTTATTAAGTAGATTTATTAATCATTCTCAAAAAAATTTATAAAAAATTTGCAATAAATTGTAAAAGTAAATTTTACATGTATTTAAGAAATTTGTCTGGTCATGCCATATGTTTTTAAAACTTTTTTACAAAAACTAAAGAATTTTGTAATTTTATCTTTTTTTAAAAATCTAATAATCATTTTAAATATACACAAAAATATGACTTTGTTTAGGCAAATTATTTTTATTTTAAATATTTTGTTTTAAATTCGTTTTTTTCATAATTTTCTTTCAGCATCCTTTTGATTCCCTTTACAAATTGACTGTAGATTTTTTACACGTTCGTTTTCCAAGTAAATGTTGTATAAGATTTGTTAACCGAGATAATTTAAATTTTCTATATATGGTTGTTGAACATCCCTCATAAAACATCCTTACTTATCCTGGTCTCATACAAATATGTACGTAATTGTATACACATGTGTACTTACGTATGTAAGTATGCTTAGATGTATGTAAATACGTTTTTTTAATATTTAGATACTAGTAACACCCTTTTAATATTTGTTAACACGTACGTGTTATCCATCCATGGCTATCGCTATTCATATTTGTTACCAGATATTATTTTATATTCTGTTTTTTACTTTTTGTCTTCTTTCACTTGTTTGAACATCTACTCCTAGTACTTGTCTTGTTGACCTTTGGTTACGTATATTGTAATTTGTAAAAAATGGTCAGTTAAGACCAGAGACGTCACCAGAGAGAATTGGAATGGAAAGAAAATTAGATAGATAAAATTAGACAGACAGACAGACAGACAGACAGACAGACAGATAGATAGATAAATAGATAGATAGATAGATAGATAGATAGATTGATTGATAGATAGATAGATTGATAGATTGATAGATTGATAGATTGATAGATAGATAGATAGATAGATAGATAGATAGATAGATAGATAGATAGATAGATAGATAGATA
>NC_060950.1:55642193-55647247 GCF_022045245.1 Lucilia cuprina | reverse complement strand
CTAGACTATAGACTAGACTATAGACTAGACTATAGACTAGACTATAGACTAGACTATAGACTAGACTATAGACTAGACTATAGACTAGACTATAGACTAGACAAGACTGTAGACTAGACTAGACTATAGACTAGACTATAGACTAAACTAGACTATAGACTAGACTAGATTATAGATTTGGCTATACGCTTCACTATAGACTAAACATAAAGATTCTATTCAAAAATATAAAGACGATAAGAAACCCAAATGTTAAGTGCTAAAGTGCTGATATTCTACAGTATTAAAAATTGTGTTATTTGGTTGTTTCGGAATGATAAATTATATTCAATCCATCCTTACTGTTATTTCTCACTAGAATTATCGGTTTTTGAGAATTTTTCACCTCCCTTCATGTCTCTCTCTCTCGCTAAACCACGAAATTATACTCCGACAATTTTCATCTCCCCCTAAAAGTCAGTTAGTTTCCTGCAATATGTATGTGTGTATGTTTTCATTACTATGTATTTGTTGCCATTTTCATTGTTACCAATAATGAGGGTCATTAAGTCATTTTGTTTTCGTTTCTTTCTTATTATAGTTCAACGTTAACTTGGTCATAATAATTTTCTATTCATTGTTTTATGTCATTTGTTAATGTTGATGTTTTACTACAACTACATACATATCACTGGTAGTTGTAAGTAGTATTACCCCACATGTCAATGTATCTCAGTGTGTTAATCTTTTAATGCGTTTAGCAACCATCTCTATTAAAGTCTATTTTATATGTTTGTGGTTCCATATGTATTTTGTTCTTTTTTTTCTATTTTGGTGGTGAGAGGGGGGTCTTTATCAAATGAATTGTTATGTCTGCAAAGACAATACCAGCTCAACTAAGTATACAATTCTAACAAATTTGTTATAAAATAAGGAAATTAACAATTAATTCATTTAAACCACAACAATAGCTCTCGCCCTGGGAATTTTGTGTGTGTATGTGTGTTGATTACCGGAATTGACCATTAAACTTAACATTTAGTGTTTTTGAATGAATGAACTTTAGTGTTGATTGGGTGTTTGGGGATATATTTGCTTTGTTTAGGGAGAGGAGTTGTAAAGAAAAATTATTAATTGTTCAAAACTCACCTATTAATAGAAAACTGAAATCTCGATTAATCGAAAATTGAATCTTGTTCTCACTTAAATTTGAAATGAATTTGAAAAGAAGGCCTTATAAATGGACTTAAGCTTATGATCGTTTAATTCCTATCGGCCTAGTCGTGCGTACCTTTTTATGGAAAAAAACTAGTGGAAAATCCCTTATATAGTCGTTTATGAATGTAGAATAGAATTGAATTTATTGGACGCAGTTCCATTAAATATTTCCCTTCGTAATCCTAAGGAATCTTTATAGCCAAAGTTTACTTATCTTTAGTCTTTAACATGATGTTCAGAAATTCAATTAACTGGATGCAGTTCCTTTGAATTTCCCCATGAATATACCTGAGGGATGTAATATCTGAAATAATATCGCACTCACTATATGTGGATCTAATTTTGACAATAGCGTTGTACTGACATAGAAAGTTTCCAGATTTAACCAGTATCAGATCATTTATGCTTTAGCCTTTAACAAGATGTTCAGAAATTTAGTTTCCTAGTCGTAGTTCCTTTGAATTTTACTATTAGTATTCTTTTGGGACCAATTGGACCCAAGTAAAGCTATACTTGTGGTAGTATACAGTCTGCAGAACCTAACCTATTCTTGCGGGATGTAATATTTAAAATAATAATGCTCTCACTATATTTGGATTTAATTTCGACGGTAGCCTGGCAATGACTTGAAAATTTTCCAGAGTTTAACTCGCTTTTGACATTTTCAGATCATTTATGTTCTCGCCTTCACCTACAGGCTAATGGATGAGAAGTTTAAAGAAAAACTCCTATGCTACTTTTGAGCCTCTCATCAGTGTTTTTGAGGAACATAATATATGAAATAACATAGTTCTAAAGATATTTGAATCTAATTTTCAGTAAAGATTTACAATTGCAAACATTACTTCATGGATTCTCTTCATTTGTCTGAATCCGTTTGTCAATTTTTGTATAATTGTGTCCGTAGTCCGCTTAGAGCAAGTAGGACTTTCTCATTCTGAAGAGACTTCTATGACCCAATAAAACCTTTGTGGTTCGACCCACTATTTCATTGTATTATGAAGCCGCATAATAGTTATCCAACCCTGATTGCTTCGAATGGTTCTGTTTTCAGATTAACTTACTCGAGTTCCCTTTCCTTTATAGAAAGTACCGATTATTGCCAAGAGGTTTGGTACCCGGTATGATTGCTTCGAATAGTTCTGTTTTCAGGTTAACTTACTCGAGTTCCCTTTTCTTTATAGCAAGTACCGATTATTGCCAAGATATTTGGTACCCGGTATGATGCAGAGCTTAGCTTTGAAATAGTATTCGCCTTAATTGTCTTAAGGCTGTCGGTAAATATATTAAACTTCTTTGGCGTCATATTTAATTAAATTCAATTTACTTACTCATTTCGTTATTTCAAAGGTTTCTGCCTGTAAGATAGTGCTTTTCACTATCTTACAGGCAGAAACACTATTCTAGTGTTTGCCCCCCTCCGGGCATGTTTCCTTGATGAGTGTCACATCATGGTGTGTTGTAATACGGGAGTTGATAGGTGCTACCAATACCTCTGGTCTTCCGGGACTATAAATTGGTGTTGACAATTTATTGCCTGGCCTAGTCATTGCATAAATTAAAAAGAAGTCGAACCAGAGCACCACATAATCAGGTTCTACGGGTGGTCAGTTGATCTCAGGACTGGCTAGTCCGTTTGTTGAGGTTCCTTCGGGATCCACGTAGTGGCTGTGGTTGAAACCCAAATCGCGGGAAGAGGGTTGCTTGGTTAAAAGTCTGTTATCGTTCCTAGATGCTGTAACGGTACGAATTACGGAGCATGACTGTGGTTTAATAAAATGTTGGATTTGGAGTTAATAATGAAAACATTGGGTGGACTTCTCTGATGTCTACTTGCATTCTATAGAGAGAATGGTGTAACTGATGGATTTGACCCGGATCGAGTTGGTGCAGTGATGTGTTGGATTGTGTTAGACTAGCAAGGAGGGAAGGATGGCCGTGGTGCAAGGTTGCCACTGCCCTCCCCTTGATTTTTTTAAGCGATTTTCCTACATGGTTGAGCGTATTCTCAACTTATCATAGTGGGTCTTTGTGACCACTGAAATAAAGTTTTGTCAATTGATATGATCCGTGTTTCGGACTACCAATTACGACCCTCTAGGTGATGTTGCCGAAACAACAGATCCATAGTAGTGTGGTTGGCCAACATTATATAGGGATAAATTGAGTTTGCTCATGACACCTGTCTTTCCCCAACGTCACTACTATGGCAAGAGATTAGATAGCTCGAGTACTTGAGTAAAGTACTTGTACCATAGTAGTGTGGTTAGCCGACATTATATCATGATAGATTGAGTTTACTCATGACACCTGTCTTTACCCAACGTGACTACTATGGGACTACTAAGAGATTAGATAGTTCGAGTACTTGAGCAAAGTGCTTGTACATGGACCGCATGTAAGATACACAAAGGGGCAGTATTAGGTAGTAGGTAGAAAAAGTACTTCGTAAAGCACTTCGACTTCATGTCTTCCAGTTTGGAGTTATGCTTGTGAAAACGGATTCATAAGGATATTTGTTTCTGGACCACTTCGTATCTTCAACATAAGTATTTGAGATACTTTATACTTAAAAGTATAATGAAACATTCATCCTGTTCAGTTTAATAAAGATTTTTATCTACTATTTATTTAAACATTTTATGCAATTTACTGACCACATACACTGTTTAAGCAGAGATAAGTTTAGCAGTGGGAACACAACGCATTTCTCTACTTCATAAAAATTCCACCCCATGCATAAAAAGACAAAGATGCTCTTACTGGCAATAACTCTAAATTATGAAAGTTAAATGTATACTACTAAGCTATGGTCAACCACAAAAAATAAATATAAATGAAAAGGAAACAAGAAAAATATTAAATTAAATATTATGAATAACCAGACGACATATACACACACACTTTATTAAACAAATTGCCGTTACCCGAAAGTGTTTAAAGATAAAAATTTATTACATAAAAATCTGTTACCAGGGGATGATGTCTATTAAAAATAAAGGGGTCAAATTTTTTAACATGAAATTTGTTCATGTTTCATAATAACCAGAAAGATTTATGCGTGGGGTGGTGAAAATCTTTTTTTAGTGTTAACATGACAAACGTGTTCATTCACTGTCTGTCCAACTGACTGACCATCATATCATATATGTATGTAGCTTGATATTTGTACTTATTCGTGTTATCATTTTGCTTGATTTAGTTTAAATATTATTAGCAATAAAAGTGTGGTTATGTTTGCTCATTTATACAATTTATATTGTGAATATTTTTGTATGTTCATTTTACAAATAGAGTAGAGTCTGGAGAAAAGGAAAAATCAGAGACGTAAGAGGAGCGAATTTATTCAAGCTCCTCATTTCAGTTGTAGAAGGTCTAAAAAAGCTTGTAAGCTCAAACAAACCCCAACTTTATGTCACTGGTTCAGACTAAACTATATGAAAAGGCTTAAATTAGATGGTTTAGCGAAACTGTACAATTGACAATCCCGCCAGAAGAATGAGTCCCGAATATAGCGACTTCTGTAAGAGTTGTTATAATAAGGAGAAAGAAGCAACAACCCTACGACCACTAGGGCAACACAACGGGGATGCATGTGAAACACTAATGAACCTATCTATCCATTCATCTATCCATCCATCCATCTATCTATGTGTCTATCTATCTGTCTATCTATCTATCTATCTATCTATCTATCTATCTATCTATCTATCTATATATCTGTCTATCTATCTATCTATCTATCTATCTATCTATCTATCTATCTCTCTATCTATCTCTCTATCTCTCTATCTATCTATCTATCTATCTATCTATCTATCTATCTATCTATCTATCTATCTATCTATCTATCTATC
>NC_060950.1:55641011-55642093 GCF_022045245.1 Lucilia cuprina | reverse complement strand
AGTAACTACTGTGAATTTCCTTCCATATAGATATGGTCGAAAGAAATTGATTCCCCAGTGAATAGCTAATAATTCCTTTTCTATTACAGGTTTGTTTAAATCATGTTTTTGTAATGATTTACTAGCATACGATATTGGTAGATCTTTACCAATTTCTCCTTGTGATAATACTGCTCCTAATGCGTAGTTTGATGCGTCTGTTGTTAGTATAAATGTTTTTTCGAAATTCGGATATTGAAGAACTGGTGGTTGTGTTAATTTTTCTTTCAAAGTGTCGAATGCATGTTGACATTTTTCATCCCACTTAAATTTGGTGTTTTTCTTCAGTAACGCATTTAAATGTTGGGCTATATCTGCGAAGTTAGGTATGAATCTTCTGTAATAGTTACAGAATGCTACGAATCGTCGTACGTCATCTACGTTTTTTGGAATGGGATACTCGTTTATTGTTTTGTGTTTCATTGGATCGGTTTTTATGCCATCTCGTGTAATTAGGTGACCTAAGTAAACAACTTCTGGACATAAGAAATTACATTTATCTGCATTTAATTTTAAATTGTATTTCCTTAGTCGTTCGAGTACACGAATTAAGTTTTCATTGTGATGATTTAAGCTGCAGCCGAATATTATGATGTCATCAACGTATAAGAAAGCTTCTGTTTCTAAACCTGTTAGTGCTATTGTTAATATTCTTTGGAAACTGTTGGAAGAAATTTTGAGTCCAAATGGCAATCTTTTAAAGTGGTAATGTCCATTTGATGTGGAGAATGCAGTAAGTGGTCTGGATTGTTCGTGGAGTTCTATCTGATGAAATGAACTAGTCATATCCAACGTAGAAAACCATTTTGCACGTCCTAGTTTATCAAGTATATCCTCTAACCGTGTTAGTGGAAACTTGTCGTTTACAATTTTGTCGTTGAGTTTTCTAAAATCAATAACTACTCGCCATTTCTTCTTGTCTGCAACATTTTTCTTCGGTACAAGTAGCAAAGGTGCATTGTATGGACTTTTTGAATCTTCTATTATGTCATCTTTAAGCATTTGTTCTACTTGTTCTTTAATGACGTTTGAATGTGCATGCG
>NC_060950.1:55639905-55640911 GCF_022045245.1 Lucilia cuprina | reverse complement strand
TTCAGAAATTCCTTACTGTGTAATCTATTACTTAAATTCGAATGTAATAGATTACACAGTAACTTGGAAAGAAATCTATACGTTTATGTGCATTAATTACTATTACCTTATCTACATTATGTAATTGTAAATTACATGTAATTGGCAATTCTGCAATTACAAATAATTGATAATTAAAAAAGTACAATAACAGGACAACTGTTATTAGATATTGCTCAATTACGCTTTACAAGTAATTGTAATTGACCCTATAATCAATTACTTAATTAAATAATAATCGTCCATACCTGTCAAGCGGTAAGATCTGATATGTGTCGAGCTTAATAAATGTGGTCAAAAAAAGTGTTATTAAATTTTTGTCAAGGGCTAAGATTATCAAGTCACTTTTCTAAAAAATACCAATCCAACTACACACACATTAGTATATACATGTGTATGTATCTACGTATATACTTCTACAATACTGTTTCGTCCAAGGACGATCCTTTAGTCTTTATATCCTGAAACTCATAATTATCAACCAAAGTGTTGTCGCAGTTTAAATGAAGACCTTATTTAAGGACTGGATTTAGATATGGCGCTTTATTCATAATTTTTCGCAATAGGATCTTAAACGTCTTTGATCCAAACAAAACATTATTTTTTAAATTTCGTCCAATAAACTGGAGTTATTGTGGTGTACTTTGACTACAAATTTTACGTAATTACACATAGTCAGACGGACAAGGCTTTATATACTCAGAAAATGATTCTAAACCGATTAAGGTGTTGATCATAAGTTCGATGTGGAACCACATATTTTGTGTGTTACGAATAAACTGAATATTCTTAGCCAAACTGATTTGATTTCATGGACAAATTTCAAGCTGACAACGATATTCAAAGTTTCTGATTATATTTGAGATTTGATTTTAATTATTTTAAATTATGTCATTAAAAATAATTTATTTTATCCATCTAATGATGAATATTGAAGACCGTTATAAAGTTTTTAATAAAACTATTA
>NC_060950.1:55637996-55639805 GCF_022045245.1 Lucilia cuprina | reverse complement strand
ATTATTTTTAATGACATAATTTAAAATAATTAAAATCAAATCTCAAATATAATCAGAAACTTTGAATATTGCTGTCAGCTTGAAATTTATCCATGAAATGAAATCAGTTTTGCTAAGAATATTCTGCTTATTCGTAACACCCAAAATATGTGGTTCCACATCGAACTTAAGATCAACACCATAATCGGTTTAGAATCACTTTCTGAGTATATAAAGCCTTGTCCGTCTGACTATGTGTAATTACGTAAAATTTGTAGTCAAAGTACAAGACAATAACTCCAATAATGAAATTTAAAAAATAATGTTTAGTTTAGATCAAAGACGAATTCTATAAAAATTGTCACAAATATAGTATATTTACGATCGATCCTATTGTGAAAAATTATAAATAAAGCGCCATATCTAAATCCAGTCCTTAAATAAGGTCTTCATTTAAACTGCGATCAACACTTTGATAATTATGATAATTATGAGTTTCAGGATATAACGACTAAAGGATCGTCCTTGGACGAAACAGTATTGTAAAAGTACGTATATACACACATGTATATACTAATATGTGTGCAGTTGGATTAGTATTTCATAGAAAAGTGTCTTGATAATCTTAGCCCTTGACAAAAATTTAATAACACTTTTTTTGACCACATTTATTAAGCTCGACACATATCAGATCTTAACGCTTGACAGGTATGGACGATTATTATTCAATTAAGTAATTGATTATTGGGTCAATTGCAATTACTTGTAATGCACAATTGAGCAATATCTAATAACAGTTGTCCTGTTATTGTACTTTTTTAATTATCAATTATTTGTAATTGCAGAATTGCCAATTACATGTAATTTATAATTACATAATGTAGAAAAAGTAATAGTAAATAATGCACATAAACGTATAGATTTCCTTCCAAGTTACTGTTTTATCTATTACATTCTAATTTAAGTATTATCAATTACAAAGTAATTGGAATTTTTGAAAGCAAGTGTAACCTTTAAACGGAAAATTCAGTACTATTGTAAGTAGCAGACTTGCGATGTAATTATAAAATTAAGTTATTCACCTAATGAAAAGTTATATACATGCAATGTGTAATTGAAAAATATAATATTACAATTACTTATAATTGGGATCCGTAGATCCCCAGTTGGCAATTATACTAGCAGTGTAGTCAATAGACTGTTAATATATAAAAGTCTATTCATATAACATTGAATAGAATAGTACACAGAATAACCAATTTACTAGTTCATAGACCAAACAATAAACAGGTCATTTTGACTAGTTAATAAAATAGTCCATTCAGTAGTCAAAAGAGTAATCTTTGGAATAGTTTTTAAATTTTAAATTTTCAATATTTGACAACCTGGTCTTTATGTCACTGTTCGTAGCCAGGCTTCAGTTGTAATCGTTTATTCACATTGACTACAGAAAGTTTTACCTCTACATACAGTATGTTTTTAAATCAAGATTAATGACGATCATTTAGATCTACTACAAAGGACTTTTAAGAAATATGTAGGAGTTTACTTTTATTGAACAATTTAACATTCCATATCAAGAAAGTAAAGAGTATTTTTAGCAAAAGTTTTATCTTCTTAGACTAAGAACAACGTCAACAATGTCATGCTGAAAGTAAAGCAATGTATTTATTGGACTACAAAATGAAATATTACTAAAAATGGACTTTATAAAATATTGAACGTCAATACATCATGTATGTCTAAGTAGAGTTAAGGAGGAATCAGAAAAGGGTTTCAAATAATGCATTCTAATAAATCATTTTAATAAATCACGTAAACACAAATATT
>NC_060950.1:55635193-55637896 GCF_022045245.1 Lucilia cuprina | reverse complement strand
GTAATGTTCAAACGAATCACAGCTGACTCAACTCTATCTGAGATACTTGTCCTAATTAGAATTTAAGTGAACGACGGGAGCCATTAATTGCCACTAGCGGTCAGTCGGAGGGTGGGTTCTTATTCAACTTAAATCTTTTCTCAAATAGGGATTTTTATACATAAATAATTTATTTTAGACTCCCTGACAAGAATGAACTGATATATTTTTTATAAGATGACAATTTGACTGAATTTTTTAATCAGTGACGAAAAAAAAAACTCTTACTTTTCTTATCCCAAGATGTTGACTGGGATAATCGCCTCGGTACCCTCCCATCCAATGATCTTACTGGCGAAAGGTTAAATAAGATCCCTAACTTTAACTACACTTACTTTTCTATCCCATTGCGAAAACCTTTAGAACGAATTTAGAATTTCATAATTCAAGAACAATTTATTAATAACAATTTAAGCAAAACATAATGTGTAAGAATTCAAACTAATTATTAAACATTAGTTTCAAATGAAAATTTCAAATATTTCTAATAATTTTCACCGAAGTAATAAAAATATATGTATATAGAATAATTTAAGGCGTATAAAGTAAAGATTTATAGGACTATTCATACATTATAGTGATAATTTAATTCTGATAATAAAATTAGGAAAAATAATTTAACTTCTTATGTATCTATATTTTTCGACTCGACTGTATTAATGAAGTACAATAATCAAACTGGAAAAGTAATACAAAGTGATGATCATTTACATTTATAAATTATCATTACTTTACATGTTATTATTCTACAAATATCATTTACAATTTTAAATGATCATTAAGTTTTATGGTTTTTAGGCTGTTTGTTTTCTGATTTCGTTAGTGATTTTGCTTTTATATATAAATTCTTAATTACTTGTGCTGTAAGCAAAGACAAAAGTGAGTAAAAACAAAGAATTGTATTTTATTTCTTGTTCTTCTTTGTCTTTGTTTGGCCACAGTAATCCCTTGCTAATCAAGGAATATGATAAAAGAAATGGCAAAGATTTAATTATTGTACTTTTCACTAGAAAAATTGCTATTTTAATTGAATTTACTACTAATGAATGCAAAACAAATGTTTTTTAATAAAGAATATATATTTTTTTAAAAGACTCACCAACTTAATTCTGGAAACGCTGAATGATGAGGCCTCGTCAGACTGCTTTGTTGGATTTTTAAATATCTGGTTGATAAATTGATGGTTTTGTTTGGTTTGCATATCATTAATTTACATTATACATATTCCAATAATTCTTACATTATGTACCTTATTTTTTAAAAAAAAGAAACTTAATTAATATTTAATTAATCTGTGATAATTTATGTGCAATATAGGTTAAGTTCTTTTTTTTCTATTTGATTTTTTTTTTCTAATTAGTTTTAAATTTTAACATTTTTGTTTTTTTTAACTTTTTATATATATATTTAATTAGCTTTAAGTATAGGATTTTTATCTTGTTGGTTTTAGTTTAAAAGAAATCGAAGAAATTTTACAAATTGTGATCAAGAAGTTATTTAAGTTTTTTGAAGTTGATGTTAATTATTTTTTAAAGAATAAAACCACTCGTATAAAAAGAACTTATCCAAGCACAATCTTACGCAAAATTTTAAACACAGATCACTTATTTGAACACTTAAATCCGGGTTTATAGTTTATGATGAATATGCTCTTGATGGATTTTCTAGGCGGTTCTGTTTTGGAGTCTACCAGAGGCTTTAGAGCTCCTTTTGGGTCTCATCAGTGGAGTCCTCGGTTTATTGTTTTTACTCATAAAACTGGTAGTTTTCAGATTACTTATGAAATTTTACTCAATATGAACAGTTTTTTTTTTCTTCTTGATTTAGATGTTGTCTTGTCGGTAGGTTTATAATAATGATCAGCAAGAATCTCAGTTTTTTGGGAGAATTGGTTTTTTGTTAAATAAGAAATTTAGTGAATACAGTGGAGGCTAAATAAGTAACATCACCACAAGGTTCTATGTTTTAATTTGCTCTTATAATGCAGGCTTGATATATTATGGAGTTTTTCCAACATTCATTAGGCTTTAAGCTTAGTCTCAAGGATTTGAAAGAAATCCTTGTTACAGGAAACGTTTGGGATTTGGTAGACTTTAAAAACTTGTGTCTATTAAGAAAAATTATTATGTTTAACTAACCAACTATGATTTTAGTTTTCTGTCATACTTACCTTTATAATTCCACAAATTTAGTTTCTGATAAATTTAAAAAAATATATATGTATGCTAATAAAGGATAATCTTCTTGATAAGCTTAATTTTCAGTTTGATGTGTTCCCTTGAAGGTTTGATTGCGAAAGAACGCCAAAAGATTTGGTTATGAAAAACCACGCTTAAATTTGGTTGAAGCTGCGTTTTCTGAATATGCGATGATATGCGTTATCATGCGTTTATGTGCGTCAAAGACCCCGTTGTAATTTCCAATGTGGCTAACTTGATTTTTTCAAGTAAATACAACAGTGTGAGGTGAAATATAACAAACAACATATACTGTTAAAATTCAAAATGGTTCAACTCAAATTTGAAAAAAAAATTATTTTTTGAGACAAAGTTTAAAAATTAGATGAGGATAAAAATGTTTTCTTTTATACATAAAATATTTTATACAAGTGATGTTCGTAGATAATACAAAAAAAAAATTTTTAATAAATAATCGTCCATTACA
>NC_060950.1:55633711-55635093 GCF_022045245.1 Lucilia cuprina | reverse complement strand
AAGAGTACATCCGTGACGAAAGAAGAAATAGAGCCAACCAGGTGTTTAGACGTAAATGGAAATCATTATCTATGACTCTTTCTCTATCTGCTTTGGTATCTTGCAAATACGTTTCAAAACGATTTACCTGTTATGAGAATATCACAGACCTACAAAAGACTATAAAGTAAAATACAATCATTTTGTTATTCAACATATAAATCTCTTACCATCTGTCGTTGCTGCTATATTGCAACGTAAAGTTAGTGTTTAGAGTCGAAGTATTTATTTCCCATTTGTCTTCGAATGATATCAAATCATTCTTATAAAACTTAACAAACGGGAAGTTAAAATTTCTATTCACAAACTTAAGTTTTACATTCATGTCAAAGCTAAGTTATTCTGTTTAACTTACGAAGGATATTTATCGGCAATTTTTGTTTGTCATAACATTAAGAAGATCTTTTGGAGACACATTAAAAACTATAAGTAAATAGTTTTTAACATTCGAAATGAAAAGTTTTTCTTAAACATAATTGAAACGTAGATGCTAGTGGCGTTATAGCCAAAGCCAAACAACCATGAATAATCTTAGTTTTTCTCTGTATAAACATAATCCGCACAGAAGTATTTATAGAAACAGCTTACAGTTGTTAATATCTTTCAATTTAAGCCGTCAAAATACATGTCACTTTGGCGTTAATGTCACGTAAGTATCACTGGACAACAAACTTGTTTTGTTTTCTTATTTACAAATTCTCTTCATTTTGGCCAAAGATATATCGTAATCGTATAGATATTAAGGTACATACATAGTCCTACATCAGTAGTTGGGAGGTTAAATGTCTAAGATTAATTGTAGTCAAATGTTCTTAATTACTTGTTTCTGAAAAAATCGACCTTGTGTATGCAACTGTAGATCGTGTTGATAATGTTGGGTAATATGATACACAATCAAAAATTATTGTAAACTTTTATACTATTAATTTAGACAATTTTTATCTAGAAAACTAAAGTCTGGGACTGACTTCTTGAACATTGAAAGGGAAAATATTTACTGCAATGCTTTATTGATAACTTTAATAAACGTGTTTGTATAGGCTGGTTAGAATGTTTAAAAGCTGACTGTAGTGTAGCTAGTTTGAAAACCAGAACACATTTTTTACATCTGCTTCTTGTTCCTGTTTAGCTTTAAAGTAATAGAATTAACTTCTTTTCTTTGTAAATATCCAGCAAAAACTTCATTATCAGGTAAGGAGTTAAAATGCTAAAATTTACTTACACAATAGCATTTTAAGTCATTATTTTCATTCATTGGAGGCAATTACTTATCACAAACGCCTGCAGGTAATTAGAAAAATCAGTGTCAATGTCAATCGTGTGAAAAATGGATACTGCTGCTA
>NC_060950.1:55628496-55633611 GCF_022045245.1 Lucilia cuprina | reverse complement strand
ATAGTCTAGTCTATAGTCTAGTCTATAGTCTAGTCTATAGTCTAGTCTATAGTCTAGTCTATAGTCTAGTCTATAGTCTAGTCTATAGTCTAGTCTATAGTCTGAGCTATAGCCAAGTCTATAGTATAGTCTATAGTCTAGTTTATAATCTGTTCTATAATCTTGTCTATAGTGTAGTATATGTTTAGTCTAGTTTATAGTCTATAATCTAGTATATTGTCTAGTATAGTCTTGTCTATAGTCTAGTCTAGTTATGTCCATAGTCTTGTCTATAAGTTCCATCATGGGTCATAATTTTTCAACCCGCGTTCCTCAAAACTCCCCAATTGCGTACAAATACTTACATACCCGTTTATCCTCTTTTAACTTTTGACAGCAAATAATAAAATAAAACTTCAATTGCCGTTTAAATCATCTTTAAAATTTTATTGTTAAACAATTTTAAAGTTTTTCCTGTCATAAATAACAAGTTGGAAAAAGAGAAACTCTAACAAAGTTGTTTTATAAAAAACATATTGAGCGTAAAAAATTGTTACAAAATTTTTATTAGATTTCAAAGATTTTACTGCAGAAAAAAAAGAAAAATTTTAAAAAGTTGAAAAAATACAGTAAAATAATGTGCCCTCAATGGCACGTGTCGGTGATTGAATTCAGATATGAAAAGTGTGAAAAATTTCTTGTTTTCTCAACAACACACTAAAAAGTTTCTAATATTGTTACTTAAAGGAAACTGTCACTGCTGCTACTACCACTACTGCTGGTGCCCAGTGCCAAAGTGACAAAATTTTAATTCGTGCGGAAATGCTTATATTTTTTTAAACCATAAAGAAGAAAATCACATCAAATTAAAGGAGTAACAAATAGAATTTTACACATGTATGAGTTGAAAATTTTACTGGTTATATATTTAGCTACCATACAACTCAATCCCCATACGACTACATATAGAGGAACATAGGATTTGATTTTATTTAATACACACGATTTGTTATGATTACAGGGGATTTAAAGGTTGTGTCTTTATATTATAAGTTGTTAAACTTTTAAGCTTTAAATTGTTTCTTATGATTTATTAAACTAATAAATGTTGTAAAAGGTTGAAGAAATATCACGAATAAAAGGATTTATTGATTTATTCGAAAACTAGAAGGGTTAAAATGTATTACTGATTGGAAAAAGGTTTATAATAGAAATATAGAAACTGTAATGATCTATTTTTATATTTGTGTTTTTAAGATTTAGAATATTTAACTGATTTGAGTAAAAATATGACCATAAATTCAGCAGAATATTGAAGCTATAGGCTAGCGTCTACAGACTAGGCTAGCGTCTACAGACTATAGAGGTAGAACCTACAGATTATATAGGGTATAATATATAGGCTAAAGAGGCTAGAGTCTACAGTATAGGGAGGTCATAAGCCAAAGACTATAGAGGCTTGTGTCTACATAATAAAGACGCAATAGTCTACGGACTATAGACGTTATAGTCTACAGATTTTATAAACTGTGAAAACTAGTATGTATTCTAATACTATTGATGATACATTCTACAGACTATAAACACTATAGTCTATTGACTGTAGAGGATAAAGTCTACTAAATTCTACTGACTATAGGTGCTAGTCCACTGATCATAGAAGCTTTTGTCTACTGACTATTGAGGCCATCGTCTCCTTACTATGGAGGCTATAGTCTACTGACTATAGTGGCAATAATCTACTTACTATAGAGGCTATAGTCTATTGACTATAGAGGCTATAGTCTATTGACCATGAAAGCTATTGTTTACTTACTATAGAGGCTGTAGTCATCTGATAGTATAAACAATAGTCTATTGAATATAGAGGCTTCAGACAGTAAAGTCCATAGACTGTAGAGACTGTAGTATACTGACCATAGAGGCTATAATCTGCTGACTATAGAAGCTATAGTCTACTGACTATTTAGGCCATCGTCTCCTAACTATGCAGGTTATAGTCTACTGACTATAGTGGCAATAATCTATTTACTATAGAGGCTATAGTCTATTGACTATATAGACTATAGTATACTGACTATAGAGGCTATAGTCTATTGACCATGAAAGCTATTGTCTACTTACTATAGAGGCTGTAGTCATCTGATAGTATAAACAATAGTCTATTGAATATAGAGGCTTCAGACAGTAATGTCCGTAGACTGTAGAGACTGTAGTATACTGACCATAGAGGCTATAATCTGCTGACTATAGAAGCTATAGTCTACTGACTATTGAGGCTATCGTCTACTGACTCTTGAGGATATCGCCTCCTAACTATGGAGGCTATAGTCTACTGACTATTGAAGCTAACGTCTACTGACTATAGAGGCAATAGTCTACTGACTATAGAGGCAATAATCTACTTACTATATAGGCTATAGTCTACTGACTATAGTGGATATAACCTACTGGCTATAGAGTCTATAGTATACTGACTATATATTCTATAGTCAAATGTATAAAGTTGCTATAGTATTTGGACTATAGAGACTATTATGTACTATAGAGACTATAGTTACTGACCATAGATGCTATAGTCTCCTGACTATGGAGGATATATTCTATAGACTATAGAGGATACAATCTGCAGATTATAGCGGTTAAATTCTACAGACTATTGAGGCTAAAGTATAGAAGGATTAGCTTGGGATGTTTTTTTTAACAAAAAGATTTTATAAAATTGTATTTATTTAAAATTTAATTTTTTTTAACAAAACTTAAGTATTGATTTCAAATATTAATAAAAAAAATTAAATTATTGCCATCACTAGCAGTAATGAGGCCATTCACCTTTTTAGAAAATATTAAAAATAAAGCAAAATGTAAAAAATAAGAAATTTAAACGATCGTTTTGAAATCCAAACTCAAAATAAAACCAACATTTTGTTTAAAATTTTGCAAACGTTGTCGTTTTTTTAATTTAATTTTTTTTTATACCAAACTTTTTTTATAACCTGATTAATTGCGGTGGTTATTTAACATGAAAAAGAATACAAATAAAATAAAATAATTAAATAAATAAAAAATATACAAAACAAAAGCCAATCATATAAAATCTGCTGATTAATGTCATTTTTAAGTTTTTTGCGTTTATAGTTTTTCATTACAAAATTTTCATTTAGCAACCAGGTTTACTTTTTGGTTTAAAATGGTTTTTATTTATTTTATTGTTGGTTAAACCAAACAATTGTTTTAACTTTTTGTGGTTTATTTGCAATTATTTTAATTAAATTATCATAAGAGATTTGAATTAAAATTATAATGTATTGTTAATTAAATTGTTTTTATGCTCGAAAAGTAAAACATTTTAATTGAAAATTGCGTATGCAATTAACTTAGACACATGCACTCACATTTGTTTAATGTTTATACGTATGTATGTATGTGTATAATAAGATATACCCAGCAGTTCCACAAAGGGTCAGTGTTGCCGACTATAGTCTAGACTACAGTCTAGTCTATAGTATAGTCTATAGTATAGTCTATAGTCAAGTCTATAGTATAGTCTATTGTCTAGTCTATAGTCTAGTCTATAGTCTAGTCTATAGTCTAGTCTATAGTCTAGTCTGTAGTCTAGTCTATAGTCTAGTCTATAGTCTAATCTATAGTCTAATCTATAGTCTAGTCCATAGTCTAGTCCATAGTCCAGTCTATAGTCTTGTCTATAGTCTAGTCTATAGAATCGTCTATAGTCTAGTCTAGTCTAAAGTCTAGTCTATAGTCTAGTCTATAGTCTAGTCTATAGTCTAGTCTATAGTCTAGTCTATAGTCTAGTCTATAGTCTAGTCTATAGTCTAGTCTATAGTCTGGTCTATAGTCTAGTCTATAGTCTAGTCTATAGTCTAGTCTATAGTCTAGTCTATAGTCTAGTCTATAGTCTAGTCTATAGTCTAGTCTATAGTCTAGTCAAGTCGATAATCTAATCTATGGTCTATTCAATAGTCTATTCTTTAATCTAGTCTATAATCTGGTCTATAGTTTAAGTAGGTATTTCAGAACTGTCCGGCCAATCTACAGGGGGAATATATGTACGTGTATTTGTGTTTGTTTTATATATGCGTGTTAGTCCTACGTATGTACACGCTTTTGTAAATATTTGTGCGACAGGAGTGCACAACCTTTGGTCGGGAGAGTATGAATATGTTCGTATGGACCATACGAACATATTACGGTATGGAATATCCGTTAATTCCGAAAAATCTTTATTATTAAACTTATTAATATATTCGAGAAAGCTTTTACATAAATTACGTCTTAGATGTTTCAAATTATCTTTCAGTAAGAATATGTAAACTAAAATATTTCTCCTGAATCCCTTCTTTCTCTTATATTCGTTCAAATATTATTCCTCAAATTTTTCAAAGGTTACCCACTAGCACTTTAATTAATTCCATAATAAATGGATATTTTCCAATATTCATGCATATCAAACAGTATTCTCTCACCCTCATTCACTTTGCCCTTAAACAATCGACTAACAACAAACATTCAGCCACTTTCTGTAAACGGAAACATATAGACAAAGTTATTAATTATTGCAAAAATATTCCTCCTCTAAAAATATGGAGCTACTGACATTTTAGTGCAGAAGTTCATATTCGCAAGTCAGTGCTGGGTTAAGGAGTACAAAATGGTGCGATTTTTTAACCATTTGTAATAGATAGTTTTTTAAAAGTGGTATGATATTACTGCTCCTAAAAATTTCGATAACCTTTATTTGACGCACCTCGTTCAAGCTTTAAGGAGATTTACAAAGGACGGATCAAAAGTAAGACGATAAAATTTTAGTATACCTAAACCTGAATTCATTAAAGGCAAGTCAGAGCCATCATGCATTCTTTCCAGCATCTAGTACCGGGCAAGCATGCCCACTGTTTCTCGTTGAATGAAAGCTTCATTAACTTTGCTATAGACTATACTTTAGACTAGACTATACACTAGACTATAGTGTAGACGACAGATTAGACTTAAATGTAGATTTGACTGCAGACTAGACTACAGACTAGACTATAGACTAGACTATAGACTAGACTATAGACTAGACTATAGACTAGACTATAGACTAGACTATAGACTAGACTATAGACTAGACTA
>NC_060950.1:55620121-55628396 GCF_022045245.1 Lucilia cuprina | reverse complement strand
CTATCTATCTATCTATCTATCTATCTATCTATCTATCTATCTATCTATCTATCTATCTATCTATCTATCTATCTATCTATCTATCTATCTATCTATCCATTCTTTCACATTTTTCATGGAATACCGGATTTTTCCTGAACCTTTTATCTATTTTCAAAGTCTTAATATTTTTTGTTTGTTTTTTGTTATTTTGTTCTGTGGCTAAAACGCCAATCGAATTTGTTACGTATTTAATGAAACGTAAAAAATGTGATGACGCCAAGTGACCTGGACACACAAGACATTGCGTGCATAAATAAACCAAAGACCAAATATAAAAATTACAAGTACGACACTTACTCCATGTGAGGAAAGAAAGTCACTTGAGGCATTTTGTTAGATTAAAGTATATAAACGAATAAAAATCACACCCCTGCCCTAAAGTCCATTCTTAGACATACTTTAACTACCTACACGTATAATGAACTAAATTCTTATACCCTTCCATAATAAAAACAAAATATACGAAATCCTTAAAGTCAAAATCAATAGGAAAAAATCTTATAAGGAAGAATGAATGAAAATGACTTGAATACATTTTAACACTGAAAAAAGAAGATAATAATGTCGCTACATGTAGCACGTTGATTGTGATTACCACTGTCCACATACTCGAACAATGTTGCAACATAAATATCGATGTAACGATGCTGATGATGATGAGTCTGAACACTTACTTATTTATTCTCAATAGTACCAAGTACTTTTTTATAATGCTAATGTGGAAGGGGGGTGGTGTGTTTTTTTTCTGTAACCTTCTGTCTTTATCACTCTTCGAAATAAAACGTCCTTATTCTCATCATTATTATCGACATTTTGTGTCAAACGTATGTATGTATGTACATTCCATTCGCTGTCATTGTCACCGTAACTGTCTGTTCGTTTTACATACTTCTGAAGTGTCTTTGTGGATGGGGGGGTTGGAGAGTGTTAAATATTTCGTGCCTTTAGCTTTGTTTCCTTTAATTTAATCGCCTATAAATACTTTTTATGAGTCGCTCTGAGCTACTTTGTCATTCTGTTGTAAAGTACTTTTATATTCATATACACGAGCGGAGGTACTTATGCAATGAGTTTTTTATGCAGCCTGCCTATTTCTCTGAAAGTAATTCGTTCGATTTCGCAATTTCGCCAATAGTTATGGTTTTATTGGTATTAAGGTGATTTTGGAAGATTATTTAAAAAGTATTCTTAAAGATCTGAGTTATTTACATTTCTAAAAATTATCTATGAATGGGATGGTGACCCCACAGTCAGAAGTTTTTGAAGTTCTGACCATGGCAATACAGTAAGACAACACATTTTTTAGATGTGAGAATAAGCATTAAAGTGTCTAGGTCCATCTGATCTTTTTCCTATTTACTGTTAAATAAATTAATACATTCCTTAGTACAGCAAGGGTCGAAACTTTAAAGTCATGTTAGCGGCTACTTAACCATGTAGAATCAATCTATTTTTGTATTACAGTAAAATGTATTCCTCAGAAAATTTATAATCCAGTTGATCACGTACCGAAGAGGACTGGAGTACTTATCGGTGACAGAAGGGTCTGCAACAGCTTGCTAGAATGGGATCTGCTCTTAACATTTCCGACGCCGTTTCTATAGCAACTCCGTTAAGTTTTATCAAGAGCAATATCCTCAGATTCTTTCTTCAAAAAGCTGGGGCTAAGGGGCCAAGTTATTGTGGAAACGCACAAGACACCTTAGTTAACCGAAGTAGGCGGGACATATCGAGGCCTTTGGCTGTAATAACAGGACACTGGATAATAGGCAGACATGCAAGTCGGCTTGGGCTCCCTTTCAATGATCACTGTCACAGTTGCAAAGTCAGGGAAAAGGAAGAAAAGGTTTTCCATCTCCTCTGCTCTGGTCGTGAAGAGAAACCGCTTCCTTGGCAGTCACATCATATCTAACCTTGGTGAGATATCTAACCTAGGCTTAATGATATCCTCAGATTTCTCACAGCTACCGGCTGGAACTAATACTACAAATACAACATCTGAAGAGTGGAGTGGTACGGTCAAAACGGAGTCTCTTCGATTCTACGTGTAGTGAACTACCACGTAAACCAATCAACCAACCAGGAGTTATCCTCTGAGGCATGGTACATAGAAATACAATAAACAAGCCTAGTAACAAATTGACACCAAGGTGTTTATAATTTTTTAATAACATCCGTGGTCAAAGTATATACATATATACGACAACACTATGTAATGTTGACAACGCAACGGTGTAAATATTGCAATAATTCGTTGTCGGAATTTAACGAATTGCAAAAATTTGTTGTCGAACAAACAATCCGTTGTCAATAGAGAGCTTAACACGTTTGTTAACATTTAGACAACGGATGTGTATAAAATTTATATTTTGACAACGAATTGTTGCAATATTGACAACCTTGAGTGTTCAACATAACATAATGTTGTCGTTATTGAAAGTTTATAAACATTTTGGTGTCAATTTGGTATCAGGCGTGTATATATTTCTTTTCCCCTCTCTGTAGAAAAGAACGAAAATCGGTGACAGGTGGTAGGGAACCAAGAAATCTCCCGATTTCGATTGCCAGAGTACAGCATCACTACTTGAGATGTAAAATGTACAAGCTGTGTGGTATGTAGCGCTATCCTGTTGAAATCACATGAGGTTGGTATCCTTATGATACAATTCAGTCCCAAAGGAGGTTTATAATCATCTATTAGGATCAATACCAATCCATCCCTTTTGAAGAATCTATTCATTCAGAAATTGGCGTGATATCTTTAAAACTGTTTATGGGAAAGAAACGTAATAAGTAATTCGGTAACTACTAATTGGTTTAGCTGATTTTGAATGCATACGCATAGAGGAAGTTTATTCGAGTTTAAGTTTTGAATATGCATCAACTCGTAAACCGACCAGAGTACGAAGACAAGAGACTTCGTACCCTGGTCGATCACAGCGGGACTACTAATTCAAAATTTATTGTTAAAAATTGTTAAAAATTGACGTAAACAAGGATATATGTATATAAAACCCTTTCTGTATAGTGGGGTAGGGTTAAAATTTTAAAACAAATCTGAATTTATGTTTGTTGGTTAATAATAATTTTATTTTATTACCAAATTTTTTGTAAATGTTTTTTTTATGAACTAACAATCAAAATGATATTCAAGATTGCAATTGTTTACATTTCAAATTCTTTGAAAATCAAAACAAAAAAAAAATAATTTTTATGTGAATCCCAAATACAATTTAAATTAAGAGCTGTGATTTTCTAAACATAATTGTATGTACAAATATGTGTTAAAGTTTCACTCTCTTATTCATAACAAATTATCAAAGGCCTTTAAAAACTCTGATAAATGTTTATGAATAAGTAACAAAAGAAATAATTTGTTTGGACACAAACATAAAAAACACTTGAGAATACATTGTAGTCCAGTTTATTCGCAAAGCAGGAAGTGTAGTATTTCTTAATTGTAATTTTTTTCCTATGTGAACCATATAACAATAATAATTTAGAATAGAATTTTGTTGCTCAATTTTGAAATTTATGAATTTTAAATAAGAATCTACGAGGGTTGTGATGAAAATGCACATAAAAATCCTATATAAAACTGCAAAACATATACATACATATGTATATGAAGGTAAGATAGTATTGTAAGTTTTTAGTTAAAAGATATGCTCTAAACAACCCTCGTATTTAACCTTCAAATATGCGGGCCGTGAGAATTATATGTTTTTTTCATTAAGAACTTTAATACTTCGTACGATTTAAACAAATCGAAGTACTATATTCGGCTAAGCTCAGTTTTATATATTTGGCATCAAAGTTTGGGTTTTAAATTTAAATTGAATCATGAAAAAGGGCCCTATATACGGAACTAATATCAATTATGTAAAATGTATGATCATATCATATAATGTTCCAATGTTTAGTTTTTTATGGGGGAAGTAAATGTCACAATTTGGAAATTACTATATGAGTACCAAGCAGATCATGAAATCATATTAGAATATGATTAGGAAGCAATAATGGAACACTTTTTATTGAGCTATTTTAAACATCCTCATATGATTATTTGATCATATAAGGATATGATGAGGAAGCAATAATGGAATACTTTTTATTGAGCTATCGGTGTTTCGATTATTCCACATAATATCTGATGGTAAATAGAGAAGATCCTATCCTAATATCTGATGGTAAATAGAGCAGATCCTATCAAGACGTTAACTAGAAAACAAAAGGTCTTTAACAATATGATTTGCTTAGGAAATGTAGAGATAAACTAAGCCTTTTGGGGCCATTACTCAACTTATATTGCCATTATATCACCAAGTAGCAGGTGAAATACTCGTTCCACACATACACAAGTAGTTTCCACTGCAACAACCACATTGGGCGTGGACACGTTTTGACAAATTCCAAAAAAATGATATTCATTCTGATGCATTACTAAGGTTTAGATACAAAACTCCTTGCACATCGTTCTGGATACCGATACCCATATCAGAGAGGCTCTTAACGAGTTCTTATTAAGAACTTTAAATAAAAACTCCTATTAAATAGTTCAATGAAAGGCGAACAGCAGTCTATATTGTCCTGGAAAGATCTTAAATCCGTGGACAGGTTTTGACAGATTCCAAAAATATCATTTTCATCCTGACGCATTACGAAAGTTTGAGTACAGAATAGTTCTGGATAGAGATACCCATATCAGGGAGGCTCATAACGAGTTCTTATTAAAAACTTTATATAAAAACTCCTATTGAGCAGTTCAATGAATGGTAAACATCAGTCTATGTTGTCCTAGAAAGATCTTAGATCCCGAAGGTGTACTAACAAAAAAATCCATAAACTTGAGGAGATATATTCCGATATCACACTACACGTATGTAAATGACAATAGAGAGGCAGATCACTGAAAATTGTCTTTTTGCATTGCTCGCGACAAATGGTCACGTGATCATACGTGCTCAACATCTAGAGCGTTGTAACCACAAATGCATCCACACAGGTCTAAATATCTTCTTGGTCTTCAAAGACCGCAGCTAAGTAGGTTAATATCGTTTATCACTGGCCACTGTAAATTTGGTAACCGTGCTACCGGCATTGGTCTTCCTTTCAACGATTACTGTAGAAGTTGTCAAAACGAGAATGAAGAAGAAATTATTAATCTTCTCTGTGATTTTCCTGCTTTAGCGGAGTACCGATTTCGAACGCTTGGATCGGCATACTTAAGTGATCTGTCCGAATTGACAAATATTCAATTCGAACGTCTTATGGAATTCATTAATCTGTCATTACTCACACTATTCATCCATGGCAGCTGGCCTGGTTTTTTTTTTCTTTCTCAACAATCTTACTCTCATCCGCACTTTCTTTTTGCTACTGTCTCTTTTCCACTCTTCCCTATCTCTCATTTTCTTTTCTTACAGGTATTCTTACAAAGGACCCAAGTAAAACCGAAATCGGCTACCTGTGATAACCTAACTTACTAACCAAGTGTGGAGGGTGGTTTTTACAGTTCACTTTTCGGTTAGCGTAAATAAAACCTGCTGGGTATTTACGATATCTTAATTAACCAAAATTTTTATACCCTACACCACTAAAGGCTAGGTTTGCGCATTTGTTTGTAACACCTAAAAATTCCTTTAAGTCCTTCCGTTTGTCGTGTGTATATGTCACAATTTATAAGACACATACTTTTAACTTTAGCTATAGAAAATGATTGAAATCGGTCTACTATTTGACTTGACCCACATACAACCCGTAACACTCGTAATAGAGCTCTTGAGTTCATTATTATGTTAAATGTTTTAGTTTTACCCTACACCACTATAGATTATTTTCTTTGTAACACCTAAACATTATTTTTTAAACCGATTGAGTGAGTACATTCGCGTGTGTCCATGTTACAATTAATAAGACACATACTTTTCACTTTAGCTATAGAAAATATTTGCTATCGGTCAACTATTTCACTTGACTCCCATACAACCCGTAGTCGTCGAAATAGAGTTTTTGAGCTCATTATTATGTTAAATGTTTTAGTTTCACTACAAACTAGTTTGTATGGGACTAAATGGTGCTGCCGATTTTGGTAAAGATTGGGCTATCTAAACGTACTAATGTTTATAAGGGTAGTCCCGGATCACCCTTATTTCAGAAATTCCATTTTTATCACTTTTTTAACCCTCCGTCATGCGCATGTATCTGGCTAAATATTTTACTGTGATTTTAATATATTTCTAATTTGATTAGGGGTTTGAGTCTCCAGGTACCCTCTACAAATATTGTTAGATATCGTAATATTGTTACTAAAATGGCATATTTTTCATATAAATGTACTGAAATACATAGTGTATCTCGCCAGATACATGCTCTACGTACGTGACTATCGGAACATGTGCATGACGGAGGGTTAACTACTGTTGGGTATCATATGGTTAGCCATGATCGACTATATAGTCTTACTTGTTAATTTATACGTAAAGCCTAAAATATAGTTTAGAAACTGAAAAGATTTATTAACAAATGCTACCGAATATTGTTGGAAATATTTTGGACTAATAACATATGAACCATAAAAACCTAATAATATAGCAAATCGTTTGAGGATATAAATGGAAATCGGTAGGACATAATCAACGAAAGCTAGAAAACATTACATATATCCAGATACATTTTAAATACAATATATCTTAGTTTATAACAGGATTTATATCACCTTAGATTTCGTGAAATGTCACTACATATTACATCATATAGACAATCTAGTGTCAATAAAGTTCTAATCGGCACTACTTTCTGCCTGCAAAGAAGGAAACTAGATATCTTACTGAAAACCTAAATACACTTCACATCAACAGATGTCCAGTTAAACTCTCTAAGATTTTGAATAGTAAAAAAAAAATTAAAAATTAATCATCAAATTAAATATTTTATATAAAATGTTGAGTCCATTATAGTAGTTAAACAAAAACGAAAACTTAACTTTAAGAATAAAAGGAAATCATTTTATTACATTTGGTAGCCATTAAATTATCGACACATACAAAGTAAAAGAAAAAGGAAAAAAGAGTGATTTAATTTATTATGACAATCGTTAAAATACTAAAAGACTAAAAGGAACAACATGTCCTGGAACGGAGTCATAAAACAGGGATGAACAAATTTATGTATTGCTTTCTTTTTTACTTTTTTTTGGACAATATGCAGTCAATTCTAAACGGATTCAAAATAATATACAAATGCATACAAATACACATATAAATATCTTTGTAAGGACACGCATACATATATTTCCTATTTAAGTTATTCAATACACATGTGAATGAACAAATTTTTATTATGTGTATTGGTCATTACGGAAATTATGTTAAGCGGCAATGTTTTTTCCTTCTTCTACTCTAGAATATTTGGTCAAAAATTACACACAAACCAAAAGAAAGCAAAGAAATTGTAATAAAAAACAAGAAAAGAAACGTATCTGATCATCAATAAATGGCTCATAAGATACATTACAAACGGATATATCTATCGGAGTAAAAAACAAATACGGAAGCAATCGCCTTTGGGATGATTTGAATTGTTGTGCACGGGAGTGTAAAAAGAAAGTCGTGTGTTTTTTTAGGAAAAATAAGTTAATATATGACTGTGTCAGTGATGGACATTCATTCCTTTAGTTGTTGATTGTTGTCCATCAATAAAAAACACACACAAACACATCTAGTAGATACAAACTTAAGATATGATTATTTTACTTTTTTATCTGGCATCTCCCATCCCCTAGTATTTGTGTTTGGAATTTTTTGTGTAACCAGTTAGTCCACTGGGTATAAAGATTTGTTTATAGTTTTCCGTAAGTTGGTAATACAGGGTGTTCAAATAAATAATGTTTTAAAGCGACTATAGTGCGTATTAATGGCCCGACTATAGATGCGAATATTTGTAGAGAATTTAAACTGGACTATAGACTAGACTGCTTTGTAAGCACTGTAAACTGGAATATAGACTAGACTGTAAACTGGAATATAGACTAGATTATAGACTAGACTATAGACTAGACTATAGACTAGAAAATAGACTAGACTATAGACTAGAAAATAGACTAGACTATAGACTAGACTATAGTCTAGACTATAGACTAGACTATAGACTAGACTATAGACTTGAATATAGACTAGACTATAGACTAGACTATAGACTAGACTATAGACTAGACTAAAGACTAGACTATAGA
>NC_060950.1:55618040-55620021 GCF_022045245.1 Lucilia cuprina | reverse complement strand
GTTCAGTTCTAGTTCAGTTCTAGTTCAGTTCTAGTTCAGTTCTAGTTCAGTTCTAGTTCAGTTCTAGTTCAGTTCTAGTTCTGTTCTAGTTCCGTTCTAGTTCAGTTCCAGTTCAGTTCTTGTTCACTTCTAGTTCAGTTCTTGTTCACTTCTAGTTCAGTTCTAGTTCAGTTTTTGTTCAGTTTTAGTTCCGTTCTAGTTCAGTTTTAGTTCAGTTCTAGTTTAGTTCTAGTTCAGTTCCAGTTCAGTTCTAGTTCAGTTCCATTTTAGTTCTTGTTCAGTTCTTGTTCAGTTGATGTTCAGTTCTGTTTTAGTTCTGCTTTAGTTCAGTTCTAGTTCAGTTCTAGTTCACTACTAGTTCACTTCTAGTTCAGTTCTAGTTTGTTCTAGTTCAAGTTCATGTTCAGTTCTAGTTAAGTTTAGACCTGTACATTTGAACTAATTTTGTGAAGTAGTTCCAAATTTAGAATAATTTTTATTAAAAATTAAAAAAAACAACAAACAAATTAAACAACAGCAAACATTTAAAAAAATTTTAAATATATTGTTCATATTACACATTGCGACGATGACCGGGAGCAACTGGTCCACATTCCATAGTCAAGGTCGTCATAGTTTCTATTGGCTCTTCTTCTGTCCTTTCCAACGTTATTATGGCTCTGCTTAAGCCCTGAAAATGCGGATTTAATGTAATAATGCAATACATCAGCATATAAGACATGTTCATAATTCCACACATGGCATTTTCTTTTTCGATGTGGCACAAATTCCAAAAGTTTACGATCACAACCAAAATACCCAAATGAGCATGAACACCAGCATAAAAGCCCTTATCCTGAGATCTTCCAATCATTCGTAGGAAAAACAAAATGAACGCAAGAGCAATTTGCACGATCAATGGTATATATACGAACATTATTTTCATACTTTTCGATTCTGGAGTGTTCGTATAGGAATAGATAATGACATATATGATGAAAAAATAAACACAGGCATGTAAAATGACCATGAACCAGAAGACACCAATTACACGTAAGATGAGTGTGCCATTGGTCAGCAAATAGAACAAATATTTCTTCAGAATATTGTGTTTATACGAACGATAAAGATCAACATACATGAAAGCCAGGGAGGCAAGATAAGCAGCCCATAACAGGAAATACATCTCGAGTCTAGTCATGATGATTAATGTCCACGATTTTATGCACAAACTAGGTTACAAGATTCAAAAAATTAAGGAAAATTTAAGTTTTAAGTTGAAGTTTTGATAAATAATTTTATTTACATATAAATCAAATAATATTAATGCCAATAATATCGAATATGACAAACCCTACCGTTTTGATTCGAAATTGAAATTAATTAAAATTTATATTTACAAAAACCCAATTCTGAAACAGTTGCAATGTTTTTAACTTTTTAAGATAATTAACATCTTACAAATAAGATTTACAACGAGATACCCACTATACAGATGACTACTGGTGTTTTATGACAGAAAACTGCCCAGATGATGTATTTGACCACCCAACAGAGTCAACAGAGTAAAAAAAATAAACAATTTTGTACGACCACCATAGTAATGAATGGTTTAACGGATGAATTGAATTTTTCAAATGTTTATTTATTCTTTCAACAGATTTATTTGTTTATTTCGATCACCCTCTTGATCATGTATCGTATAACAGCCAATGTTTACCATTGAGTCTTGTATACATTCTGTATATAGCCACTGTACTGATGCAACGGAATTGATGTTGCCAGATTTTGAGCCCCCAAAGAAACCATCATTCAACTTTTAAATCTTACTGTACTCTAATATACGTACACGATGTCAATAGAAATATTTTAATTCATTAAATAGGTGTCAAGTTCTATAGTCTAGTCTATAGTCTAGTCTATAGTCTAGTCTATAGTCTAGTCTATAGTCAGGTCTATAGTCTAGTCTATAGTCTAGTCTATAGTCAGGTCTATAGTCTAG
>NC_060950.1:55597623-55617940 GCF_022045245.1 Lucilia cuprina | reverse complement strand
GAACTGAACTAGAACTGAACTAGAACTGAACTAGAACTGAACTAGAACTGAACTAGAACTGAACTAGAACTGAACTAGAACTGAACTAGAAATAAACTAGAACTGAACGAGAACTTAACTAGAACTGAACGAGAACTGAACTAGAACTGAACTAGAACTGAACTAGAACTAGAACTGAACTAGAACTGAACTAGAACTGAACTAGAACTGAACTAGAACTGAACTCGATTTCTAGCAAAATTCAAACCCACGGTCTCCCTTCTGGTTCCAGGATAAATGATCAATTTCAATACATTCCATCTATTATTAAAAAAAAAACTTTAACATATGTTTTTTAATTAATTTTTATTTGATTTATTTTCTTAAAACTAGACAAATACACAGACATATATTATGTGTATGTGTATTTCGTAAACTTATATTTAATTGTTTTAAATACATTTTTACATTTTTCTCTTTTTTTTGTAATAATAACTATAATTTTTAATCGGTTTTTGTTATATTAATTTAACAATATAGGATTGATTATATTGACGATTGTAGTTTAGCTTTATTTTTATTTAGATTTATAGTGTAAATTAAGCTCTTTTTATATTTAAACAAAAAATTTATTGAATTTTTAAAGAAAATTTACAAAAATATTAATAATTAAAATAAAACGTGTAATTAAAAAGAAATTTAAATAAATTTATTGTTTATGATAGAATAATTTTAAGTTAAACTTAACACAACCATTGTAATAAAGAATGATTTTTTTTAAATGAGAATGAAGAGATTTTATAATGTAGAGATTAATTAAATATTTTTAAATTAAAAATTACATAAATTCAATTAAATTATTTTCAATTTCATTTACTTTGAATGCAATTTGTTGTTAAACAATTTAAAATCATTACAATTTGTTTATATTTTTTATGAATAATTTTTATGTTTTAGATTAAATATTTTTATTATATTTCATTTCATTTTATTAATAATTCAGTTATGCACGAGTCTCTAAAACTAATCAACAATTAAGCGTGTTTTATTTGTTATTGTTTTAGGGATTTTATTTAAATATTTTTTTATTTAATTTGTTCTTAAATACATTGTATACCGGGGGTGGAGGGGTGTTAGAAAATCAAACACATGTTAATTGATTAAAATTTATGCGATAGTGAATTTTAATCTATTTTCAGAAAATCATAAATTTAAACTAAATTGTAGCGCAAACTTTCCACACATTTGCAGGGTTGTAACTAATGCATTTAAGATGCAAAAGGCAACATTTTTGTGAAATTTAGAACAGTTTTCTCTTAATTTTAGATTAGAAATTCACTTGCATAAATTTGAATACATTAATTATAAATTAAATAATAAATTTTTAAATCTAATTTAATATACATTGTAATAAGTTTTAAATGCTTTTTCACTATACAAATCTTAAAACTATTAGTATACTTTAGTTTTTTTCCCGTTATCCTTTTACAAATATCCAACTAATTTTTGAAAATTAAGTAAACATAATTTCTAAAAACCAGAATCAAAAATATATTTTGTTTGATTCAAAGATTATTAATTTTTTTAAAATCAACAAACAAAATAGAAAAATTTTTGACATTTTGAAATGCTATTTTCAGAGTTGCCGAAAGTATAATTCATTACCCCATGTCTATATTAGACAAATATTTATTATGCTAAACGTCAAATTGTTATCATGATAAAAAATTAGCAGGTACAGACGGCACTTATTAGCGTTATAACGTCGTTATGACAGTGTTGTCTAAACAATTGTTTAGACAACGTTGTCTTAATAACAAACGTCATTTTATTGTAAAATTTGGTAAGAATTTTGTTTTTGTGCAATTAAAATTTATTTTTAACATAAGTTTTCGTGAAATTAGTGTTTATTTACAAAATTTGCATTTAATTTCGATTGTTTTTATAAAATATAACATTATTTCAATAAAATTATCTGTGAGTTGTCGTGATAAAATTAGCATTTTGTTACCCTATGCATTAACATAAACAAAAAACGTCTGCCGACGTTTTGTCCATTGCCGTGATAAATATTTGTCTAATATAGACACGGGGTTAACAAAGGTTTTTTTATTAGATTCTTTAAGTTTTAACTCGTAAATTAGCTTTCTAATTCGATTTCTTATTTTACAAACATTTTCTATATTATTTTAACTTAATTATAAAATTAACTTAGTTTATTGTCAATAGTTGTATTAACTTAAAGAAAAACAACAATAAATAAAAAAATGTTGGTTGATTACACTGTGATACAAATGTTCTCGTACAACACTTGTATCCTGAAAACAAAATATCAGATTTGAAAATCGCTTGAAAACTACCAAACTTAAGGCTCAACTGTAATGAATATAAGCTAGCTTAAAGAAATGTCAAAACTGAACGAAAAGCCTCTTAAGTGCGGCAAACGCCGCTCAATGCTTTGGCGAAACTTGACAAAACTCTCTTAAGTACATTATAGTTTGTCACATAAGTTTTATATGTTGCTTAAGCTGACTTGCGCTAGCGCATTCATATTATAATATTATAGTAGATTTAACAAAGTTTAACTTCAAAAAAATGGCTCTTTTCCACATCTTTTGCTCTCAAAAAGTAGTTTAACAAAGTGATAGGCGAAAACTAAATATATGTTCGTACTCTATGGATTAGAACGAAGTGGAATTATAAACAACTAAAAGTTTTTTGATAAGTTTTAATAAAATTCAAGCCAAAGTTTTTCAAAAAGATATGTTAAAGTCAAAACATCGAGATATTTTTATATGTCAAAAATACATTGATACATTTTATTAAAGAAAATAGTTCATTAAATGATCTAATCTGTAGTCTAGTCTATAGTCCAGTGCATAGTCTAGTCTATGTCTCAGTCTATAGACAAGACTATAGACTAGACTATAGACCAGACTATAGACTAGACTATACTCTAGAATATAGACTAAACTGTAGACTAGACTATAAACTATACTCTAGATTAGACTATAGACTAGATTATAGACTAAACTATAGATTAGACTTTAGACTAGACTATAGACCAGACTATAGACTAGACTATACTCTAGACTATAGACTAGACTGTAGACTTGACTATATACTAGACTATAGACTAGTCTATAAAACAGACTATAGACTAGACTGGACTATAAAACAGACTATAGACAAGACTATAGACTAAACTATAGACTAGACTATAGACTAGACCATAGACTAGACTATAGACTAGACTATAGACTAGACTATAAACTAGACTATAGACTAGACTATAGACTAGACTATAGACTAGACTATAGACTAGACTATAGACTAGACTATAGACTAGACTATAGACTAGACTATAGACTAGACTATAGACAAGACTATAGACTAGACTATAGACTAGACTATAGACTAGACTATAGACTAGACTATAGACTAGACTATAGACTAGACTATAGACTAGACTATAGACTAGACTATAGACTAGACTATAGACTAGACTATAGACTAGACTATAGACTAGACTATAGACTAGACTATAGACTAGACTATAGACTAGACTATAGACTAGACTATAGACTAGACTATAGACTAGACTATAGACTAGACTATAGACTAGACTATAGACTAGACTATAGACTAGACTATAGACTAGACTATAGACTAGACTATAGACTAGACTATAGACTAGACTATAGACTAGACTATAGACTAGACTATAGACTAGACTATAGACTAGACTATAGACTAGACTATAGACTAGACTATAGACTAGACTATAGACTAGACTATAGACTATACTATAGACTAGACTATAGACTAGACTATAGACTAGACTATAGACTAGACTATAGACTAGACTATAGACTAGACTATAGACTAGACTATAGACTAGACTATAGACTAGACTATAGACTAGACTATAGACTAGACTATAGACTAGACTATAGACTAGACTATAGACTAGACTATAGACTAGACTATAGACTAGACTATAGACTAGACTATAGACTAGACTATATACTAGACTATAGACTAGACTATAGACTAGACTATAGACTAGACTATAGACTAGACTATAGACTAGACTATAGACTAGACTATAGACTAGACTATATAGACTAAACTATAGACTAGACTATAGACTAAACTATAGACTAGACTATAGACTAGACTATAGACTAGACTATAGACTAGACTATAGACTAGACTATAGACTAGACTATAGACTAGACTATAGACTAGACTATAGACTAGACTATAGACTAGACTATAGACTAGTCTATAGACTAGACTATAGACTAGACTATAGACTAGACTATAAACTAGACTATAGACTAGACTATAGACTAGACTATAGACTAGACTATAGATTAGACCATAGACTAGACTATAGACTAGACTATAGACTACACTATAGACTAGACTATAGACTGGACTATAGACTAGACTACAGACTAGACTATAGACTAGACTACAGACTAGACTATAGACTAGAAATTGTTTTATTAGAATTTACGGCAAACAAAGAACTTGAGATTATGGAAAAATTCGAGATCTACGCAGCTTTATCCTTTAGAAATTTGGACCAATAAATTATAAAAATATTCATCTTTGTGTTATTAGTACAATATGGGCTGGAACAAAAATAGAGAATTTAAGCTTGATTTAAACTTACGGCAAACGAAGAACTCAAGATGATGATAAAAATTCGAGTTCAGGGCAGCGTTATCCTTTAGAAATTGAGACCAATAAATATATTGGGTCCTAATTATGCTCTAAGATAATATGTCCATCCATCTATATAAGTTCTAAATGGAATATTGTAAATATCGTTTTTATGTTTTTTTTTCGATTATTTAAGAACATGTTAAATGATTCATAATACAATGTTGTATATTATCATTCTATTAATAATAATATATTTTTATTAAAATTATAATACACATGTCTAATATTGATGTAAAACATCTAGATGTTAAATCACTGGCATATAATTTAGATTAGTTAGTTACAGGTGAATTTGACGTTTAGAGATTTCAAAACATTTAAGAGACTTTATTAGATGTCAAGGTGAGATAAGATGACTATTTAGAAAATCGAATAATTATTATAAATTTTGCACTATTTCCATTAAAATAAAAAAGTTTTAGGTTTTACATGTAATATGTAGGAAATTTCAGAATATATGTATATAGAGGGCTCAAAAGTGTATTTCTGACAAAGTTTTCTTTAGCTTTAAATTCATTTTTTCAAAATTATATTGCTTTGAACTTAGCGAAAGGGTGTAATAGAAATTTTCGTTAAAGGAAAAAAAATGTTCTAATCATTAAGCTTACAAAGTTTCTTAATTATAGGCAGACACAAATCAATATCAACGATAAGAATGGGTCATATAATCAACAAGTCAACGCCATTTTTATTCGACAAATAGGGAACGTATTTATTGCATTAATAGGTCAACAACCATTCTCAAGGTAATGACGAGAATAAAAATATATTAAAACTATAAACTGTAACTTACACCATGAGAACAAGATTGTTAATAAACAAAATAAATTTAAAACAATTAAAGAAAAATTCTTGAAATAATTAGTTAATGGCTAGAAGTAGAAAAAGTAGAAGAATTACAATGAAAAAAAGTTGAGAATTACAATGAGATCAAGGTGATTTTTAAACTAGAGTGTTAATATAAAACTTTCCGTAAAGTGTTATAAAATGATTTGTGGTAAATTTTCAAGTTAATTTTAGGGGACTTGAGACCTAAATGCGTAATTTACTAGAGTGAGAGATAATGGATATCTATATATGAATGGATTTCCATAGAACCATATAGAAGAGAGAATTAGACTTTTAAGAAGGAGCATTTTCATTCTCTTTAAAATGAGAGTTTGATCTTATTCCGGAGGTATATTATTTCTATTTCAGTGGAATCGAATACTGAGCCCACTTCATAGGTAGAGTATATATTCTTTTAGAAATTGTTTTTAAATCTCTCAGTAACTAAAGTACTAAAAGTGTACTAGATGCGAATCCAACATATAGCAGGGGTATTAAATGAACTTGGTATTAAAAAACGAATTGTAGTCTTCGTTTAGAGACTTGTTACCTGCAAGATCATTATCTTTAAAATGTGGGGGTACTAAATGGACTTGATATTAAAAAACAATTGTAGTCTTCGATTAGAGACTTGTTATCTGCAAGATCATTATCTTCAAAATGAGAGTTTAATCTTGTTCTCTCAAAGGTAGCTAATCGGATTTATATTATCTCTACTTCAGTAGTATCGAATACTTAACCCGATTCATATGTAGAGTATATATTCTCTCTAAAATGAGAGCTAGATGTTGTTCTCTTAAAGGTGGCTAACCGGAGGAATATTATCTCTACTTCAGTAGAATCGAATACTGAACCCACTTCATATGTGGAGTATATATTCTCTTAGAAATTGCTTTTAAATATCTCAGTAACTAAAGTACTAAAAGTGAACTAGATGCGAATACAACATAAAAGGAATTATTAGCCCCTAAATACGGAAAAAACAAAGATTTCAGTATTAACTGTACCTCTCTTTATAGAGGTGGAGTCAAAGTTGTCTGATAGTTTTAAATATCAGATAGTTATCATGGACGAAGATGAAGCCAATAATGTGTAAAAAAAACTATGTTTATAAATTCTTTAAATATCAAATGATACTTCGACCGGGTATGGACTTAATCCATATTGCAGCATGCTGCACTTATTTGATGAAAACTCATGAAGAATATTACAAACCCGAGATATGGTTCACTAATGTTTACGTAAGATCATTATCCTTGAAATGAGAGCTTGATCTTGTTCTCTCACAGGTGGTTAACCGTAGGACGATTATCTCTATCGAATAATGAACCTGCTTCATATGTAGAGTATATATTCTCTTAATATATAATCTCTCAGTAAATAAAGTACTAAAATTGAACTAGATGGACTTATCTGATGAAAACTCATTAAGAATAATGTCTAACGTAACACTACATTTTGTGCCTTTTGGCGGCTGTCAATAATTTGAAAGTTGGCTCAACTATGGGCCGATGTTCATGAAATTTTATAGAGAGATTTTGATTCTTATAAAACATGTTTAAAAGGTAGTGGAAAAACAGTTCCAAACGCCTGAAGGGTACTATTTATGGGTAAAAGGGAAAAATGTGAATCGCGCTTTCACCAAACAGCTGGATAGCTATGTTTAGATCATCTAAAAGGGCCAATAGAATCATGAAAATCAAATTGTATCCATATCGGAGCAGATGTTTAGAACTGTTCTGTGTTAAAAAATGGGTTTAGAAATCTTTATCAGCAGATCATAACTTCGACTACTTAACGAATCTCAATTGATTCTGGGAATTAAAATATAAACCGTGAGGAATGCGATTGTTTTTCGAAAGAAATCGAAATAACAAAAGTAACTTTAACTTATTAACTCGAATAATAAAGCCCCTGGCCAATTGTATCCATATCGGAGCAGATATTTAGAACTGTACTGTATTAAAAAAATGGGTTTAGAAATCTTTATGAACAGATCAAAAATTCGAATACTTAACGAATCTCAATTGATTCTAGGAATTAAAATATATACCATGAGGAATGTGATTGTTTTTCGAAAGAAATCGAAGTAACAAAAGTAACTTTAACATCTTCATATATACTACCAACAGACTAGGAGTCGTTAAAGCGAGACTTGTTCTGTCTATTTAAATCTTAAACTCTTTGATGTATTTCTTGAGTCCCAAGTTACTGGATTTTGGATATAATCGGTTTATAACGTCATCAATTACAACTAGATAATTTACAATCGAAATCGATTGTAAATAGGAAACTTGTCGAAATCATGTGCAATATAAATATTGAAGATTTGGAATTCCAAGATATCTGATGTCTTCAGAAAATTGATCACAATAAACATACGGGCAGACAGACTGACAGACACCGAGGAACTGAAAATTATATTGTAAAAGTCATAGACGGAATGATAAACTTATCTGTACCCTTTTCTACAAGGATAAGGTAATACAAATAATCTCCAGGCTCTAGCTAATTTAATTGTTAGGATTCATGGACTATACTTTCTTAAAGTTTCCAAAAAGAGACTTTGAATCTTCATTCTGTAGATAACCAATAATATATTCCCGATTACAAAAAAAAACTTTTAGTTGCTTAATAACAATTGTTAATTTTAATTGTAAAATATTTTATTTTAAATAAAATAACTTTGTTCAAAAAACTTTGTTCAACTTAGAAAATAAATTAAATGAAAAAAAGAATTTAAAAATAAAACTTAAAAATAATGAATTAAATCTCTAATTTTCTAAACTTAAAGCTCTCAGTATACTTATGCAACTTAACTCAGTTTACCGCCGCTGTCACCACCGTTGGCTGGGAAGGCTGAAGCTGCTGTTGTTGCTGCTGCAATGCAGAATGATGATGCGGCACATGAGGATGAACATGTTGCGCTAAATGTTGATGATAACGCGAGGCTGCTGAAGATGCCGAAGATGATGAAGAAGACCATTGATGAGCAGCGGCACTATGTGCCGGATGATGATGCGAATGCGATGAATGGTGCTGAGGATGAAGATTATGGTGATGATGACTGGCAGCTGCTGCTAATTGACGTCAGAGATAAAACTCCGGTGAACTTTGATTTTCTGTATTCAATTGATGAGCAGGACCACCACCTCCGGCTCCAGCAGCACCACCATTTAGGGTAATAACACTTGAGGATGTCCCCGTTACGGGACCATTTTGGGAAGAGGCAGCACTGCTACCACGTAAACGCTGCTTCAATTGATCACGCTCTTGGCAAACCCGTGTGTATTCCAATTTTAAACGATGCAGATCTTGATTCAATTGACGATTGGTTTTTTCCAATTCATGGCGTTGTAGCAGTCTTTTTGAGCGGCAATTCTGGGCATAACCTCGATTTTTAAGTGTTCTACGTTTTTGTTTCAGTCGAACCACCTCTTCACGTGGACAACCATGCAAACGTTTATTCAATTCTCTAACCGTTAGTGTAGTCAAGAGATCATCATCTATGCAGTCGTCTAAACCCAAATTACTTGAGGTGGAATATTGACCTGAACAGGTGCGCGGGGAATTGGTGGAAGATCTTGTTGAACTGACCGAGTGTGGCCGATTGTTGACATGATTACTGACATGATTGGGATTGGTGTGTATAATGGAGGAGGTATTATTGACCTGACCGTTGGTTATGATGCCATTGTGATAGGGCGAGGAGTGCATATTGATGGGCGTCAAATGTTCTATTGTCTGGAAATGATGATGATGGTGTGTTTGTATAAGATGATTATGATGATTAGCCGCCGCCACCGATTGCATGTATTCCCGGTGCCTTTCCCATTCCTCGTCTTGTGAGGGACCCGCCAAAGGTCTTAAGTCTAGAGGTTGGGGATCTGATCTCATAGAATTCGGCAGCCACATCATTTCCTGAGTCAAACCGGCACTGGGTGGTGGTGGCCGATGGTGTGTGGCATAATGGGAACTAGGAACTCCAGAGTATACCTGGGTACAAGTACTGCCTGTGGGTGAGCCTATAACAGGGGGAGTTTCAGGTGGTGTAGAAGGTACTCCGCCCGGTACAGAGGTATTCACCAATATCGCCTGTCCCGCCATGGGACCATGAGTGTAGATTTCTGGTGGCGGCGATAATGGCTGCAGTCTTCTTTCGTCCATATGCGACCAGTTGGGCGGGAAAGCTCTCATTTTTATCAAAGGCTCGACCGCCGTTTCGTCTTCTTCCGCGGCCACAGCTGAGGGTTCGGTGGTCCAGGTTATTTTGGCCGCCGTCGCCGCTACAGGACTATGATCTTCACGTTTAACACCAACGGCCGAGGTACCATCCTCCAAATGTTCCAGTACAAATTCCTGTACATACTGATCAGCGAGGTTCGGATCCTCCATTTTCATTGAAGGATAATAAAGGTGGGTAATGGTAGCCAGCGATTTGAGATATTTTAACTCGTTTAATAAAAGTTATTTATATATATTCTTTTCGATTCTTAATTTCAAACACTTTCACATCAAAATTTTCTAAATGAATCAAACACTTGTTTCTAAATTATTGAAATTATTTAAATTTTTATTAAATTCTTATAATTTTTTTTAAATTTGAGATATTTGAGAATTTGTTTTGTTAAAAATTATTTTTTTAAACACTTTTATTTTTTAGAAAAACTCAGCGTTTTTTCTTTAAATCTATTTTTTTTTTTTAATTTATATAAATATTATTTTTATTATTATTTCATTTCCGAGTGTTAGAATATTTTTATGTTTTTATTACAATTATATATTTTTTATCGCAACCGTCTTTAAAGAGTTGGCGGTAACGACTAACGGTGTTTTTTCAATTTAAAAATGGGTGTCCGTCTGTCTGCTTGAGAATGGCCGAGTCAAGCACTTTTTCCCAGGTATATATTGGTCATAACGCTGAGCTTCGCGTTTTCTCGTTTTTTATTTGCAACTTGTGTGTTGTTATTGTAGTCGTCGTTTCAATATTATTTTTGTTTTTGGTAAAAATTTTCTTCAATATTTCGTTCGTATTGTTTCACAACCGTTTTTTGACACGCGTCGTTGTCAGTTCTTATTGGAATTGAATTCTTTGGCAGTCTAGCAGTCTGCTAATGTTGTTGTTGATTTTCTTTTTTGGGGGGATAAACTGTATTCCACATACTATTATATATTTTTTTATTTCTGTTTTACCACTACTAGTGCACATCATTTATTTGAGCATGTCCCAACATCCGTTTTATAAATTTCTTAGAAGCAACAGTGGGTCAGCTGCCACCACCCTTCTGTACCCAAAACCGGTGTTTTGATTTTCTTGCTCTCCCAAAGTTTATATGAGAGTTTTGTTTCTTATTTGTCTGCTAAGCTTTGGCAAAGGGTGCATTTTATTTCTCTTTGAAATCGTTGTGCTAGAGCTTTTATATAAATGGTACAGTGGTAAGACAATATAGTTGTTTGAACCATAGTGCACAAGGTACTATGCAATGAATATACACTAGACTATATGCGAGACTATATACCAAACTATAGACTAGAGTACAGTCCAGACTATAAACTACTCTATAGAATAGACTATCGACTAGACTATAAACTAGACCATATATTATAGAGCAGACTATAGATTAGACTGTACTATATATAGACCCAGCCTATAGACTAGACTACAGACTAGACTATAGACTAGGCTATAGACCCAGCCTATAGACTAGACTATAGACTAGACTATAGACTAGGCTATAGACTAGGCTATAGACTAGACTATAGACTAGACTATAGACTAGACTATAGACTAGACTATAGACTAGACTATAGACTAGACTATAGACTAGACTATAGACCAGACTATAGACTAGACTATAGACTAGACTATAGACTAGACTATTGACTAGACTATAGACTAGACTATAGACTAGACTATAGACTAGACTATAGACTAGACTATAGACCAGACTATAGACTAGACTATAGACTAGACTATAGACTAGACTATAGACTAGACTATTGACTAGACTATAGACTAGACTATAGACTAGACTATAGACTAGACTATAGACTAGACTATAGACTAGACTATAGACTAGACTATAGACTAGACTATAGACTAGACTATAGACTAGACTATAGACTAGACTATAGACTAGACTATAGACTAGACTATAGACTAGACTATAGACTAGACTATAGACTAGACTATAGACTAGACTATAGACTAGACTATAGACTAGACTATAGACTAGACTATAGACTAGACTATAGACTAGACTATAGACTAGACTATACTAGACTATAGACTAGACTATAGACTAGACTATAGACTAGACTATAGACTAGACTATAGACTAGACTATAGACTAGACTATAGACTAGACTATAGACTAGACTATAGACTAGACTATAGACTAGACTATAGACTAGACTATAGACTAGTCTGTAGACTAGACTATAGACTAGTCTGTAGACTAGACTATAGACTAGTCTGTAGACTAGACTAAAGACTAGACTATAGACTAGACTATAGACTACACTATAGTCTAGACTACAGACTAGATTATAGAACAGATTTTAGACTAGACTATAGACTAGACTATGGACTAGACTATAGACTACACTATAGACTAGACTACAGACTAGATTATAGAACAGATTTTAGACTAGACTATAGACTAGACTATGGACTAGACTATAGACTAGACTATAGACTGGACTATAGCCTAAACTATAGACTAGACTAGAGTATAGATTAAACTAAAGACTAGACTTGACTATAGAATAGACTATACTATAGGCTATAGAATAGACTAGACTACATTCTAAACTATATACCAGACAGTAGACTAGACTATAGAATAACTATAAATTTAAATATAGACTTGACTAAATGGACGGGCTTCTTAAATTTTTAAGGTTATCAAAAATCCTACTTAAATATTTTATTTGATTACAATAAAATTCAAGCCACTGTGCCCAGTCTAAATAACTCTCCTTTAAAACGAATTTTTCGGTAAAGCTTTTTTCTCAAATTCCTTTAAAAAATTTAGTTAACACTCAAGCATTCATTGATATTTGAGCTCAAAACATTAGATTAAATAAAGAGAGAATTACTCTTTTTTTCTCTCTAAATAATACATATTTACTGTATTAGTGGTAGTTTAACGGTATATACGAGTACGTACAGTGTAATTCGTACTTTCTAGTTGCCGTGGAAGTTGATGTTGTTGTTATAATTGTCAAAGCAATTGAAGCAGTTAAATATAAAAGAGGGCGTTTATTTTGAATTGCCGGCTATAAACGATATGTTTGTATGCCTGTAGAGGTTTTATAATTTGTAACAGCTCCGCCCATTTGTTGTTGATTTTATTAATGTTATTGTTGTTGTATTTATTACCACAAGACATAATACATCCCCGATAAAATTTATGCTGAAGAAAAACACATACATTCTCAAACGAAGACAAGTGGAAATGAAAATAAAGTCTTAAGTCCCCTTCTTGACTTCTTTAACAAATTGTTGTTTGTCTAACTGTGTGTCTTGTTGGTATCAATAGTAGATTTCGGCAACATCCCTTTTCTTTGGTTGAGGAAAAGGCTTAAGATTTAAATTGTGTTGAGATGTATGTACATCATGTTGGAGTAATACTTCTATTGTTTGAATTTTTTCATAACTATTTTTTGGTTGGACATTTTTATGCGCAAAATCTATTGGAATTTTAAATAAAAATCACTTTCGTAATGGGTGCCTATTTTCCATTATCAATCGGGAGTTTGGAGTTTATTTTTTTTTTGGCGTTTGAAATGTGTTCCATATATTTTAGTGAATATATCACTCAGTTTATGTTTGACAATGATAAATTTGATGGAACTGATAAATTAATTTTATACATATTTATAAATAATACAGTGTATTAATAATTACAGCTTTGATTTTTGACGGTTATTTAGTATATAAAATGAGTTTTTTCGATCAACCTGTTGTGTTGAATTTTGAAATGTTTTCTAATAATTCATAAGATATATTAATTGTGTTTTGAACGAGTTGCAAAAGCCTTCTGTTAATATGTGAGACGAATAAGAATTTTAAAAGTTTTTACACTTGGGCCACTCCAGGTCTGTTATGCGCAACTTTCCTTGAAAAATATTGGTTTAAAAACACTATATAGCTATACGAATATGAAAGGATTTTTCGTCCAATGTTCCTGAATTTAGTTACTCAGAATTTTCCGTTCAACATTCCCGACGCACATGTATACATATGTATGTATACTGAGCAATATTACTTCCAAGATATTTGCTTCGACATATGTCTTGCACAGAAAGTGATCCAGCTTTAACTTGTCCTCTCCACTCTTGATTACTTTGAATACGTTTGTCAAAAATTATACCTGAAAGTTCACTGACAAGCGGTAGTTCACTAAGGATGCTTCTTGTTCTGATCTCAGTGGGATCAACCACTGGCCATGCTGGATTCTCTTGCACAATTTTTTAATTCAGACCTATTTATATTCTATAAGCGTCCTTTCCTTTATAACAATTACAATTATTCCCGAGTGACCTAGTACCCAAGCCACTGTTTGGTTATAGCATTCTTAGAGTCTATATTGCCTTCATTTCCTTCTGATTGTGGGAAATAGTACGTTAACTTATATTGACGTCATACAGTATTGTAATTAATAAGATGGGGTTTTAATGTAGACCCCCAAATCCGATCTGTCTCTCAGTTAGTATCATCCATGCTATAGCAGATTCCCGCATGTATTAACTGTAATGTTTCGCCCAAAACATAATCTCCTATTTGAGATCAATGTCTCACAGTTACTGTTTTCGGTATGTGATTGGCAACTTGGTGTATAACCATCCAATATGTCCACTATACTGAGATGAAATGTTATGTAACCGTCATATATATTCGAGCTGAGGTTAGGTTATGTTGATAGGAGGATGTATACTACATAAAATCCGAACAAATACAACTAGGCCGCTATCGGGCCTGTTGTGCGTTCCTTATCGTGTTTCTGTACGTAATTCGTAAGAATATTTCAATCAGTGTTTGTATTTCCGGAATAACATCACTTCCATGATACTTGGATCTAATTTCGACGAATGCCTGGCAGTGGCAAAGAAAGTTTTCCAGAGTTTTACTGTCCTCTCCACATGCTCTATATTCATCAGAATCCGCACTTCCCGTTTTGCATAGATACGCTCGTAATCCTGTGTGCCCTCTCAGAATACGTACCATTATACTAATTTCAGATTTTCTCATTTTGAGGAGATTTTTCGTCTTGCTCTCATCAGGGTCACCCCATAGAATCTTTGTGATTTTACCCACTGTTTCATTATTTTAAGAGGCCTGAACTGATGTAATTGTTACAGTCGTTTTGATCAGAGGAATGCACAACAATACATATTGCTTTCGGTCGATGTATTGCTCCTGACCCATCTTACACTCAGGCAACATGTACGCTGAACTTCCTATAGTATTATTTTTAATTTTTGTCCATATTATAGAAGCTTAATATAGAATTGGTCAAATTACGCTTTTATTGCCTTAAAAATGGGTAAAGTTCCCAAAAATGCAAAAAGAGGCAGAAAGTGGTTAATTTTTTAGTTTTACCTTTAAAGATCTTGACGTTTATTTTTTTTATTTTGTTTCGGGAGATGAGGGGAAATGAAATATCTAGTCTTAACCCTTGATCAAATGGATATTAACACTTCCCTGGTGACTATATCAAAACTGGTAGATGGCTTTGAGTGAAACCCAAACTGACACGCTGCGCAAAAAGACGAGGTCTTTGTGTGCCAGAGTACTTAGACGCGAACGTTCTACTGCTTCTAAAGGCAACAAAACCTTTTAATCATTTGTAAAATGGGGATTATGCTAGTTCTTCAATTTCGACGCTTTTCAGGGATAATCAAAATGATAAAGGTAACCTTTAAGCTGAGCTCGCAAGTAATTCTTTCTTACCTGATAACGATCAACCACTGCCCGAGCTCGAACGGGTATAAGTAATTATGCCTAACATATTCTTCCGAGTGCGTGCCGTTAAAAGAGTTTTGGCGGATCTCAGCATTAATAAGTCTCCTGGACCTGATGGCATACCGGTCTGGAAGCAGTGCTCTTTGGCGCTAGCTCGATATACTAAACCGGAAATTTTCCTACATGCTGGAAGATTGCTAATGTCACGCTAATTCCTAAAAAGGGAGAGGCTAATAACACTGCAAATTATCGGCCAATTGCAATTTGTTTTGCACTTTCAAAAGTTATGGAAAGTATGATTAATTTCCATCTTGTCAAATATCTAGAGACCAACAATTTACTTAAAGACCGCCAGTATAGCATTCGTAGAGGTCGCTCTACGGGAGACCTTCTGGCCTTCCTTTCGAAAAAATGGTGTCATTCCATTTTTGCGAATGTAAAGTGGTGGTGGTGTTAGATGTTTCCAAGGCGTTTGATAGAGTGTGGCATGGTGCACTTATATCAAAACTTGGTGTCGGTAATAACTTCACTCGATTTGTTTCGAACTTTCGCATTCATCGCACTATACGACTTCATTGATCGCACATCAACGGGCCACAAGACCTCCTAGTGAACTCGCTCCATTCTATTAAAATCCTGAGTAGTATTATCCTCTTTATCTACAAAGTCTTTAATGCTATCGGACTCAATCTATTCATCCTTATTAAGGAACTATCTTGAGGCTATAACACCGAAGTTTTACTAACTAGGACATTAGGACCAAGATCTCAATCTATCGTTCAAGTTATTTGTTAGCGAATAATATAGATATTCTTTTCAATAAAAAATTTTAAATTTTATGTTTTTGTATAAAATTTATAAGCAGTTCTTTTAAATCGAATAACATCTAACCAATTAATAATTCAATGGATCTGAAAACTGTCACAGTTTGCTACCATTACTTTATTGGAAATCAGTCTAGGTGGTATCACTGTTATATCATCTGGTAAATTTTATTGTAAATAAAAAAACTTAAAATAATTTACTAAAAACTTTACAACCCTACAACCCTCTTATTAAACAACGATGTAAAACATACCGCAATACATTTACAAATCAAATCTAATAAATGAATGAGTAAAAACAAAAACCCCAAAAAGGAAGAAACCTCCGGAATCTTTACAACAACAAAATAATGAAAAATACCACCTACAAAGAAACCCACATATCGGAACAAATGGTGCATAAACACACAAACACAATATAATCAATTTTGATAGTACATTTACTACATACATACATGCAGGTATAAACGTACATACATTCGTAGATACACTTGTTAGTTAATAGATAGATACAAACATAAAGGAGAAAAAACATAATTCGATTGTGTTCAATTTAATTTTTACAAGCTTCAATTGAGCCGTATTATACGGAAATACATTCATTTACAAGATAAATAAATTTGAACGTTTGTAGCAGGGATGAAAGCTTTGGTACTTTTTGCCATTAGGTATGTATGTTAAAATCAGAAAAGTACAAAAGTATAGTCTATTCTATAGTCTAGTCTATAGTTTAGTCTAAAGTCTATTCTATAGTCTATTCTATAGTCTAGTCTATAGTCTAGTCTATAGTTTAGTAAAGTTTAGTCTACAGTCTATTCTATAATCTAGTCTATAGTTTAGTCTATAGTCTAGTCTACAGTCTAGTCTATAGTTTAGTCTATAGTCTAGTCTACAGTCTAGTCTATAGTCTAGTCTATAGCCTAGTCTATAGTCTAGTCTATAGACTAGTCTATAGTCTAGTCTATAGACTAGTTTATAGTCTAGTCTATAGACTAGTCTATAGTCTAGTCTATAGACTAAACTATAGACTAGACTGTAGACTAAACAATAGACTAGATTATAGAATAGTCTATAGTCTAGTCTATAGTCTAGTCTATAGTCTAGTCTATAGACTAGTCTATAGTCTAGTCTATAGTCTAGTCTATAGTCTAGTCTATAGTCTAGTCTATAGTCTAGTCTATAGTATAGTCTATAGTCTAGTCTATAGTCTAGACTATAATCTAGTATATAGTCTAGTCTATAGTCTAGTCTATAGTCTAGTCTAGACTCCAGAGTGGACTATAGACTAGTCTATAGTCTAGTCTATAGTATATAGTCTATAGTGTATACTCTATAGTCTATAGCCTATGGTATATAGTCTAGTCTGGTCTGGTGTAGTCTAGTCTACTCTAGTCTAGTCTATAGTCTATTATATAGTCTAGTCTATTGTCTAGTCTTTTCTATTGTCTAGTCTATAGTACATTTAAAAGCCTAGTCTATAGTCTATAATCTAGTCTATGGTCTAGTTTACTATAGTCTAGTCTGTAGTCCAGCCTATAGTCTAGTCTATAGTCTATAGTCTAAACTATAGTCTAGCCTATAATCTTGTTTATAGTCTAGTCTATGGTATAGTTTATAGTCCAGTCTATAGTCTCGTCTATAGTCTAGTCTATAATCTATCCTATAGTCGAGTTTATATTCTAACCTATTATCTAGCCTATTGTGTAGTTTATGGTTTATGGACAATCATAGCAGTTGTTAATAGTATTTATCATCTCTAAACTACCTACATGCTTATGAATGTAAATGTGTCCCTACCTATGAAAGATTGTATGTTTGTGATATTGAAAGAGACATAATTTTTATGTGGCGTCTCGCCTTTAGACTTTTACTACATAGTATTTATTATCTTATTTTCCTACCAAAAAAATAAAACTTTATATAGAATTTCATTTAAATTTATAACTGACATGTTTTCGTTTCTCATGTTCTTGAAATACCTCCTTTCCATAACCACCTACATGAATATGTTCCACCCGTATAATGTTTACAATCAATACTCAAATCTGCTCAATCGATTCCACCTTCAAGTGCATACATACATATGTATATACTATTTAGGCAGTTGTTTTTACATTTGGTTACATTTTACAAGTATTTGGCTAAAAATTTTGCCAAAAACAAATCTTGTTAAATTTTCCATGTATAGACATACTACAGTATGTATGTATTTCAATTGACATTATCCAATTTATATGTCGTGAAGAAATGTCAAAAATAATCGATTGCAGATATTTATATTCAGTTTTTGAATTGTTTTCTCTTATTTATAAATATTTTTCTCTACTTCCGTTTAGGCTTAAAGTTGATTGTACTATTTTCGTAAGTAAGGGTTCAAGACCCAGATTTCGGTATGTTATTTTTCATCAATGTGAAATTAATGAATTTCATTGACTATAATTTGCCATTTTACTTAAATTTTAAAATTTAACTTAGCGTGTAAATTGTTGTTGTTTTATCTGGAATATCTTATTAAATATCCTACATAAATACAAACATAGTTCGTACATACATATAAACATATTCAAACAAAATCAAGGACGTAAAAGCTATTTGGATTCATTCATGTTCATTTAATATGAACACAAGGATAGTAGTGTATTAGTTTTGGTGGTTCCTTTTTGTATTGATTTCTATAAATTTAGCAAAAACAAAACAAAAAAAAAACACAATCCCTGTACGTGTAATCTGTTTGTGTGTGGATTTGTTATTATAAGTAAATCTCTTAAGTTTTTGTATTTCCATCAAATATTTTGTATCTGAGATGTTCTACTTAAGTTTTTATAGATTTCATAGTCAAAACATTCGTTATGGTTCTTTTATTTGTATATATTTCTTTTTTAGTTTCAAATAAAATTGTTACAGTAACAGAAACAACAACAACATTAGCAACAATAATAATAACAACAAATATAATAAGAAATTCCCTCGATACTACTTATGAGGTCAGATACTTGTGGTTTCTTCATTCATTTACTATTTATTTATTCGTTTATTGTTATTGTTGTTATTATTGGTTATTTGTTGTTGTTGGTACTTTGTTTATATTTTTGTTTAATTTGTTACGAATTACAAAATATTTTTGGTGAATATATGTACATATTTATTCCAATTCATTAACGTTTTTCATCAAATTACATCCAATTAATTTAATGTGATTTTTTGTGTTCTTTGTTGTTTCGAACAAGTTTTACAAGACAAAGTCGGTGCTGGGCTGGGTATTAAACGGGCTTGAGTTCTATATTGAGAATCCATAAACAGAAGTATACTACAAAAAAATTCCTAGTTTTAACGAAATGTGTAAATTATATTAGATAATTAATGCGTTTACGTATTTACCGACAACTAGAAGGCAATTCGGATAATATCAATAGGTAAAATCTAAGACCGTATTGTTGCTGTTTTTGTCGAGATACGAGTATATTAAACATAATTATGAACGTAAAACCACTATTTGGCGGGTTCAATTGTGTGTTCTACGGTACCATACAAGATGATGGGTCAAATTTCATAGCATTATCTCCAAAATTGTGACCTGTAGTTTGATTACACGGATTACAAGCCCTATTCGGGGATACAGTTGTATGGGGGCCAGGTGAGATAATGGACCGATCTTAACCATTTTTAATAGGCTTCGTTCCTGGAACAATAAAATATCATGTACCAAATTGCATTGAATTGTCTTCACTATTCACGACCATGGTTACAAGGTTAACGTGGAAGGACGTACCGACGGACGGACATAAGCAAATAGACATAGAAAATGGTTCTAAACCGATTGGTATTCTTTAAGGTAGTTATAGGACCAATATTATTGTGCGTTATAAAATAGAGTCAGATAGATAGATAGATAGATAGATAGATAGATAGATAGATAGATAGATAGATAGATAGATAGATAGATAGATAGATAGATAGATAGATAGATAGATAGATAGAT
>NC_060950.1:55595703-55597523 GCF_022045245.1 Lucilia cuprina | reverse complement strand
AGTCTAGTCTATAGTCTAGTCTATAGTCTAGTCTATAGTCTAGTCTATAGTCTAGTCTATAGTCTAGTCTATAGTCTAGTCTATAGTCTAGTCTATAGTCTATGTTCTTTTCTGTTGTTTAGTCTATAGACCTAGGTTGAAGCAACAATTTGAATATAAATTCCTGAAATATTTTGAACTTAATTCCCCTTGTGAATCGAATAAAATTAGCAAAAGTTGGCATTAAAGTTTCTAGAAACATAAATTGTCTTATTTGAATGAAGTACAACTTATTGTCTGGTCAGAAAGGAAATGCATAAGTCTTAAAAAGAAGGCAAAGTTTTTTAGACCGTAACTAATTTTTTTTATTCAATCGTTGTAATCGCCCCCTTTTTGAGTAAAGGAACTAAAAAACAAAGACACATTCATACATATGTACATATGCAGACAAACTTAATAAACGTATGGCGTTAGATTGGAACGGAAATATAAAATAAGAAAAAGCAAATCGCAGGACATACTAAATACTAATTCATACATACACAAATATATATGACACATTATTATTGTTTTTGTTTTTTATGGCATACTTTTGTGGGCCACTAAATTGTTCCATATGACGACCAAATATGTATAAAAAAAGAAAACTCACACTCGCTACTCCATATTACTGGCCATTTCAGCTTCCGGATGGACATACACACATAGAAAACACACATACAAATAAACCATATATCTTATAACTGTAATTCTCCAACAGATATTGACAATAAAAATTGATTCTGATTGCCTTTCATTGTTTGTAGCAAAAGGAGAAGGGGGAGCTGGGGTTTCTAAATGTTTTTGATCATAATAAAAAACGCCATTTGGCGATTAAGAAGACAAGATTAAAAAATTTATTGCAAAAATATTTATGGATTTTTTTTTGTAGTTTTACTCATATGAAAACAAAACTTACGTACATTCATACATACGTTTTTTATAATCTTTTGTAAGAGTTTAGTTGGAAAACAATTTTAAATAAGGGTCACTTTAATAAGATTCACCAGACTGAACGGAACTGCTTTAGGGAGTGAATTAGCAGCAACAAGAACAGCAATAGCATAGCACGTATGTATGTTAGTTTTGTTATTGTTGTCTTTGTTTCTGTGTGTGTGTCAAACAAATCAGTTGTATTTTTATTAGAAATGATTTACTGCTGCACATGTCGTAATTTATGGTCACTAAGTATTATTTTTTAATCTCTTTACTGGGTTGTTGTTTTTTGTAGACTTTTGATTGTTATTGACATAATTTGAATAATGTTTTGTTATAGTTACGAATACTTAGTTGACACAATATTGAAATTTAAAATCTGCAACAACATTTAAAAATAGTATAGAATCTATACTATAGATGATATAAAATAATAATCTGTATACTTATCGCAGAGATCTGTTGTTGTCCAATAACATGCTGCAGAATTTGTTTCTCATTGCCTGTCGTTGAAAAGATGCAATATGGTAGACTAGTCAAATGGGTTCAAGTAAAAGTGCCGCTGTTAACTAACTAACTAACTAACTAACTAACTAACTAACTAACTAACTAACTAACTAACTAACTAACTAACTAATTAACTAACTAACTAACCAACCAACTAACTAACTAACTAACTAACTAACTAACTAACTAACTAACTAACTAACTAACTATCTAACTAAATAACTAACTAACCAACTAACTAAGTAATTATATATCTATCTTCCTATCTATCTATCTATCTATCTATCTATCTATCTATCTATCTATCTATCTATCTATCTATCTATCTATCTATCTATCTATCTATCTATCTATCTATC
>NC_060950.1:55591442-55595603 GCF_022045245.1 Lucilia cuprina | reverse complement strand
CTATAGACTAGACTATAGACTAGACTATAGACTAGACTATAGACTAGACTATAGACTAGACTATAGACTAGACTATAGACTAGACTATAGACTAGACTAGATTAGACTCTACTATAGACTAGACTAGATTAGACTAGACTATAGACTAGACTAGATTAGACTAGACTATAGACTAGACTAGACTAGACTTGGCCTTCAAACTTTTTTGACTTTCCTGGGTGTTTCAAAAATGTTATATTAGTTTGAATCAGATCTTTGGTTGACCAAACAATTGCTGCTTTTTTATTGGATGCTTTAATCACGTTCGTTTCGCATTCCATTTCCTATTCCATTGGCAACCCTACAAATTGTATATCTTAAGAAAAAAATTTAATAACTTTTTATCTTCGTTTTTATTTAGTAACTGAAGAAATATTTATGAGTTGTTGGCATCTGCAATGATCTTAACTTTTGTGCAGTTAAATTATTATTTGTTACGCACCCAATTTAACATAATTTCAAATTTAAACAACAACAATAAAAAACATCATCTCTTCTTATATCCTCAAGCCGAATAATGTGAGAGACACCTACTAAATCACATGTAGCAAGGATTCTAGTATTTGTAATATGTTTCTGTTGTTTTGCATATAGAAACAATAAAATCAATATGGTCTCACATCCGTTTGACCATATTAAATACAGACTCATGTATGTATATAACCACAAAATAAAATACATATTACACATCTATACAAACCATAACTAATCGTATATTTTGTTAGTCAAATCTATACATTTTTTTAAGATCCTTTTTTTTTTTGCTATTTCATAATATAAAGCAGATTATTATTTTCATAATCTTAAATAACTACGATTTGTTTTTTTATTAATTTGCTTGAAATCGTTTTCCCTGCATAAAATTCTCCATTTAAGTGGTTGAGTGTTGATAATTTTAACTTCCTTTGTCGGAAACTTATACAAATTCAAATTGAATTTTATATAAGGGTGATTATTTCGAATGCGAGGGGTGACGTTGTTTGTTTTCACTTCTAAAGTTTTTTATTTGTTGGGTCTTGTATTTCGTTGCCTTTTTTAAATTAATTTAAAGTAATTACATTTTGACCTGTCAAATGTCATTTGAAAGTTACAGGTTTATTTGAAACTTTATTTGTTATCCTACACGCCCACAAAAGTGTTAGTGAACAGATAAAGTTAATTTACATTTAATTGGACTATAAACAGCACTTTAAATTTAATGAGAAGAATTTTTTAATGGTGGTGATAGTGGGAGCAGGAAACATTATTTAGATACACAGATTTGTTGGCATAAACTTGTTGATAGATATATTTTAACAAAAATAGGACTAGAGTTATTTAAATGTTTTTCTTGGATTAGAGAATAAATAGAACAGAACTAGAACTAGACTAAACTAAACTAGAACTGAACAAGAACTGAACAGAACTGAAATAGAACTGAACTAGAACTGAACTAGAACTGAACTAGAACTGAACTAGAACTGAACTAGAACTGAACTAGAACTGAACTAGAACTGAACTAGAACTGAACTAGAACTGAACTAGAACTGAACTAGAACTGAACTAGAACTGAACTAGAACTGAACTAGAACTGAACTAGAACTGAACTAGAACTGAACTAGAACTGAACTAGAACTGAACTAGAACTGAACTAATGCTAATACTAAACTAATTTTTATGTAATTCAATTTAAATTGTTATTATTGATCAACTTTACAACTTGTCTTGTGTGTCTTACGCCAAAGCACTCTCTTCTCAAAGATCATTAAAATGACCTTATCATTAAATTTACAAATCTTTATAATGTGACGTCTATTATTTCTCCATTTGCAACATGTACACCAATATGCCCTCACCAAAAAGAAGGCGTTTGTAGATGTCAACATGTCATCATCATCATCATCATGTCTTGTCAAGACTACATTTCATCATTATTAAACAGTGTTTTCTAAATCAGCCCTTGTTTGTGAAACTCCCGCACGGCACCTGACTATTGTTTGCCAAAACACTGCTAATCTTTAAAAAAAAAAACATCAAGAGGATATGTTGAATAGTGACTGAGAGAATAAGGGAAAGATTGACATAAATCGTGGTTTATCACAAATAATTTGTTGTAAATCACTAAAACATAGAAGAAAAAATGACAAATCGATTTTATTTTTTGGTATTCGCAGTATCTGATCTGTGATGGATGAATGTGTGGTTATGTACACTAATTCATCATGGTGGTTGGTACAACATGATTTCTACAAGTACTTGTGACATCGACACAACTACACTTGTTTATTTGTCGCATCCTTGCACATCATGTAAATATACTCACACAAGTGTGTGTAATTATAGTGATGGAAAAGAATGTATTGATTTTGGAAATAATATTTGATGTTTTCAAGAATTTTTTTTAGCATTTCATTTTAGTTTCTGTGGCGTTTTGCAATCTTAAATTTACGCCACATCATTTAAATGTTCCAATTAGGGGCCATGATTAATAGCAATATTACGTAACTAGAGTATATGCTCTAGAAAAACATATATGTATCGGTTATCATTCTACTGTGATTGACACCACGTTAGAGTGACTTATTATATAGAACTTTGCATCAAAGCAGGGAATGTTCCAATGAAAACGGACGGTAAAATGTTGGTGAATGTTAAAATGAAATTGGGATATAAGTAAGAACAGCAGATCTAGCAGTTTAACTCCTGAAAATTTGAACCCTTCAGAAAATCCTACTAATCCAACACATTGGCTGCCAAAAGTTCCTGCCATTCCCATGGACTAGATGTTAGTCAACACCATTTTTTCAAAGATTTTTATAGAAATGATGTCAATGGGTAATTCCTCCAATTATAAGCTTCTAGTTGCTTCTAGTTATAAGCAATTATAAGGTTGCACGTTGGTCTTCACCGTTGTATTTTGATAATCCTTTACCAGATCCTACATCGACATAAGCGGTGCTTATAACGTGGAAGGAAAATGATGTTGCAATCTCTGTGATCGTACTATCTTTAAATCGTCCATTGATTACTAATGATCGTCGTTGATTACTAATGATCGTACGCTTACAAAAATTGCAACATATTGACCTCCTTGCCATCTTTCCCCTTTTCCTTAAGCACCTCTTCTTTTATGTGCAAATATGATCAGTTAAAGGATGATCAGAATACAAAGATGAGGATCTTATAATCGTCAGATCGTATCGTATGTTCACACAGATTGCAACATATTGAGTATCAGGTAGGTTTTTTTCGTAATTTTTTTCCAAGTCTTGATCAGCGCTTCTTCTATGTGAATCTGTGATCAGTTAAAGGCTGATCACAGAATACTTCGAAAGAAAGGGTCAAAAGTTAACTGATTCTCACATCATTTCTTAATATAATTTACAGTAAGATATAAATTTAATTTAAAATAACATTCTTTTAAAGTACTGCATACTAAACGAGAGCACTGTCAGTCTATCTCTTTGTAAGAATGTGCGACAAGTGTCATTTGATTGTTTTTTCCATTTTTTATTTGTAGTTTCCCAGTTCATTTTGTTCTTGTCATTTACAAATACTTGTTATTTGGTGGTATATTGTGTTCCATGCCAGTCTTTAGCTTAAGGAATACATGGACTGGGTGGCTAAATGCAGGAGAAAGGATGGTTGTTATAGATGAATATATTGAAGAGCAAAGACAACAAAAGTCAACTTGTCTAGTTTAATCAAAGGTTTAAGTATTACGAATATATTATTTTACAAGATTTTTTATACAATTGCTGCAATTTTAAAATATTGCTCTTTTTCCAACATGATTTTCTTTTTTTTTAAGAAAATTTAAAAAGGGAAACTTATAATTGACGTTTTAGGGCTTTAAGATAGAGTCAACGAATATAAAATAAAATTCAGTATGTACGGGAAACCGGATTCGATATATAATTATGGAATTTTCATAAAATACATTTCATTATTCCCAAACAAAGATTAGTACATCTCACAAAGTCAATATTCAATTTTAAAAACCACATTTAACTCTTTCAAAAATTTAAATGCGTTTATTTCAATCACCAGCGAATATTTATTATCGAAACAAATATTTACTTAATACTTTGTGTAGTAAATATCTACACGAAAAAAACTGTTATTTTTCTTTCCATCTAGTAA
>NC_060950.1:55571442-55588942 GCF_022045245.1 Lucilia cuprina | reverse complement strand
TTTTCGTTCATCTTTGTATTGGGTTATCTCTTATAGCTTCACTAAAGTTTTCATTAAACTCTCTAGCAAAATTCAAATAATAACGAATACGATGCTCATTTAGGAAAACAACGAAAGACAAATAAAGCAAAAAGAATACAGGAATTATCTAACGAACAAATGAACACTAATAGACAACGTTGAATATGTATTATTCCTGCTGTTGATGAGGCAGAGCTCATTGCTGGGGGTAGAAATGTTAAAGATTAGTAACGGAGCAAATATAACCGCCAACTTGAACAATCAAATAAATAAGTAGATGGATAAAATATTAGAAAATATTAGAATTGTTTAGATGTAAATACATGCAACAATATTCAAATGCAGATAATCACAGATTACAAAAAAAAAAAACTTTTCACCCCCTCTCTCCCAGCAATTACGCTGAACAAAACCGCTATTTACGTTATATATCTTACGTTATTTTATTTTATTTACATTACAGAATTGTTATCGATTACAATTGATTGTCATCAATGTGTGGTAAATATTTACTCAAATGCTCACTCACTCACATTCTTTCCTCGATAAGATGTGGAATTAGTAAAACGACCTCAATTGATGCAGATTATTATGATTGAATTTCAATTGATTTTTAAAATCCCGCATATCATCGTCAACATTGTCATCAATCAATTGTTTGCACATACAGTATTGTTCGTAAGCTAAGCTACACAGATTTTTCAGCATAGTAATGTTGCCATTTACTTGTTTAAGACAAGCCTAGTTGCCGTTTATTAGCGTTCAAGTTTTAGATAGTCCAGCGAAATCTATAGACTTAAATCCCTTAGATAACCTGTTCGGTATTTGGAAAATAATAATTGAATAATAATAACTCTTTGAAGTACAGTACCCACTAGAGTGGGTACCACTATCAGGCAAAGTGAGAAGTGCATAAAGGTTTTTATGTTTCCGTTAATACTGTATATGGAATATAATGTAAAATAGTAGTACTTACGTTTAGATATGTTGGATTTAAGAAGTACGCACATGTATGTTTATGTGTACATGCATGTGTATTCAGAATCAGATGACAAATTGTTGAGAATTGTTTATCCCATTTAATGAATTTGAATACACATTTATATTAATTTTAAAGTTTTATTCATGTGGAGCAATAAACAATTTAAAAATTTAAATTTTTCTTAATCGAAGGATTTTTGTACAATTCGTAGATTTGAACTAGAACCGACTGGGTCGATAAGGTCGAGAAGGTCTTATTGTTATATGTCAGAATCGGTAATTCAGCGAATGAGCATCAAAAGAAAGATTGGTTTAGGTAACTAATGAACTAACTAACTAACTAATTAACTAACTAACTAACTAACAAATTAACTAACTAACTAACTAATTAACTAACTAACTAACTAACAAATTAACTAACTAACTAACTAACTAACTAATTAACTAACTAACTAACTGTCTATCTATCTATCTATCTATCTATCTATCTATCTATCTATCTATCTATTTATCTATCTATCTATCTATCTATCTATCTATCTATCTATCTATCTATCTATCTATCTATCTATCTATCTATCTATCTATCTATCTATCTATCTATCTATCTATCTATCTATCTATCTATCTATCTATCTATCTATCTATCTATCTATCTATCTATCTATCTATCTATCTATCTATCTATCTATCTATATCTATCTATCTATCTATCTATCTATCTATCTATCTATCTATCTATCTATCTATCTATCTATCTATATATATTATATATCTATCTATCTATCTATCTATCTATCTATCTATCTATCTATCTATCTATCTATCTATCTATCTATATCTATCTATCTATCTATCTATCTATCTATCTATCTATCTATCTATCTATCTATCTATCTATCTATCTATCTATCTATCTATCAATCTATCTATCTATCTATCTATCTATCTATCTATCTATCTACCTATCTATCTATCTATCTATCTATCTATCTATCTATCTATCTATCTATCTATCTATCTATCTTTCTTTCTATCTAGCTATCTATCTATTTATCTATCTATCTATTTATCTATCTATCTATCTATCTATCTATCTATCTATCTATCTATCTATCTATCTATCTATCTATCTATCTATCTATCTATCTATCTATCTATTTTCTATTTATCTATCTATCTATCTATCTATCTATCTATCTATCTATCTATCTATCTATCTATCTATCTATCTATCTATCTATCTATCTATCTATCTATCTATCTATCTATCTATCTATCTATCTATTATCCATTTTATCTATTTTTCTATCTATCTATCTATCTATCTATCTATCTATCTATCTATCTATCTATCTATCTATCTATCTATCTATCTATCTATTTTTCTATCTATCTATCTATCTATCTATCTATCTATCTATCTATCTATCTATCTATCTATCTATCTATCTATCTACCTATCTATCTATCTATCTATCTATTTTTCTATCTATCTATCTATCTATCTATCTATCTATCTATCTATCTATCTATCTATCTATCTATCTATCTATCTATCTATCTATATATCTATCTATCTATCTATCTATCTATCTATCTATCTATCTATCTATCTATCTATCTATCTATCTATCTATCTATCTTTCTATTTATCTATCTATCTATCTACCTATCTATGTCAAATGTCAAAACATTTTGAAAAAATTACGGTTTTCTAAAACTAAGGCATATGATGACCACATTTTATTGCCATTAATTGAATACAATCCTAAAAATATGCAATATTTTCAATTTATTCATCTAATAAAACATGCTCTTTTCAAATTTAATCAGTAAATGTAAATAACTTAGTAATTTTTTAATAAAGTTAAGTAATTTCAAAATACATATTTCGGACATTTCGTTTCAAGTCAACCAATAAATAATGTCCATCGATTAATTAATGGACGACAAATTGTTCTATTTAAATAAAAAGCAACATACAAATGAATTTGTAATGTACAAATGAAATATATATGTATTTCTTTAATTTATTAAAAACAATGATATGATATTGAGATTGTAAAACGAATTTGAAGAAAAGCAAACATTGACGCCAAATTGAAAGTCTCCAAAAATACGTACAATTTATAAAGAAACATTGTGTTATTTATCTTTGACCAAAAAGAAAAGGACATAAAGGTTCGGACAAACTAAGTTTTCATTGAGAAAACAACATTTCTACTAATCTGCCGGCCGAAATCTCGCAAATAAATAATGTGGCCTAAATGTAAACATACTGGCAAACATTTTAGAACAAATTGAGTCAACTGGCAGACAGGGAAACTGTTCGCAAACATATTTATGTATAGAGATCAGTAGTTCCCAAACTTTAGTTTAAAAGCAATTTTAAAAGTTGTTCGAAATGCATGAACATTTTTGAAGCCATTAAAAGGTGAAAGTTTGTGTATTCCTGCTTTGCTTTCAAGAAACCAATAACGACTACATAAGGGTTAGTTTGTGGACCGTTTAAACAAGTCAATATATGTTTAGTTTTGAAAATAAATGAGGAACATTGTAAGTAACACAATATCCTTTCAATATATAAAATATTGTTTTGACATTACAAATGCTGTTTGTTTTCTTTTGTATCCTTTTTGTTTGTTTGCTTATGTAATTCCACACCCCAGTTATGTTTTCTTTTTCAATCCCCTAAATCAAGGTGTGAAGAAGTCAAATGACATTCTTCTAGTCTAATAAAACACCCTTTCTTTGCATGGCCAGCCCAACATCTTTTTTTTATTGCAAATAATACATTTAAGGATGCTATAGAATGAGCGAAGTTTGTTTTGATATATTAGAGCTATTAATCACAAGTTATCGTTAACAATTGCGTTGATCTGATCATTGAATAATTTCTATACCCTATTTATTGTTTTTATGTTTATTTAGTGTCTGAAGGGGAAATGTGTTTCATGGAAATCTATTTAGTAATCATGACCATTTAGTAAATGAGTATTTAAAGCAACTCCCCTGATGAAGATGTCATATTTTAGGAAGAGTGTGGAAAAGTTTAAGGTTTAAGAAAATTAAAGGTAAAATTCTATAACTAACAAAATAATCCTGCATAACAAATGTTACGCTATGTGTTTTTTTAGTATTGACTGTAGTTCTCTATGCAACTAATAGATTCAACAGTAGGGTCTACTCTTGAGATGCTGAACTTTAAAACCTTCATAACCAATTGTAAACCATCCCTCCTTAATCCCTTCCTTTTACCATTATCCCACTCTCCAAATGTAAAGTTTAGATGATTTGTAGCAATGCCAACAATTAGTGGTAAATGGTAAATGGTAAATGAAGTTTAGTCGATAACAGATCCACTCTGGTGTCGCAAAATGGGTTGGACAACAGCTTACTTGTTGGATCAAAAACTATGGAATAACAATTTGAAAATAAATAATGTGAGCAACGATCATAATACTCTACTACCGCTAAAAACCATGATTAATACCTCTCCTTAATCTGAAGACAAGACCGGGCAGTTGAGAAAAAATATATAACGGAGGAAGATTCAAAATGATCTAAACCTTCCAAACAAAATTACTTCTAGACACGATTAACTAGAATGCTGCCAATGGAACTCCGTATGATCGCCAAACTGTGGTAGACAACGATCACCTATTTCAAAGGACTATTGTAAGAGTTCGCCTTATGGCGCTGACAAGCGACATAGATGGGTTTATTAACATTTAGTAACAGTAGTAGAGTGTGCCACTAGTCATGGTATACCTGCAAGGTAATAAGGGCAGAACAGTACCTTGTACAATCAAATGATCAAATGTATGGATTTTTAACATTCGTATGGATGTTTAGTTCATCATCCTAGCGGGACAAAGTGATGGTCACGTGTTCCTTATATTCGCCATCACAGAATCCGTTGAGCGGATTCTTTGGCTCTTTCTAACTTGGTCGGGTAGTAATTTCGCAATGACAATGCTAGTTATCTACAAACGACCTGTATAAGATGAAAATCAGAAAAGGATAGAAAGATCGGCGATCAACTGAAGCTTTCAAATGGATAAATTTCAATGATGAACTAGGAATGCTTAACAGATGCACTATGAAATTAAATATTACTAAACTAATGGTCCTTCAGACTCTCTGATGAATGTAGATTCGTCTCAAGCAGAGATTCTAGCGATTTCTAGATTATAGAAATGTTCATAGGGGCATTATGAGAATGTTTGTGAGCGGCACCGCTCAGTTAGGAATAGGTTCCATGGCGAAATGGGGAATATTACGGGTCTTGATCCTTGCAGTTTACTAGGTTTTGTCAATGAAATTCGACTGGCCCTTTTAGGGAAACAAAAATATTCTCTCTCTCTTTCCCTATCATCTTCTCATCAAACGATTTCAGGATTAATTCAGGGGTACCGCAAGTCTCCGTTCTTTCTCCTACCCTATTTCTTATATCCATAAATGACCTTCTATGTCAAACTTCCAACTCTATCTACTCTTTTGTCGATGACAGCAATATCTGCCATTTCTATTTATTCAAATATAGGCCAAATAAAGGTTCACAACTTGATAAATATCTCTAAATGGGATCGTGTAAACAATGTCAGTTTTAACGCCCGCAAGACTCAATGTTGTTTTTTAGCATATAGACGTATGGCAGATAATGTTAGTCCATCTATGTTTATGGTTGGTGTAAATATTAATGAATCAGAAAATCTTGATGTTCTGGGCATGAAAATTCAGTGCGATGTTCGCTGGACTAAATACATTTTTCAAGCGTCAAAAGAAGGATTCAAGTGTCTCAGTTTCTTAAAACGGTATCAGACATACTTCACTCCATCTGATCTTCTCACTATTTACACAACTTATATCTAACCGAAAATGGAATACTACTCCCATGTATAGGCCGGAGCTTCGAAGTATATTTTGAAGCTACTCGACCGCGTACAAGAAAGAGCGTAAGTATTTATCGGTGACAGTTGGGTATCTAACTCTATTGATTCACTGGAGCACCATCGCAATGTGGGGTGTATTACACAGTTCTATCGATACTATAATGGAATTTGTTCCTCTGAAATTGGGGAACGACTGTCTTCAGGAACACATCCATTTGTGGTCGATTGGCCAGTGGACAGCTCAACACATTACAGGGAAAATTCATTCTACAGCCGCACTGTTTGTATGTAGAACAAACTTCCTGCAGAAGTATTCCCCGCCACTTTCGATGTTAAAACTTTTTAATCAAATGTATACAAACACTACTCCCTCTTTTCTCCCTCCCACAACCTATTTTCCTAGATCCAGCACAATGCACTGCATTAGTAGGGGTCATACCCTGAGTGCTGGTCCAAGAAAAAAAAAATAATCATATTTTATGGTGTATAACCCTTTTGAACCTAAACCATCTAGTAGGAGATATTGATGGCTAATAACTATAGAAAGATACTCAATAAATCTTAAAGATATATCTTACCCACATATTTCTTACATTGAGCACTTAAATTAAAACTATCTGAGTTTTCACTTCTAAACTTAAAGCCGTGATACACGATTGTCAGATCTTACAACATTGTCAGTAAAATGTTCAGAAAATGCCTAACAATCGTCCGAACTTACAATTTTTCTTTCGCAACGTTATTAGAAAAAGCATTACTAACAAAATTGCAAAACAAAATTTGTAAGTTGACACTGTTATTAGACAATTTCTGCACATTTTATTTAAGTTAAACCAGTACCTGTGTTCTGTAACTTTCGAATCGACCAGAAATTTCGAAAACTTAACAAGTCTTGTTTAAAACAGGGTGACAGGTTTAAAAGTTATCTGAATAACAGCACTAAAAAGCGGACTCCCTTAAAACGTTATTCAAATATAGCTATAAAACATACTGTACTTATTCAATTTTACAACATTACAATTTCAAAATTTTTATAATTCTGACAAATTGTCAGAATATTTCAAAATTTATTTGCGTAAAACTTACTTCGCACTAAAAATGGGTAAATTATTTTAAGAATATGTAGGGCCTTGAAATATCTAATTTTTACAACTCCAATAGATCTTAATATACTTAAAAAATACAATATAGAAGATATAGAAAACCCCTTGCCCGAAGAAGCCTTCGAGCTGTTGCCCTGTCAAAAGAAATTCAAATTAAAACCAGAAGATGAAATCAGTTTGGATAGTATATTCTCGGCTATATTAGATCGCATAGAACCGTCACAAGAACTGTTACGAAATTTAAAATTTCAAGTACCGGCCAAGGACTTGTTAAACGATAAACAGGCGATTATCTTCGAGGAACAGTTGTATATATCGAAATTAAAAGATAATGGTTGCAAACTGAATGAAGACTCTAAAATATTTCTCGAAAGTGAACTGGAAGAATTGGGCGAATTTAAATTGAAAGTAGAAGAAAGTTATGATGGCTATGTGGTATATGGTAAAAGTAAAATGCTAAAGGGTAAAGGAAAATATAATTGTGGTCACTCGGTTAGGGGAAAATATGATGATAAATTGAATTTGATATGTGAGAAGAGAAAAGAATATGATTTTGTGGAAAATGCTAAGATAGTAAGTAATAAAAGAAATATATCTGCTTCTACGATATAAATAATTTATTCTAGGAAAAAACCTTAAATGCCCGCATTATAGAGGATAAATTAATAACCAAACGTGAAATAAAAATCAATAATGACAATCAACGTTTCAAAGCGGTTATTAATGTCAAAGGTCGTGATGATGTCTTCATTTTAGATGGTGGTGTCTTGCTATTAATGCGCTATTTAATTATTAATAATTTTCGTGGTGATTTTCATTATTTCTCCATGAATTTAATAGGTAAACCAAAGGAAATTCTAAAGAAACTTAAGTTATAAATAATTTTTACTTGCAGGCAAAATTATACGCTGCCAATTGACCATACGTGAGGAGCGTAAACAAATCAAAATGTTTCATCGCAATTTCAAATATGCAATACACGTTACTAACACCCAATACTTTAACAACTATCCCCAAGAAGTGTCCGAAACTTATTATACCGCCAATGGCAAAATGATTCTACATTATTGGCATAATTTCAATTATCTTATACACGAAACCAAAGGCTTTACACCCAAAGAAGAAACAATTGTTCCTAAACTGGAATTAATGTGGCGCAGTCATAATCAATTATTAGATCAATATCGTTTAAAAAAGAAATTGACTTATGAAAATGCCATAGAGTACTTTGAGAAACATCCCGAATTGTCGGATTTCTTGCATGACTATGTTTTGAATGTTTTGAAATATAAACCACGTAATATATTGGAGTTTAGCGTGAGATATTTTCAAAAATTTAAGAAACCAACAAAACGTCACTAAATGCTTGTTAGCAACTCTGTTATAGTTACCAAAGTATCGCTTGTGAACAACTTGGCAACCATTTCGGTTTTGTTGATTCTGTCAAAATAACTGTTTTCTTCAATAGTGTTAAAAAAACTGAAACGGAAAATTGTGTTTATACATTTTTTGAATAAATTTTCATTTTGTGATTTTAATATTCTATATATTTTTAAAAAAAATCTATTTTGCTAAAATTATTTATCCGATATTAAAATGTCATTAAACAAACCCGAACCAGTGGTAAGTTTTAAATATTAATCGGACAACTAGAAAATAAAATTTATGGGTCCAAAAAATTAATTCACGTTTCTGAAATAAATAAGATTATGACAACTTTGGAGGTAAAGCCATCTAGCCCAATGTGTATTTCTTTGGCTGTATTTACTACCTACCAATCTACCTACCCACCTACCTAACAAACTAATTAACTATCTAACTAACTAACTAACTAACTAACTAACTAACTAACTAACTAACTAACTAACTAACTATCTAACTAACTAACTAACTAACTATCTATCTATCTATCTATCTATCTAACTAACTAACTAACTAACTAACTAACTAACTAACTAACTAACTAACTAACTAACTAACTAACTAACTATCTAACTAACTAACTAACTAACTAACTAACTAATATATATCTATCTATCTATCTATCTATCTATCTATCTATCTATCTATCTATCTATCTATCTATATATCTATCTATCTATCTATCTATCTATCTATCTATCTATCTATCTATCAAAGAATAACTTCTACATTTAAAAAACTTTAAAATATTTATCTTAGAGTCAGAGAATTATTTCATTTCTAGGAAGAAATTCCTCCTGCCGAAGGCGGAGATTTTCAAATTCCCCATAATGAGGAGCAAAAATTAGAAAAGTTTGCAGTAAGTTTTAAAAAATCCTTATCAATTCACAAAGAACCAAATTCTGGAAGTCATAACTATACTCCTTTTTACATTCTTTATATAGACGGCTATTGATCCCCATGCTGATGATTTCAATAATCCTCCTTGTTATTTACCACAAGCCGAAGATCAACTACCTAAAAAGGATAATTTACAGCCCATGGGACCTATTGGTCCCTGGGCTACAGGAAAAGTTGATTGGAGTCCCATGGCCGGTTTGACCGGTACAAGACCGGTAGTGGATCGTTATTCTATAACAAGATTTAGTCCCAATGAATGGAGGGCTAAAAATTTGGAGACCGTTAAACATACTAATCAAGTTTTTGATAGAACTTTAAAGTAAGTTAAACAAAATTAATACTTCAAAGGATTAAAACTGAATAGACTCTCATTCATTTTAGAAATCAATATAGTTGCAAAACTTCTCTTATGCGTATTAACTCCCTAGTGGAAAAGACCCAAACAGAGACCACCGAGAATATGCGACAACGGGCTCAATTAATAGGCAAATGGAAGAATACCTTGGAGGCGGCCATTAAAGCCATGCAAGATGAAATTAGTACTTTAGAGGAGGAGAGAGTGAGACTTAAAAAATCTCTGGTGATACTGGGAGTACCTGAATCCATAGTTAAGGAATGTATAGATAAGCGTTGCGGTAGACCAGACACGGAATTAGTAAGAGATGTTCCCGAAGAAGAGTTGATCAATGAATTGGCTTTAATAGCGGAAATTCGTCAGCAACTAAAGAAAACTTTGGAAGATTTTGAACAGCAACAGGTAGAGAATCGTACTGCTCGCCAGCGTTTGGAATATGACTGGAGTGACAAAAAGGAATCCTATGAAATAGATGCAGTAAACGTGGGTCTTAACAATCGTTCGAAAACTATAATGTTTAGACCAGGGGCTGTGCGACAACCAGCAGAGTAAGTTGTTGTTTTTTAAATTAAATATTTTAACTTTATTAACCAGTTCATGTTAGACAAGCCTCGGAACAGTATTGGGAGCATTTTAGCAAAGAGACATTAGAGGAATGTGAGACCTGTCGTCAAAAGTCTCTTAAATTAAGACACACCTTAAATGCCATATTAATGAATGCTGCTCGAGATATACGCGGTCAAGCTGATGTGGTAGAAAAGGCCTTTGTAGCTCGCATTAATTGTACCCAAGAAAACTTGCAACGTTTTGAAAATGATCTGAGACAAGTATGAAAAACGTATATATATTTCTATTTTTTTTCTCAATATCTTTTTAATACAAATAGTGTCTTCAAAATCTGGCCGATACTGAGACCCGTATCGATAAACTACATCGTGTAATACGTAATTTTGATGCAGGCATGAAGGTGGCCCAAACCCGTATGGATAATCGCAGTTATCGTCCGAATGTGGAAAATTGTCGTGACTCGGCCCAACAAAATCTTATAGACGAGGTTGCCATCATACAGAGTGGTGTCAGTGCCATGCTGCAAGAACTGGACGAGGCGGAAAATGTTAAAAATCAACTTATGCAAACACGCAGCACTTTGGAACGCGAAATAATGCTTAAACGTCGCACTCTATGGTTGGATCGGGAACGTTGTATGCTTTTGAGATCTCACTATCCTTCGGCCAGTGCTTTAAGTGGTTTTGCTAGTGTTTAATTTGAATCGAGAAGAAATATTGTTTAAAAAAGAACTTTGCATCTCTTTTTGGAAATAAATGCCTGGGTTTGAGTTTTATTAAAATTTATTAAATTTTATCAACTTAAAAATCTAATTAAAAAACTTAACTCAGTTCTATGGACAATTAAAATGTGAATGGTCTTCCTTTAGTTTATCTCATCAAAAACGTAGCCCAGTTGTTCTAGTTCCTTTAGTAATGTCTTATTTTTACTAAGAGTTTCGAACCACATATCTCCAGGGTAGTCCTCATGAATGCCGCCATATCTGTAATAAATAAAATTTATATTAAAGTCAAGAATACAAATTAGACTTTAGTCCAGATTATAAACTGGACAATAGTAAACTAGGCAATAGTAGTCCAGAATACAGAGTAGGCTATAATCCAGACTACGAGCTGAACTATAGACTAAACTGTAGATTAGACTATAGTCCATATTATAGACTAGACCATAGTTCCAACTATAGATTACAGACTAGACTATAGTTTAGACTTTAGTCCCGACAATAGTTTAGACTATATCACAGACTATAAACTAGACTATAGATTAGACTATATACAAGACTTTATACTAGACCTTAGTACAGACTATAGCCTTGCCTATAGACAAGACTATAATCCAGACTATAGAAAAGACTTTACTCTAGACTATATACTAGACTATAGTCAAGACTATAGATAATACTATAGTACAGACTATAGATAAGACTGTAGTCCTGACTGTAGATACGACAACAGACAAGACTATAATCCAGACTATAGAAAAGACTTTACTCTAGACTATAGACTAGACTATAGTCAAGACTATAGATAATACTATAGTACAGACTATAAATAAGACTATATTCTACACTATAAACAAGTCTGTAGTCCAGAGTATAGACAAGATTATAATCCAGACTACAGACAAGACAATAGTCCAGAAACAACTATAGACAAGACAATAGGCCAGACAAGACTACAGTCCAGACTATAGATAAGACTATACTATACACTATAAACAAGACTATAGTCCAGACTATAGACTAGACCTCAGTACAGTCTATAGACTACACTTTATTCCAGATTATAGTCAAGACTATTGTACAGACTATACACAAGACTATAGTCCACACTATAGACAACATTATTGTCCAGATTAAAGACAACACTATAGTCCAAACTATAGACAAGGCTTTTGTCCAGACTATAGTCCAGACTATAGTCCAGACTATAGACAAGACTATAATTCAGGCTATAGACATGACTATAGTCCAGACTATAGACGAGACAATAGTCCAGACTATAGACATCACTATAGTACAGCCTATAGACAAGACTTTAGTCCAGACTATAGACAAGACTATAGTCCAGACTATACACAAGACACAAGTCCACACTATAGACTACACAATAGTGCTTACTATAGTTAAGTCTACATTCCAGACCATTAACTAGGCTATAGATTAGACTATAGTCCAAACAGTAGACTAGATAATGATACAGACTATAAACTAGACTTAGTTAAGGCCATATATTAGACTATAAACCATTATATCAAACGTTTTCGATATGTCCTTGAAAGTTCACCTTCACTCACCTCTTTGGTAAATATTCAGGACTAATATGTTTATGCAGCGAAGACATATCCGAACCATGTATAAATAAATTTTCTTTCATTGAGGAATCCAAAAATGGCTTAAATATATTAAAAGCCGTATTGAACACCCAATTTTGATTAACAATATGTAAAGCAGAGGTACGTATAGGCATTGAGGTCTAAAACGAGAAAGAATATTAAAAAAAAAACAATTCTACATTATTTATATTAAAATACACTCACCACCAACATGGCTATCATTTTCTGAGCAACACTAGGACTCAAATGTAGCACATGACCCAAGGTAAAATCTTTCAAATCAAAAATACCCACACCACCCATAACTTGACCGATAGGCTCCATAGAACCCATCTCTAAAAGACATACCGATGCACGAAATATATCATCAATATGAACCTCATTGGTTTTCCACTTGCCAAAGCGATAGATTATTATGCGATGACCTTTTTGATCCCGGTACGGTGTTACTGTTAATATATTAGCTTCATTTATAAATTTCAATTCAACGGGTCGTACTTTTTCATAATAGGATTTATTTTGTTCGCGAAATTTATAATAATGGCACAACTTTAAAAGAAGTTTTTGTTAATAGAAAGGAATAGTAAATATGAGCTAAGTTTTCCTTACCAATTTATAACTGGGTTCAATTTTCCAATAGCGGGCCCTGAGAAATTTTATTAAGTACTCATCATCGGTTCTATGTGGCTGACAGCGATCATGTTCTTGTATATAATTTCGGAATTCAGCAATCATTTGTTTTTTAGTTAGTTCACATTCACCATTTTCTATGGCCACTTTCTTGATGTCCTCTGGTAGTTCTTCAGTTAAATTAAGGTTATATTCTATGGAGGGCATTTTGTAAACTAAAAAGAAAAATTTACGCTTTATTATTAGATACTTTAACATTATTAGTCTGTACTACAGTCTACTATATAGTCTGGAACAAAGTCTACTGTATAATATTTATTAAAGTCTGGACTATTTGACAATAGTAGTCTTGTTTATAGTTCTGGACTATAGTCTAGTCTATATTCTGGACTATAGTCTAGTCTATGTCCTAGACGGTGGTCTAGGCTATAGTCGGAAGTGTAGTTTGTACTGTAGTCTTCTATATAGTGTTGAAATAGCCTTAAATGTGGACAATCTATAGTCTACATTATTGTCTAGTATATAGTCTGCACTATAATCTAGTCTATAAGTATAGTTTATTCTATAGTCTGGACAGTGGTCTAGTCTTTATTCTAGTCTACAGTCTGGACTGTAGTCTAGTCAATAGTTTGGACTATAGTCTAGTCTATAGTATGGATTGTAGTCTAATATTTTGTAGAATAGTGTATAGTCTGAACTGTAGTCTAATCTATTTCCGTAATTGTAGTCTAGTCTATATTATGGACTATAGTTTTTTAGTCCATACTCTTGACCACCCCTAAATAATTGTCTAGTATATAGTCTGCACTATATTCCAATCTGTATCTTGGATTATAGTATAGTCTATAGTCTGAACTATAATTTAGTCTATAGTCTGGACCATAGTGTAGCCTATAGTCTTGACAGTGGTGTAGCCTATAGTCTTGACCACCATGTAGCCTGTAGTCTGAACTATAGTCTAGTTTATTCTGAACTATATTTTATTTTTGTACTTTATAGTTCGATATTTACTTTAGACTATGCTCTAGTCTATAGTATGCACTATAGTTTAGTCTATAATTCAGTCTATATTCTGTCTATATTCTAGACTATAGCCTAAACTATAGTCTAGTATAAACGGGACTATTGTTTATTTTAGTAGTTTATCCACATTCTGAACTATAGTCTAGTCCAAACTGCACTTTGGACTATACCCTTATCTATAGTCTGCACTATAGTCTAGTCTATAATCTAGTCATGGACTATAGTCTGAGATTATATCCTTGTAGTTGTTATACAATAATTATCTATAAAAGAAACTTTAAAAGCAAAAACAAAGTGTAAAAATGTCCACAAGGTAATCCAGATTGTAAGTTGTTTCAAAAATATTTCACACTAGACAACAAGCATTAACAGCTGACCGCAAACAAAACAAACATGACACTGACATTGATTGTACAAAACGTATTCTGCTATTTTAACATGCACATTACAGAGTAATTTTATTAATCATTGCGACTTTACTAAATCAAAACTCAATTAAAATTTCAATCTAAGTACTTCTATCGATTTCTAATATTCAAAACTTTTTATAATCTATTTATACTTAATCATAAGAAATCACTTTGGGTTACCCTGCTAAAAATATTTGAAACGCTTTTAATTCCCTCTTATCATAAAATATAATATGAAAAAAAGGTCAAGGGTATATGAAAATAAAATTACCTTATTAAATTTTTAATTAACTGATTTTATTAAACAATATTAGTTTGAACTAAATTTTTTAACTGACACCTAATAACAATAAATATAGGATTCAAACTACATTCCCTCCATTGTTTAATACAATTGTCCCTTAATATTTAAAAATATATATTTATTTAAAAAATACATAATTACCATTTATAATTTGTTTATTTAGTATTGCAAAATGTTCTATTTCGTATTTATGATAATATTTTATAACGTTCTGCTTTGCATTCAATGTTCTACTTCTTACTAATCGCTGGGCTCTACTTATTTGTTTTGATTCAAATTTAATATTAAGAATTTATATACTCGAGCTATTCATAAGCTTTAATGTACTTTTATTATTTGAAATATTTAAATATACAAAAGAACATTTACAGTGGAAAACAATATAATATAAGAACTTGATGATCCAAACTTAATCTTCTTAATTATTAAAAAGGTGCTGAACTAAACTAGACCTGAACTAGATATGAATCAGAACTAAACTTTGAACAATAACTCATCTAGAAGAAGCTGAACTAGAACTGACCAGAACTGAACTAGAATTGCACAAGAACTAAACTAGATCTTAACAAGAACTGAACTAGAACTGAACTAGAACTGAACTAGAACTGAACTAGAACTGAACTAGAACTGAACTAGAACTGAACTAGAACTGAACTAGAACTGAACTAGAACTGAACTAGAACTGAACTAGAACTGAACTAGAACTGAACTAGAACTGAACTAGAACTGAACTAGAACTGAACTAGAACTGAACTAGAACTGAACTAGAACTGAACTAGAACTGAACTAGAACTGAACTAGAACTGAACTAGAACTGAACTAGAACTGAACTAGAACTGAACTAGAACTAAACTAGAACTAAACTAGAACTGAACTAGAATTGAACTAGAACTGAACTAACACTAAACTAGATCTGAACTAGAACTGACTTAGAACAGAAGTAGAACTAAACTAGAACATAACTAGAACTGAACTAAAACTAAACTAGAACTGAACTAGAATTGAACTAGAACTGAACTAGAACTGAACTAGAACTGAACTAGAACTGAACTAGAACTGAACTAGAACTGAACTGAACTAGAACTAGAACTGAACTAGAACTGGAGTTCTAGTTCAGTTGTTAACATGAACTGAACTAACACTGAACTAAAAATAAGCTAGAACTGAACTAGAACTAAACTAGAACAAAACTAGAACTGAACTAGAACTAAACTAGAACTGAACTCAACCGAACTGAACTAGAACTGAAAAAGAACTGAACTATAACTAGAACTGAACTCAACCGAATTGAACTAAACTAGCACCAAACTAGAACTGAACTATAATTAAACTATAACTGACTCAGAACTAGGACCATAGATGTTTACAAACAAATCCATAACCTAAAGTTAATACATTTTTAGAATTTGTTATACGTGTTTAATATTTATTTTATTGTTTCACAATTATGATCAATGATCGCGAAACGTTCAGTATTTTCTTACTAATAATCTGCAATTTGAATAAAATGTATGAAACCAATAAATCTGGAAAAAATCTTTTTGTATTTCAAAATTTTTACTAAGCAACAATTGTAATACTTATTATTCATTTGTTTAAATCCATTGTATTTTAATAATAATAATTTGACATAATTTATTATTTTAATACAATTGTTTTTAAAGTACTATTGTTTTGTCAATTACTGTATCTGCATTTAGAATTTTTTTTATTTTATACATTTAAGTTAATCATATTCAAACTTTTGGGGGCAAAAAGAAATACAAATATTTCAATATTTTTTCGATTTGATAAGCTTTTTGTAATCAGGTTATTATTTGTTGTTGTGTTTCAATTGATTGTTTCTAATTGTTTGAAAAAAATGCGCAATTTGGAAAGGGGTTCTAAATATTATTGGTTAATTTTTTTTGGTAATTTTGATCACATGATATAAATATTTATTAGGATGACATATTCCTGATTTGGACTTTGGTATTAGGGGGACTCTTCAAAAATTCACAAGGATTTTCAAAATTTTATTTTAATAAATTGCTATGCATTGATTAAATAGATCTCGAATTGAACTAGAACTGAACTACACCATTTTCAACAGTAATTCAGAAAAACTCAATTGTAAATGAGATTTTCTATTTAAAATTTAGAAAATTCCAATTGAAAATGGGATTTTTCATTTAACATTTAGAAAAGAGCAATTGAAAATGAAAATTTTCATTTATATTTTATAAAACATCAATTGAAATTGAGATATTCCATTTGAAATTCAGAAAAGAACAGTTAAAAATGAGATTTTTTATTTGAAATTTAGAAAATTCCAATTGAAAATGAGATTTTTTATTTGAAATTTAAAAAAATCAATTGAAAATAAAATTTCTCATTTGAAATCCAGAAAATCGTATTTGTTTATTTTATTCAACCTTAATATAAAATTAATTGTAATGAAAACTCTCATTATACCCTACACCACTATAGTGGGGAGGGTATTATAAGTTTGTGCTGATGTTTGTAACATACAAAAATATTGGTCCAATACCCACCTTAAAGTATACCGATCG
>NC_060950.1:55529106-55571342 GCF_022045245.1 Lucilia cuprina | reverse complement strand
ACTAGAACTGAACTAGAACTGAACTAGAACTGAACTAGAACTGAACTAGAACTGAACTAGAACTGAACTAGAACTGAACTAGAACTAAACTAGAACTAAACAAGAACTAAACTAGAACTGAACTAGAATAATTATTAAAATGTAATTTAACCAATTAAATAAAATTCAACTAAGAGACTTTGTTTCTGCTTTTCATCACTTTGACAGATGTAAGTAAGACACTTTAATGGCACTTTTCAAAATCAATTAAATAATTAATCAAATAATGGAAGTGTAAGTTGTTAACCATAGTAACCTTAAGCAAATATGATAAATTAACCCTTTAAAAGACATTAAGACTAAGATTTTGTACTTTTTTTTGAAGAGGGTAGTATTTAGTCTTTTGTTTTGTTTTGTACAAAGTACAAAGTCAAATTTATTTACAAAATTTCCCATTTATTACAATGTCAAAATAAACAATGATTTAGAATTTCTAAATTTATGACGACTTTCAAGTAAGTGTTTACTTTAGATTATGACTAAGTATGCATCTAATTAGTAAATATTTAAATCTACAAAGTTCATACTAATTATTAAAGTGTAAACTAAACATTATTAACATATTGTATTTTAAATAAATCAATTCAAATTAATTTTGTGATAAAAATCGCCAATTTTGCTTTTAAATGTTTAATTGTTGCAAAAATTTTTTTTGTTATAGTTGTTAATACATTTAAATAATTGTTGCTATTTATAATTAGCTTCATTTTATTATAATTAATGTTTAATATTTGTACCATATGTTTAAACAATTAATGTCAATAAAACATAATTTGCGAAAATGCAGCTGTCAAATAAATATTGTCAGATTCTCATAAAAAAAACCAGACGACGTCTTTATTTATAAAATTTTGTTATGCCATCTGCAAGTCCATTCTATCGACTTTAGAGTAATGATATATATTTTCACTTCTTCGAGATATACTTTATTATATGACAGAACATGAGAGGCCGATATCTCAGCAAGTACAAGATATTTTTAAACAACAACAAGTACTACTTTTCTGCAAAAATTTAGACTAATTAATTATGCATGTTAAGAGTACTATTTAAAGGACTAAATATATGAAAAAAACACACCCCGTTTAACACTGTGAAGCCCTAGGTGAGGACCACGTAATCCATCCATGATTATATGACAAATACAGCAAATACAAGATATTTATAAACAACAACAAGAACTACTATCCTGCAACAATTTAGACTAATTGATTATGCGTGTAAAGAGTACTACTCAAGGGACTAGTACTGATCCAAATATATAAAAAGAACACATCCCATTTAACACTGTGAAGCCCTAGGTGAGGACCACGTACTCCAAACATGCATTACAATAGAGTAATCCCAAAACATCTCCCTTGTTTATATTATGGGATTTCATGACCCATAACATGGACTCATGTAATGCAGGCTATGGACCATGTTGTTTTCAAAAAATAAACATGATCCATACCTGCATTCCTAAACGGATCAAGTACTCCAATAATATTTACAAGGGGAGTATTTTTTTAATCATGTACTTCAATAATTTTTGCGGGGATTTGATTGCTTAAGAGCGGTGAACTAAGTATGGAATTTTTTAAATCTTATGACTTGTTTTTAAAATTTAAAAAAAATATTTGAATTTTCTGTGGAATTTTTTAAAAGCTTAAAAAACTTGTTTTTAAAAAAATCAATTTTATAGATATTTTAAAGCTTTATAACTTGTTAACAAAGAATATAATTTCAGGTCTGAAATTTTAAACTCTTGATCAAGGCATCATCAGTTCAGTTCGATATTTTTTAATCAGCAGAAAATAAAAATGTTAGTTATCACAAACAAAATTATAAGAATAATTTTTAACTTCAATCCGAAATTTAAATTTTGAAATTCAATGATATTCAGAATAGTTAATAAATCAACTTTATTGTCATTGGTTCAACACCGATTGACAATATTTATTAAATTATCGATCTTTCATTTTAGGGTTAAAACAATAAACGAGCATTAACCCGTTCGTTTTGAAAATAATTAGAAAAATTTTTTTAATAATTTATTATAACAATTAATTGCTTTAGCAACTTTTTTTTATATAAATTACAAACACTTTTATTAATTTATTTACCTTTTATTTCTAAATTAACACAGTTAGTTATTTATTTTTTAAAAAATTATGTACTTTGCAAAAAAAATAAATTATAAAGTAAAGTTTACAACTGCTTTAAACATACAACAATAACAATAAATTTTTTAAATATTTATTTATGTTTTAATATTTAATTTAGATTTCGCACCCAAATAAAAAGAAAAACAATCAACAACTGTGGCTAAGTACTTGACTTTGTTAAAACAAAGATCAACTTAAACTGACTCCATACATGATTCTGTTATACGTTTTTTATTAAAAATTACAACAACAACAACAAAAATTAAACAGTTCTAAACTCAGAACAATAATAAACTAAAAACAAAACTCAGATGCTGGAGCCAGAAATGGGAGATTAAAATGGACTTAAAAATCGGAAAACAAAAACATTTATTCATTCATTAAACACCCAGATAATCAAGTACAATGCAGTAGTGTGAGTGTGTATGAGCGTAAAAGAGCAATAGTATTGGGTGGAAAAGAGAGCTAATTGTATGCAGTTTATAATTATCGATATTGTTTTGTTTGTTCTCTGTTAAAACTGCAATGCACAGTGGGAAATATTTTGTAATAAATATTGAAATTCATATCAGAATGTTTTAATTTTTAATTTAGAGATCTAAACCTTAGTCTAGTCTTTAGAATATAATCTATTATGATCTATAGATTCGAACATATCATGATCTATAAATTAGACTCAAGTTGAACTATAGACTAGACTCTAGTTCGGTGTCTAGGCTAGACTCTAATATCTTCTATAAACTACACTCTAGTCTAATCTGATCTATACACTTGTCTAAAGACTAGACACTGGTCTATAGACCAGACACTTGTCTAAAGACTACATATATAAACTAGAAACTGGTCTAAAAACCAGTAACTTGTCCATTACTAGACGCTAGTCTCTAGACTAAACATTAATCTATAGACTAGACACTGGTCTATAGTCTAGACACTGGTCTAGAGACTAGATACTTGTCTAAAGACTAGACACTTGTCTAAAGACTAGATACTGGTCTATAGACTAGACACTTGTCTAAAGACTAGACACTGGTCTATAGACTAGATACTTGTCTAAAGACTAGACACTTGTCTAAAGACTAGACACTGGTATATATACTAGATACTTGTCTAAAGACTACATACTGGTATATAGACTAGACACTTGTCTAAAGACTAGATACTTGTCTATAAACTAGGCAATGGTCTATAGACTAGACACTTGTCTATAGACTAGACACTGGTCTATAGACTAGACACTTGTCTATAGACTAGACACTGGTCTATAGACTAGACACTGGTCTATAGACTAGACACTGGTCTATAGACTAGACACTGGTCTATAGACTAGACACTGGTCTATATACTAGACACTGGTCTATATACTAGACACTGGTCTATAGACTAGACACTGGTCTATAGACTAGACACTGGTCTATAGACTAGACACTGGTCTATAGACTAGACACTGGTCTATAGACTAGACACTGGTCTATAGACTAGACACTGGTCTATAGACTAGACACTGGTCTATAGACTAGACACTGGTCTATAGACTAGACACTGGTCTATAGACTAGACACTGGTCTATAGACTAGACACTGGTCTATAGACTAGACATTGGTCTACATACTAGACACTAGTCTATAGACTAGACACTGGTCTACATACTAGACACTAGTCTATAGACTAGACACTGGGTTTATAGACTAGACAATGGTCTATAGACTAGACACTGGTCCGTAGTCTAGAGACTGGTCTATAGAGTAGACACTGTTCTATAGAGTAGACACCTTTCTATATTTTAGAAACAGCACTATAGATTAGACACTATTCTATAGACTAGACACTTGTCTAGAGACTAGAAGACACCTAGACAGACCAGATCAAAGTATATTCTAGGCTAGAATAGTCTAAACTCTAGTCGTAAGGATAGACTCTACTATATAGACTAGCCTTAGGACTTAATTTATAAATAAGCCCAATTTTATCTATTAGAACCAGATTTTTAAAATTAATAAAAAATTCAAAATTTTCCATTTTTTTATATATTTTTTTTTTCATGACAAAAACCTAACCCACTGTGAAACATTTAATTAACATCTCTTAAAGCGCAGCTTTAACAGCAGCATTTTTTCGAATTTGTTGAATGCAATGCTGACTGAAGTGATCTTTATCGCTGCACTACATATATGTATTTAGCTACGAGATACATTAAAAACCAAAAATTTTATAGTAAATAATTTCTTTGAATGTTTTAAACATTGATACGGATTTAATGGAATTTTTTACACTTCTGTAGCCCTACAATGGGTTAAAAATGACATTTAGGGATAAATTAGTTATATATAAATAGTTTTTATTAGCTTTTAGTTTATTTTTAATCGGAAATTCAGAATAACCCGTTAATCAATTAGTTTATATCTGTTTAGAATCAGATCAGGTCCATATATTAGACTTTAGTCTTTGAACATTACACTAGTCTATGAACTACACTCTAGTCTGTTCTATAAACTAGACTCTTCTTTGGTCTATAGATTACACTCTAGTCTGGTCTACAGAATAAACTGTAGTTTGGCCTGGGTTATTGTCTAAACACTGATCTGACATTAATTGGTTTCGTGGCTAATTTTGAGTGTCGGACGGTGTAATCAGGTCTCTATACTAAATTCTAAATTCTGTTCTAGTCTATATATTATGCTCTGTTCAAATCTATAGACTAAACCTTGAACAGAACAGATTTTGTCATGTCTACTGATTACATTTTGGTCTAATTTATAGACTCTACCCTGATCTAGTTCATAAATTTGTATTAGTTTATATTCTAGACTATAGTTTCGCCTACAGACTGGTCTAGTCTATGACCTATTCATTGAAATAGATTTTATAAAACCTTAGAGCCTTATGCATTTACTAAACACTTTAGGTTTTAATAACCATTGTTTTATAAGTTTTTACATAGGGCGGTTAGTATGATCCTAAGTTATGGTTAAGAATGATCTACAATATCATAGATATGCTTAACTGTTGATAACTATGTCTACCAATATCGGTATACAGTTAGTTTCTAAGATAAATATTCTCTCTCTCTCTCTCACTGTCCCGTACATGAACCATTCAGACGTTAATTCTGTCGCCTCATTTTTGTCAGCATTTATTTATTGTTTGTAGATTATTGTTTACGCTAATGATTACTGACAATGAGTAGATGTAATGTTAAATTTTATTACAATTTAAAAAATTTTATTCGTATACTGCCCGCCGCCACTAATGTCTTAATGACGTCATGTCGAAAGGTCAATTTAGAGTTGGGAATTGAGCTGCAGATAATTACAAACATACATACGTATAACAAAAGCTCTTAGTCATTTCTGATATGCATATATTTGTATTAGGGGAGTTCTTTGTTTTTTCTTATTTGTTAAAAATTGTATGCCATCAAAATTTTATTTTCATTAAAATCTTAGATTAATATAAAACCTTGATATTTTCTCTTTAACTTTTGTATTGATTAATTTGAAATTTAAATTATCATACACAGAACCCCCTTAATACTCTTACATTGTAAGTGTTTTTGAACAGTATGCTGCATTCACATTGTCCAGTTCAGAACCTTCTTAATACTCACACATTGTTAAGCCGACTTTACACGATCACACAAGTAATATGATCTGTCAAAATTGTGTGTACAAGAGTACGGATGGGATCGTCTAAACACAATATGTAATGAAACACTCACACATTGAGAGAGAATATAGATGGAAAATTTGACAGTCGTATGGCTCTCTTCCTTTTTTGAAATGTTTCAAAAAACAAGCAGGTCGCATTAGATCAGTGATGTATTTTTATATAAACACATATAAAAACAAGTAAGAGTTCTATATTCGGCTGTGCCGAATCTTATATACCCTTCACCATGATGTGTTTAAAGCCTTTTGTACCTTTTGAAGAACGAAAAAGTACCAAAAAGTCCCCATCTATGGGTCCTCACTTAATCCGGGCCATACAAACTTAATTACATGTTCCTAGGTTCAATATTGTAGAAATTGTAAAAAGTACCTTTTGAAGAACGAAAAAGTACCAAGAAGTCCCCTTTTACTGGTTCTCACTTAATCCGGGATATACGAACTTAATAACATGTTTCTAGGTTCAATATTATAGAAATTTCAAAAAGTACCTTTTGAAGAATGAAAAAGTACCAAAAAGTACCCTTTCATGGGTCCTCACTTAATCCTGGCCATACATACTTAATTACATGTTTCTAGGTTTAATATCGTAGAAATTGCAAAAAGTACCTTTTGAAAAACGAAAAAGTACCAATAAGTCCCCTTTTATGGGTCCTTACTTAATCCGGGCCATACATACATAATTACATGTTTCTAGGTTTAGTATCGTAGAAATTGCAAAAAGTACCTTTTGAAAAACGAAAAAGTACCAAAAAGTCCCCTTGTATGGGTCCTCACTTAATCCGGGCCATACATACTTAATTACATGTTTCTAGGTTCAATATTGTAGAAATTGCAAAAATTACCTTTTGAAGAACAAAAAAGTACCAAAAAGTCCCCTTTTATAGGTCCTCACTTAATCCGGGCCATACATACTTAATTAAATGTTTCTAGGTTCAATATTGTAGAAATTGCAAAAAGTACCTTTTGAACAACGAAAAAGTCCCCTTTTATGGGTCCTCACTTAATCCGGGCCATACATACTTAATTACATGTTTCTAGGTTCAATATTATAGAAATTGCAAAAAGTACCTTTTGAAAAACGAAAAAGTACCAAAAACTCCCCTTGTTTGGGTCCTCACTTAATCCGGGCCATGCATACTTAATTTCATATTTCTAGCCAATAACAAAACATTAGTGCTGCTCTCGCTCTGCTACTCTTGCTCTGCTGCTCTTGCTCTGCTTTGCTTTTATAAACAAATTACAATAACAATATTTACCGTATTGTTATGTATTTTGTTTTTTGCAGTTTCTGTCTGAGCATGAATAAAAAATCTAAATTTTATATGAAATTTTCAGAGGTTGTCTCGGTTTTTTGCTCATATCTCCGTTATTTATGGAACGATTTTGCTGATTTTAAATAGCGTTCTTGCCGGTCGTATGTCTAATAGAATTATGGAAGATTCGGATCTCGCAGCCACCACCTGGATAACAATCTTGCCGCGATGTGGTGGCTTTAGTGTTGGCTGTGGTTCTTTTGCATTGCAAATACACTCGGCATAAGCCCTTTGTATTTGGAAGACACTGAACTCAAAAGCCTTCATGACCAAAGGTTATCCCTCCTATCCTCAATTCCCAATTTTCCTATAAACAATCCCGTCTCCTCCCCATCCCCATCCCCCACTTGTAAGGTTAAGGTGGTTGGTAGCAGTGCCGAGAATCTGAATGGCTAATCAGTGGTTAAAGAAGATTAGTCGCTAACAGCTCCCCTCCGGTGCCACGACACGGGCCGGTTGTAAATCCTAGTCTAGTCCATGTACGCCGTCACTGCATGGATCGTCTCTTCCCTTACGTGCCTACTCGTGGGACCAACATATGGAAACTAACACAGAAAAAACAAAAACAAAAACAACGAAGAAAGGATGAGATTGGATCCTCATCCGAGGACGAACTTCTCGCCTCTAGTCAAGAGACGGTAGTGAGTCCTTCAGGTAGTGGGAATGAAAGACATAGCACTCTCCTACCCTCAAAAAGCCCGACAAATACTCCTCAATCCGACGCCAAGGCTGGCGACAATTCGAGGAAAAAAAGGCCAAAAAAGAAAAGTCAGAAAGACATCCTCAAAGCTAGATATACCAAGGCTGTTTTCATTCTCGACAAGATTGCCAAGAATGCTGCTAATGGTACACCTCATGAACGCGATGAAGATGATCGCGTCAAATATCAAGCTGTGGTGGATGAGTACCAAAAGTTTTTGGAGACCGCACCCCCACATCCAAAATGGCTGCTGAAACCGAAAGGTCCAAGCGAAACCGCTCACAGGTTGAGGATGGTAAATCGCCAAAAAGGAGGAAGGTAATAGAAGGCAAAACCACTCCGGGACCTGTAGCCATCACGACAACTGCCAGAAGACCATTTAACGAAGTGGTGAAGGACCACCTCCTAATGGCTCTGGTTACTGAAAAAGATGGGGCCATCAACCCTGTAGTAACAGAATGGGGTGCCATTGAGTCTAAATTAACTGAGCTCGTTATGGAACACTTGCTCACTAACAAAGACGACAAGGTACCCCGTTTTGACTCCAGTGAGATTCACCGGGGATACAGGGTGATCAAATGCCTGGACGAATTCTCAAAGGGGTTCCTCAACAAATGCATCACTAAGATTAGAGATGCATGGGTAGGTTTAAGCCTTAAACTAATCCCTGCTGAGGAAATTCCAATGAGACTCGTGCAAGAGTTTGGTTACCAAAGATGAGCGCGAAGCACCCCAAGATGTTGGAATGCCTCAAACGGCAGAATCCCAACATACACATGAATGACTGGGCTATCATCCGCACAGAACAAGGCGAAGGGCACACATGTCTAATTCTCGCCATCACAGAAGCTGGCTCCGTTGAGCTGGAGAAGGTGGGCTTTAGGCTGTTCTTTGGGGTGAGGGGCGCCAAAGTAAAGGTGTTCCGGCCGACAAAATCGGGGAGTGAAGAGACGGATGAGATGGAAGCTGCCAACTCTCTGCTCACTGGCATGAAAACTCCCGAGCCACCTATTAAACCTGACAATGGCACATAAAGATAGTGCAAATTAATCTGAAGCACTCAAAGTGTGCTTCAGACAATCTACGGGTTCTCCTAGCCGAGGAAAACCTGGACATTTGCCTGGTTCAAGAACCCTGGGTCACGGACTCAGAAGTTAAAGGGTTCCCAGCATCTACATACAACATACTATATGCAAGAAGTAATGGTAGGCCACGATCATGTCTAATTGCTAAAAAATCGATTAACATTTTTCTTTGTACACAGCTTAGCTCAGAAGACCTAACAGTCGCAAAGGTCGAGCTACCGCACAACAGAAGCTTCATGATTGCCTCAAGCTATATGGCACACGAGAAGACAGCACACCAGACGAAGTGAGCGATCTCCTGGCCGTAATTGAGACATCTGACGACATAATCCTAGGCTGTGATGCCAATGCAAGGCATACAATCTGGGGTAGCAGCGAAACTAATGAAAGGGGTGAGTCAATCTTCAATTTCATTAATACTAACAACCTAAACATATGTAACTCTGGCAACAAACCTACTTTCATTTTTCCAAGTACGGATAATTATAATGGGTGGGAGGAAGTACTGGACATTACACTCATTAGCGACAGATCTAAAATATCAGTTGATAGGTGGAGGGTATCCAATGAAAAATCTTTTTCAGATCACAATTGGATCCTCTTCGATATTATATTACAAAACTCGACGGAAAAAATGGTCTATAGGAACCCAAGAAGAACCGATTGGTTCAAATATAAAGGGATCCTTAGACATAAGCTCAAGAAAACTCCAGTGGTTGATGATTCAATCACTGGGCTTGAAAAGATAGAAGAACACTTTAGCAAAGTCTTAGGTAAGGCTTTCGAAGTCTCTGTCCAATCACAAAGGCAAAGAAAAGCTTCCCTCCATGGTGGAATTCGGAACTATCTAAGCTACGTAAGGAAACACGTAGGGCCTTTAACACATGCTACAACAATAAATCGTGGCAGCCATACCGCGACAAACTAAAAGTTTATAGAAAGCTATAGCACTCGCAAAAAAGAACCTCATGGAGAAGTTTCTGCGAATCTATAGATAACACAAAGGATTCTGCTAGACTTAGCAAAATTCTTGCTAAAGGCCAATCTAATCCAACCTATATTAAGAGGAAGGACGACACTTGGTCAGAATCCTCGGCAGAATCTCTTGACATCCTACTGAATACTCACTTCCCTGGCTGCAAAGATGCTGTCAAGGAAATCTTCACTGACAGTAGGACTCTAACGGGAATCAATGAAAATATCATCTCTTTGATAGAATCTCATGGGCGATTGATAGTTTTTCCCCTTTCAAATCACCAGGGCCTGATGGCATTTTGCCAAAGATGTTACAAAGTGCAAAAGAATATATCATCCCCTGGCTTCATAGAATATACACGCTCAGCCTCTCTCTCAACCATGTTCCGGTAAACTGGAGAAAGGTTAAGGTCGTTTTTATTCCCAAAGCTGGCAAAAGGAGTCATGAAAATGCGAAGGACTTTCGTCCAATTAGTCTTTCATCTTTTCAACTCAAAACGCTGGAAAGACTCATCGACTCACATATTAGGCAACGGCTAGAGAGCTCATCACGGCTTTCAACCAGTCAACATGCCTACCTTAAAGGACGATCTACTGAGACAGCTCTACATGAGGTTGTAAGAGTTATAGAAAGATCCCTCGAATTCAAACAATACACTATGGGAGCCTTCTTAGACATAGAAGGTGCCTTCAATAACGTAAATACTTCTGCAATTCAACAAGCTCTCGCTAATCTGGATGTTGAAGAAATATATCAGCAACTGGTTGGTAACTATGTTGAAATCTAGAATTATTACTGCAAGTCTTGGTAACAGCGTTAAGTCCAAACGAGTTGAACGAGGCACACCTCAGGGCGGTGTAATCTCTCCACTACTTTGGCTTATCGTTGTTAATACGATTCTTAAGGAACTGGACAACAGAGGGATAAAGGTCGTTGCCTATGCGGACGACGTTGTGATACTGGTATCAGGAATGTTCCCAGACGTGATTAGCGATATTATGTCTGGTGCTCTGGTGCTACTCAGTAATTGGGCCACAGACAGTGGTCTAGGAGTAAATCCAAGTAAGACAGAACTGGTACTATTCACAACAAAGACCAAGATTCCAAGCTTCAACCTGCCACGGTTAAAAAACCGCGAAATCCCCTTATCAAACAATGCCAAATATCTAGGAACTATTCTAGACTCCAAATTATCATGGAAACTCAACATCCAGCACAGAGTCAAGAAGGCAACGGTCGCCTACTATACCTGTCGTAAGATGTTTGGAATGAAATGGGGACTTAGTCCCAACATAGTTAAATGGATGTACACAGCCATAGTACGTCCTATTCTTACATACGGATCTCTTGTATGGTGGACTTCAACTAAGAAGAAGTTTGTTGTGGATCAACTATACAAAGTTCAGAGATCAGCATGCATTGGGATAACAGGTGCCATAAGAACTAGTCCTTCAGAAGCTCTGAACACTATATTGCATATCCTACCCATAGATCTGCACATAATGACCATATCTGCTTGTAGCGCAGTAAGACTTAACTCATCGGAAGTTGGATATCAAGAACATATGGACACGCTAAGATTTTAAGCTTGCTACCTCCAATCTTGAACCAACCATCCGACTATATTACCCCACACACGGACTTTGATAGAGTCTTCAAAGTCAGAGTTCCTTCCAGGAGCGAGTGGTGTAGAGGTAATCTACCGAGCGAATATACCACCAGAATCTTTACAGATGGTTCTAAAATGAACTGCGGCGTTGGTTCTGGTGTCTTTTGTGAAGAAGCGGGGTAAGTATATCCCATCGTCTTCCCAACAACTGTAGTGTCTTTCAGGCTGAAATTTTTGCGATAATGTCAGCCTGTAGGGTGTTACATGACCTCAATATTCGCGGCAACATAGGAATCTTTGTCGATAGTCAAGCGGCACTTCTCTCACTAAACTCTTATACTACTACTTCCTTATTAGTCAGACAATGCAAGAAGGATCTGTCAATGCTGGGTCGGCTGTCTGACATTACCCTTGTTTGGGTCCCTGCGCATAGGGACTACTACGGTAATGAACAGGCAGATGAGCTTGCAAGAACGGATCTGCTCTTGATATCTCCGACGCCGTTCCAGTAGCAACTCCGTTAAGTTATATCAAGAGCAATATCCTCAGATTCTTTCTTCAAAAGCTGAAAATAGATGGAATAACCTAGACACATGTAAAGGGGCCAAGTTATTGTGGCCCTCCTTCAATGAGAAACGCACAAGACACCTTATAAATCGAAGTAGGCGGACATATCGAGGCTGATAGCAGTAATAACAGGACACTGGGTAATAGGCAGACACGCAAGTCGGCTTGGGCTCCCTTTCAATGATCACTGTCGCAGTTGCAAAGACAGGGAAAAGGAAGAAACGGTCTTCCATCTCCTCTGTGAATGCCCTGCTCTGGCCGTAAAGAGAAACCGCTTCCTTGGCAATTACTTCATATCTAACCTTGGCGAGATATCTGTCTTTAGGCTTAATGATATCCTCAGATTTCTCACAGCTATGGGCTGGATCTAATACTACAAATTCAACATCTGACGAGTGGAGTGGTCCGGTCAAAACGGGGTCTCTTTGATTCTACTTGACAGTTCGCGTGTAGTGAACTACCACGTAAACCAACCAACCAACCGGATCTCGCAGATATCTGGGGTCTTCTAAAAACTGATTTCCAAACAAACATACAGACAGACAGACAGACAGACAGACGGACAGACAGACGGACATGGCTTAATCATCTCCGCTACCTATAAGGATCCAGAATATATATACTTTATAGGGTCGGAAAATTATATTATAGAAATTACAAACGGAATGACAAACTTATATATACCCTTCTCACGAAGGTGAAGGGTATAAAAATGAAACAGCTGTTTCCAACTTACTTTTTTATTGTTTAATACAAACACGAAAAATACAAATCAAACAATTTTTATTCTCTTTTTTGTCATACTTTTTCATTAGACTTGTCGTACGTAAAGTGTGATCGTGTGAAGTGCCCTTTATTGGTTTAAAAAGTATGCATTCACATCGTATTTTAAGCGAAGAATTAAAAACAAGTTAATCTTCTTAAATTTGCACTATAGTGTTTAGTTTATTGTCTAGTTGGAAACTATTATTATCCGTTAATACACTGAAGAAATTTGTTTCTCCAAGTTTAGTCAAGGATCCTTTTTTAGGACATTTCACACGATCACATTATACGTACGTAAAGTCTAATGAAAAAAAAGTAAAATGAAATTCTATCCGTTTAACAAAAAAGAGAATAAAAGTCGTATGATTTATATTTTTTTGTATAAAACAATACAACATTCATTACATATTGCGTTTAGACGATCCCATTCTTATTCTTCTACACAAAAAATCTTGACAGATCATATTACTTGTGTGATCGTGTAAAGCAGGCTTTAATGATTAGATGGAGACTAGGGTCCTATAGTTGAAATGAAAAGTCAACTTTTCGACTTTTTGCATTTTATGAAAAGTCGACATTTCGACTTTTTGCATTTTATGAAAAGTCGACTTTTCGACTTTTTGCATTTAGTTAAAAGTCGATTTTTCGACTTTTTCATTTAATTAAAAGTTGATTTTTCGACATTTCGACTTTTAATATTTTATAAATAGACGACTTTTCGACTTTTTCCGACTTTTTTCGACTTTTTCCGACTTTTTGATTTTTATCGACTTTTTTCGACTTTTCGACTATTTTCGACTTTTGACTTTTTTCGACTATTTTCGACTTTCCGACTTTTTTCGACTATTTTCGACTTTTTCCGACCAGAGTTAAAAATTTATAAAGTTGCCAGAAGCGTAAATTTATAATGTTGCCATTTAACATTATATTATTATTTATTTTTAATAAAAAATTTTATTTATATTTTTTCTATTTGTTGCAATTTTTTGAGTTTTTTTTCGACTTCTTTCTATTTTCGACTTTTTCCGATTTTTCGACTTTTTTCGACTATTTTCAATTTTTTCCGACTATTTTCGACTTTTTCTGAATTTTTCGACTTCGTTCGACTTTTCCCGACTTTCTTCGACTTTTTCCGACTTTTCGACTTTTTTCGACTTTTTCCGACTTTTCGACTTTTTTCGAGTCTTTCCGGCTTTTATTTACAAAGTCGACTTTTCGATTTTTTTCATAGACGATAGTCGAGTTATCGACTTTTTTGGAACAAAATAGTCGACTTTCGACAAAAAATCGATTGTTCGATTATTCGAAAGTCGATATATAGAACCCTAAAGGAGACTAGTTTTTCAAATTAAACCATATATCTTAATAACTATAAATATTAACTGAAAATGTATTAACTTATTCTCACAAGTCAATAAAGTAATTTCTCTAAATCGTTTGCAACAAATTGTGCATGTTTCACATCGTCGTTGCGAAACAAACAATAAATTTCCTTGTTCATATCAATAATGATGTACATTTCATTTCAGTTATTTTCCATTCAATATTCCTTTATTCTAAACTGGATTTTTTGCTGTTGTTTCCCTATTTTTTATAGAATTTTTATTTTTTTTTTTTTTTTTTTTGCATAAATTTATATTGTTTTCTTGTTGTTGTTTTTCATCGTTGATCATAAAGCCGTTTCAGTATATTCATTATTATTTTGTAACCAAGGTCAGTTTTTATGCGGTTAAGACTTTTTAGAATGTTTGTGTGTTTGTTTTAAAAGGTATGTCAGCACATCATCGTCATCATGATCGTGAAGCAATGTGAGGCATCAACAATAGTTCATTAACCGAAAACAATCTGTAATGTTTGTTATTATTATTGTGGAGTTTTATTCACATTAATTAAGGTCTTTTTAGTTGCAAAATCATTTGCAAATTCTAAATTTCGTTAATAGAATCTATTCTGTGGATAAATTATAAATTTATAGTAATACGGTTCAAGTTTGTGGGCAATTTTGAAAGATTTTTATAAAGCAAGAGAATTAAACTAATGTTTTTACAATGCACTAGGAAACTTTTGCGTTTCGTAATTCAGCTCTGGGTGGAGGAAGCCATTATAGCTTAAGAGTAATCAGGCCGGTATTTTTGCTTTGCCTTCGAGAGTTTTACGTTTCAAACCGCATTGACAAATGTTTAGAAAAATCGAAAATCGAGTAATTGGTGTTTTTATGGTCACCAATTTTTTAACGAATTTTGCTAATTTACTCGAATGGAATTTTCGAACCTATAAATAATAGATTAATCAAAGATTTGGACACCTAAGATTTAATTAATATTTACGAAATAGGAAATTTAAAAAGGTATTCATCATGAATTTATAAGAATTTCTCCAACTGTCTGGAGAATCACATTTGTATATAATCAACAATTTTATTTCTATCGAATTTTAAAAAATTAATTTTTACTGGTTTACTGAACAATAACAACTACAAACTGCTTAGGCAAAAATCCAAACCCTGTCAAAACTGAAACTAACAACAGGGTGATACAAATTTTCTTTAATTTCCCCACAAAAAGCTGTTGCTTAAAAAAATCCCATGACAGCTGACTGTGTTTACATTTTTTTGTTATTATTGTTGTTGTTGCTTCTGGAATTACTTTATCTTTGCAGGTTTTGTTTTGCTTGCACCTTTTAAGCTATTTGTGTTTGTGTTATTGAATTTACTTGTTTACTACGTTTTATATAAACAAATTGTTATAAATAATAACAAAAATACTAGAATAAAGATTAAACAACAAATATGCGTATAATTAAATTAAAGGTCATCAATTGAAACGGAAGAAATAAAGAATAAAATAACAAAAAGTAAAGAAAAACTATTAAGAGGAATAATAACAGAACTTTAAAACTGTTTAGAAAGAAAATACCAAAGGGGTGAAAGTTATTTTTGGTCCAGAGAAGTTTTTTGTTTTTATTTATAGCTGTGAATGTATGGTTTTTTGTTATTGCCGTTTTAATTAAAAATAAAAACATACACACTCCAACATATGTATATACATCTCCTGAATATACACACAATACCTAGCAAGCAGCTGTTTAGTGTTTTTGTTGTTGTTTATATGTATATTTTGTGTTTTTTGTTGTTAGTAAGTTGTACGTAGTAGTAGTTTTGGTCATTATTGTTTTTTTCAGTTTTGCATATTTTTAGCTGGTCAAAAATTTAAAAAGACAACACACACAAAAATCGGGTTTGTAGGGTGAACACTTTATTATATTTTAAATAAAAGTGAAATTTTTATCTTATTTTTGTGTGTGCTTTTATTTTTCTGCGACTGTTTTCTTCTGTATCTTCTTCATCATATACGTTTTACTTTATATCACAAAGTTTTTTTAATTTTCATCATTTAAGTACATGCACCAATTGGTAGCAACAGAAACGACAGGAATAATAAAAAAACAAGAACAACAACTATAGAAAAAAGAAACTGTAAATTTTTACTACAATAAGAACTTTATTGCATAAAATAAAAAGTTAGATTAATAAGAAACAATAAGAATTTAAAGAAAATCTTATTGGAAGATGGAATGTACGGATGCTGTAGACAACTATGCCCCAACCAGCAGCAACTTGTACAAAAAACAGAAAATCAGTGATGACAGTGGTATTGAAGAAAACATTAACGATACTAATGCAGAAGAAGAATCGAGCGAAAATGCTAAAACAACAGATAATGTAGATGAAGAGGAATCTTTATGGTGGACTATACCAGATTTGGTTTTTCTTAAAGTTTGCTCCCATCTCACCATTAGGGATGTGGCCAGTGTAGCAGCCACTTGCCGTCGTTGGTATGAATTGGCCAATGATGATATAATGTGGAAACATCGTTTTCAGAAACATTTTCGCACCGATCCTGCTATACCCCTTAAACCTGGTGAGAATAACCCTTATACATACATACTTCTTTCTTTTTGTTTGTGTTATTATGTCAAGGTTTTTACATACATACATATGCATACTTTCAACAGGTGCATCAAGTTGGAAAGATGAATACGTTCGTCTAACATCCCGCATACCCTTCGTTCAGTCCCAGTGTCTAAATGGTCACGCACATCAAGTGCTGCATGTTAGCTTTTCTCATAATGGTGAAATGTTTGCTACCTGTTCCAAGGATGGTTATGTTATTGTAAGTAAAATGAACTAGTTTTATAAAGTTATACCTTAAAACAAATGCGAAAGGAGCTCATTAGCTTTTATGAACATTTAGTAAACAATTTCATTCCAACAACAATATTTGATACTATGTAATTGCAGATTTGGAATTCCGGACATCCATGTACCGAAAAATATTCACACAATATGAAGCAATTCAGTTGGAAATATACACAATACTCACAATTTAATCAAAGCGATACATTGCTCTTAGTATCCGGAGTACATTTTGGTTCACCACACAGTACATCCGGTGAAATAGCGGTATTTACAGTCGGTGATAAAGGTACGATTTATCGATTTATAATTTCATTTAAACACTTTATGATTTCTTTTAAACACAGATGGTTCCCATTTGCGTTGTCGTGTCTTAAATCGTCCTTATGACATCTTTGGTACCTGGTTTAGTGATCAGTATCTAATATCGGGAGATTTACACTGGTTGGCACATTTGGTTAGTACTTCGGTATTATGGTTGAATAAAGCCAATCAGGAGGTGGATTCGGAGCATGTGCCAATTATGAATCAATTGTATAAGTTTTACAATCGCAAGGCGAGTTCTGTACGAGCCATTATGATGGCCAAATGTCCCTGGTTGGATGAGTCTAATGATCCATTGGCTGAACAGAATCTCGTTAATGAAGCTAAGGAAGAAGTAAGTAGAAATGTCTCAAATAGTTTTAAATAATTTAAATCATTTAATATTTTGCAAAGGATCAAGATGTAGAAATGCAACATGATGCTTTGCCAAGTGATACGGTTGGTAATCCTCCTTCCCAAATGGCCACTCTTAGGCATTCTCCCACTTCGGCAAGTGCTCACTCTTTGGATGATTCTTTACCCTCAACTTCTTCGGGTCGTTCTACCCTACAGAATGATGACATTTCCATACATTTTGCCGAAGAATATCGTCGTTTGTTTCATGGTGATGTCAGTCCAGATGATTCTGGCAATGAAGATGAGACAGAAGATGAACCTATGGAAGCTGCAGAGGAATATGATGATATGGAGAATTCTATACCGAAATATTTAATATTTTCCACAGGATCTAAAACCTATACACCGCATCAGATTGGAATTAAACGCATAAAACATGTTACTTTTCCTAAAAAACTTGATCCTGGTCCTTCACTCAAAGAAAGAATTGCTGCCAAAAAGGCAGAGAAAAAGGTAAAATTTGATAGATAATTCAATTTATAAATATATTACTTTATAGTTCTTATTTATCTAAAAGAATCAAGCTAGAGATCCCGATCCTGATTGGTGGAATTATGAGGCTGTTGCGGATCGTTTTGATAAAGTTGATAAAGTCATTGATTTACATGGTCATATTATAGGCATGGCTTTAAGTCCAGATCACAGGTAATTTATTTCCATATTATGATGTAAAATTTACATAAAATTCTTTTTCCAGATACCTTTATGTCAATACCCGTCCTTGGCCCGAAAACTATATCATAACAAATGCTTTGGAACCACCACCCATTGCCCAAGAAATCGATATACATGTCATTGATCTCATGACTCTCAAACGTGTTGGCAATATGTTGCGTGCCCATAAGGCCTATACACCCAGCACAGAGTGTTTCTTTATATTCCTAGATGTTTGTGATGATTACGTAGCCAGGTGAAGATTTACATTTTGAATTTGTTTTTATGTTATTGTTTTGATGACACTTGTCTCTTGTTTTTAAAGTGGTGCCGAAGATATGCATGCTTATTTATGGGATCGTTATTATGGTGTTTCTTTGGCAAAATACAAACATGTGGATGTGGTTAATAGTGTGTCTTTTAATCCGAAAGATTCGGAAATGTTAGTTACTACCAGTGATGATTTTACAATTAAGGTTAGTTATTAAAATAAGGCAATTTTTTGATGGTTGGGTAACCGTCTGAAATAATAAGGAATAAGCAGGAACAGTTTAGGAATTTTTTCTTAAAAAATTGCTGCTTTAACCATTGAAGAAAAATGTCTTAAATAAAACCTACATGAACCAATAATACGTAGTACATAGTAGTCAATAGACCTGTCTGTAGTCTAGTCTATAGCTTATAGTCCGGTCTATACTATAGTCTAGTCCACAGTCTTGTCTATAGTCTAGTCTACAGTCTATATAGTTTAGTCTATAATCTAGTCTATAATCTAGTCTTTAGTCTAGTCTATAGTCTAGTCTATAGCCTAGTCTATAATATAATCTATAGTCAAGTCTTTAGTCTAGTCTATAATCTAGTCTAAAGTTTTGTTTATAGTCTAGTCGACTCTATAGTCTAGTCTAAAGTCTGGCTTATAGTCTAGTCTACAGTCTAGTCTATAGTCTAGTCTATAGTCTATAGTTTAGTCTTTAGTATAGTCTATAGTCTAGTCTATAGTCTAGTCTATAGTCTAGTCTATAGTCTAGTCTATAGTCTAGTCTATAGTCTCGTCTATAGTCTAGTCTATAGTCTAGTCTATAGTCTAGTCTATAGTCTAGTCTATAGTCTAGTCTATAGTCTAGTCTATAGTCTAGTCTATAGTCTAGTCTATAGTCAAGTCTATAGTCTAGTCTATAGTCTAGTCTATAGTCTAGTCTATAGTCTAGTCTATAGTCTAGTCTATAGTCTAGTCTATAGTCTAATCTATAGTCTAGTCTATAGTCTAGTCTATAGTCTAGTCTATAGTCTAGTCTATAGTCTAGTCTATAGTCTAGTCTATAGTCTAGTCTATAGTCTAGTCTATAGTCTAGTCTATAGTCTAGTCTATAGTCTAGTCTATAGTCTAGTCTATAATTCTTGTTTATAGTCTATTATATAGTCTACTAGTCTATAGTCTAGTTCATAGTCTAGTCTATAATATAGTCTATATTTAAGTCTTTAGTACAGTTTATAGTCTGGTCTATAGTCTAGTTTATAGTATGGTTTATAGCCTAGTCTAGTCTGTAGTCTGGTATATAGTCTAGTCTAAAGTCTAGTCTATAATCTAGTTAAGTCAATAGTCTACTCTATAGTCTAGTTTGTAATCTGGTATATAATATAGTCTATAGTGAAGTCTATAGTCTAGTCTACAGTCCAGTCTATAGTCTAGTCTATAGTCTAGCCTATAGTCTTGTCTATAGTCTAGTCTATAGTCTAGTCTATAATTCTTTTTTTATAGTCTATTCTATAGTCTGGAATATAGTCTACTCTATAGTATAATCTATAGTCAAGTCTATAGCAGAGTATATAGTCTTGTCTATAGTCTAGTCTATAGTCTAGTCTATTGTCTTGTCTATAGTCTAGTATAGTTTATAGTCTAGTCCATGGTCTAGTCTATAGTTTAGTCTATAGTTTAGTTGTTAGTATAGTCTATATTATTGTTTATAGTCTATTCCATAGTCCAGTCTATAGTTTAGTCTAGTCTATAATCTAGTTAAGTCTAGTCAATAGTCTACTCTAAAGTCTAGTTTAGAATCTGGTATATAGTCTAGTTTAGTCTTTAGCATAGTCTATAGTGAAGTCTACAGTCTAGTCTATAGTCTTGTTCATATTCGAGTCTGTAGTTTAGTCTATAGAGTAGTTTATAGTCTCGTCTATATTATAGTATATAGCCTAGTCTCAAGTCTAGTCCATATTGTTGTTTCTTATCTAGTGTAAAATATATTCTACAGCCTAGTCTACAGTATTTTCTGGTCTAGTGTATAGTGTAGTCTATTCTATAGTCTAGTATATTGCAAAGCCTACAGTTTAGTCCACTCTATTAACTCTTTATATCGACATTTTATGTTATTAATTACAAAAAAAATAATATTCATAATTTTTTTATTAATTTTCAGATTTGGCGATCACGTTCTAAAGCTAAAGAACTTAAAATTGATACAACAAATAATACAGAAGCATTTGATTTAAAGGTTAATAAATCTGCATAAATTAATATCTACATAAAAAAATAAAAAATCTTATAAAAAACACGATGCGGCAATATTAAAAAGAAAATCAAATATCTTTAAAAACTTAAATGTGAATTAGTTAATAGCAGTAGACTCTATGTAGTTTGTAGACAAACAAAATCTTTGAAAAAAATAAACTGTAGAACAGTACATTTGTTAAATGTTGAAAAAAAAATTAAACAAAATTTGTTATTGAAATAAATGTAAACAAAATTTTAAAAAGCTTTTTAAGCAATAAAATAAATGAAAAACAACATAAGGAAATATGATTTTTGTTTGGCATTAGAAATTGAAGAAGAGAAATTTGAAGAAATAATAATGCATGCTACTAGAAACAACTTTTTAACAAATTTTTAAATTTATTTTGTTTTTTTTTAATCTTTTTTATGTTAAACAAATTTTAATGTAACTTGTTAATAAATATATTTTGCTAATAAATTACAGAAAAAAGACAAGTATTTAAAATGAGATTTGAAAACTTTTTAATGATTTTTATAATTAAGTCTAGGAATTTACGAACAAAAATGTAAGTAAACTATTTCATTGGCGTTTTTTTAATATTATTTTTAATATTTAATGAGGATTTCTTGTTTTATTTTGTGTGTGTGTGTTTATATATTTTAATATATTTTATAAACGTTTAAATATAAAATTATTAGTTTTAAATTACTTTTCAAAATTAAACAGCATCTTTGTGTTCATCATGCGGACAGGGTTCGTTGTCATCATGTTGATGTTCTTCTCCACCATCTCCAGGTTTACGATTTCTACGTCGCTTTTCGGGATGTCCAAAACAATGTTCACATTCTTCATCGTCTTCCGAAGAACTTTCACCAAAGGCTACAGGTTTTTTGTATATACAGCAACCTTGTTTTTGAAATAGTGAATAGTTTTATTAAAAAATTTTCAAAAGTTTTCTTGAAATATCAAACTTACATTTGGATTTCTTTTTGTTCATGTGTTCATTATCGACCGTGCCTTCATGCCAGACAACTTTTTTGTCGCTTTTAGGTTTCTTCAAGCGTAGCCTTAAAACCGGTTGGGACTGAAAAGAAAAGAAATAAAAGCAATTGATAACATTTTCCATTATTTTCAAGAAGGGAAATTAGTTACATTAAAAAAAAAGAGGTTTGAACTTAAAAACTTTTCGGGCCCTTGGTTTAAAGCAACCAAGAACAAATCTGTTATATTATTAAAAAAACTATGATATGAATTGATATGGCCAATGATATATCTCTTTTTAAGCCTACACTTCGTCCTAAAATGCACATGATGCGGAATTTTAAGTTGTGTTTTCGTTGTAACAGCAAAAGCTAAATAATCTCTTATTTTACTTTGTTAGACAGGTCTATATGAAATCAATAATCATTGACTTATTCTTCCGCTATAATCTCATGATGAATTTGATCATATCTAGGAATAGGTTCCTTGTATACCCAAAAGCCTTTACTAAGAATGTTCGCAAAGAAATAAACAATGTAACGCCACAGTCTGGATTGACGCCCCAATGACAGCCTGATAGCGTTCACTTATTTCGCTATTTGTACTTTATGGAAGTGACATTAGTTGAGGAAATAAATAGACTGTTAAAGGTGATTTAGTGCTCCATCAACTTCGAACAATATTATTCTGCTACTCGAATAATATCCGAAGACAGGAGCATTTTTCTTAATAGCCTTAGTTTAGAATTCTTAAAAAACTTTGAATAGTTCTAAGAAAATTATTAATTGTGACGCAGTTGTAATCTTAGCCCTTAGTCAGCAAAACAAATCAAAATATTTTATCAGTTTCTGTTAAGATAGAACATTATCTACTTTAGTATCTAAACACCAACTTATCTTACCGATGTATCTAAGACGTCTTCCTGTGTAATAACCTCAGTTTGTGACCGGGTCACTGTGTCTGCTGGCAAAGCTACTGCTTCCATTTGTAATTACAATTCTGATTTCTTCAATAATAGGTCAATGAAAAAGTTAATAAATCAAATAAACAATTAATATAAACAATAAATTTGTGTCCACAAAGCGAAGTTAATTTTCGGTACAGTGAAGCGAAAAATGTATCTTTCCCAAAGATATATTTTAGTTTTTTTTTGGATAACAACAAACAGCTGTGATTACAAGACAGAGTTCTAAGTTAAACGAATATATTAAGAACGGCGTTTGATTTTAAGAATAGCGGCGTAAACCGTATAACGGATTTTAGCATGTTAGAAAAATAAAAATTTAAATTGTTTTATTTTATTAAAATGTTATTCATAAACAGAAATATTAATTTATCAAATTTTAATATGGATATTTGGGTTTTTTAAATCCTATATACAAATTTTGTGGAAAATATACATATGTTTTTAAATTTTGTGTTTTTTATCCAATTTTACAAGAACAGTTAATTCTGTCTTTGAAAGTCAATACCCACTTAACCCGATTCTACAACACATTCGTAAATCATTTTGACATTTAATCGCCATATTTTTTTTAATTCATTATTTTTGTAATTTTTTGGAATATTTGATTGCGTGTATGACACAAAATTACATTATTTTAACAAATTAAGTTATATATTTTATATTTATTTGCATTTATTTTTTTTTAATTTTATATTTTATTTTTCTCCAACAAATCAAAATAAACAGCTTATTATGATAAATACCCGATAAAAATTAGAGGTGACACTAATTAATTCTTAATAAATTATCTTTCAGAATCGTTTTTTGAGTCGATTAAGACATGTCCGTCCGGCTGGCTGGCTGTTCATGTAAACTTTGTGCGCAAGGTACAGGTCGCAATTTTCAAGATAATTTGATGAAATTTGGACCAAGCATGTTTTTTGGCACAAGGACGAAGCCTATTAAAAATGGTTGAAATCGGTCCATTATTTCACCTAGCCCCCATACAACCGTACCTCCTGATTTGAACTTTTTAAGCAATAATTACGTCAAATATTGTATAATCTCTCTAAAAATTGGCACAAATAAGTTTTATATAAGTATAAATGGATCGGCCCATATTTGACCTATATAAAGCCTTATTTAGATCTTTTAAATATTCAACGTAAAAGTTTCTTTATAAAAAATAAAAATTTTAAAAATATACTCATGGTGTAGGGTATTATATGGTCGGCCATGCCCGACTATACTTTCGTACTTGTTTCTGAATATTTTTGTGTGTGTATGATACAAAAATAGGTTTGTTACATCATTTTAAGAAATGAAGTTATATATTTTATATTTATTTGCATATTTTGTGATTTTATTTCTTATTGTTTGTTTGTTTGTTTATTCTTTAAGTTACTTAGTTTCGAAAACTGAGATTTATTTGGCCAGTAATTAAAATTATACAACGCCATCACCAATTCTAGCTAGAAGAAACTAGCTCATATGTTCCAAATTAAAAACTTAGGTTAAGTTAACACGATTGCACATGGCCAATTATGCACCTCAAGAAAAATTGTAACTCGGTACAGTTATCTGACGTCACACATTAGCCAATGCTGTTTGAAACGTAAAACTCTCGAAGGCAGAGCAAAAAGGACGGCCTGATTACCCTTCCTCCACCCAGAGCTGAATTACGAATTTATTTCTTATTGGTCTACAACCAATTTAAAACAAACTGCTGATTATGAATAATCATAATAACCATAATAAAAATTGGTGATGACACTCATTCATTTGTAATTCGCAGCTGAAATTTTGTATGACGAATAATGTTATGCAGTACGTAATTGGGGGTTGACTGATGAATGAGAGCTTGAATTGTGAATAATTGCATCATGTTTGGAGATATTTACTTTGGAAATATTTGTAGCATTTTGAAATTTCTATATAAAAGAAAAATTGCTGAATGCAAAACTCAATATATTTTTATTTTTTAGTAAAGCTTTATTTAACGACAAAAATATATTAATATTTTAACAAAAATATCAAAATGTTCAAAGTAAAAGTGCTACACTACAATTTGTAAATACATTTTTAAGACCTTAAAAATATTAAGGAAAAACCTCAAAACACTTTAAAAAATATCTGAACATTTAATTGCAAGTAGTTTATAGTCATAAAATAAACAACTAAATATTTAATTATTTCAAAAAATCCAAATATAATAGAATAATATATAACAAAAAAACTACATAATTTACATTTAAAAATAACAGTCAAATACAAACATACACATCACTATTATCGAAATAAATACATTTCCAACTGTCAAAAAAGGACAAAGTTGTAAATTTTAGTAACAACATCAAAAAACGTACTTTTCATAACGAATACACATTTTTACAACAGTGTCATTTCTACCAGACGATGGCAGGAGCAATTGTGCGATTAAATATTTTAACAAAACCGCAAATTGGTAAGAATTTTAATAAAATTCTTTAAAAATTATAATGCCAATAGGTTAATTAGTCAAAACCTCAATGAATGATGTATAAAATATAAAAATCTATTGAGAATAAAGTGTGAAAAATTGATTTTAAAACTTGTACAAATTATGTAATTTTTCTCAGACTTGCGCTGGCAAAACAACAACAAGAACTTTGAGAAAAACAGAAAAATTTTCATAATTTGTATAATAGACGACAGATAATTACGTTTTAGTTTTTATAACTTATAATTTCATCATAATTGCAATTATAATATATGGAACTATGAAATTAATTAAATTTTTCTATTTTCAGCGTGCGTTTTGCCAATTGCGGCTCAACGTCGTTTACAAAGCACGCAGGCACCACCACCCGGAACACCACCACCACAAACTAAAACCAAATTTGGTAATTTGGCCGATCAAGATCGTGTCTTCACCAATTTGTATGGCCGTCATGATTGGCGTTTGAAGGGTGCCTTGAAACGTGGTGATTGGTACAAGACCAAGGAGATCATGTTGAAGGGAGCCGATTGGATTATCAATGAAATTAAAACCTCAGGTCTACGTGGTCGTGGTGGTGCTGGTTTCCCCAGTGGCATGAAATGGTCATTCATGAACAAACCCTCAGATGGCCGTCCCAAATACTTGGTGGTCAATGCTGATGAAGGTAAGTAAAAGATTTGGAGCTTGAGGGAAAAAGTGAGGTTATTTTTCATTTTTCTTGTTTAAAGGTGAACCTGGTACCTGCAAAGATCGTGATATTATGCGTCATGACCCTCATAAGTTGGTTGAAGGTTGTTTGATAGCCGGTCGTGCCATGGGTGCTCAAGCTGCCTATATTTACATTCGTGGTGAATTCTACAATGAGGCTTCCAACATGCAATTGGCCATTGCTGAAGCTTACCAAGCTGGTTTGATTGGTAAAAATGCCTGCGGTTCTGGCTATGATTTTGATGTCTTCATGCATCGTGGTGCTGGTGCCTATATCTGTGGTGAAGAAACCGCTTTGATTGAATCCCTCGAAGGCAAGCAAGGCAAACCCCGTCTAAAGCCTCCATTCCCTGCTGATGTCGGTCTCTTCGGTTGCCCCACTACTGTAACCAATGTTGAAACTGTTGCCGTTTCACCCACCATTTGCCGTCGCGGTGGTGCTTGGTTTGCCAGTTTTGGTCGTACTCGTAATTCGGGTACTAAACTTTTTAACATTTCCGGTCATGTCAATAATCCTTGCACTGTTGAGGAAGAAATGTCCATTCCCTTGAAGGAACTTATCGAACGTCATGCTGGTGGTGTTCGCGGTGGTTGGGATAATCTCTTGGGTGTTATTCCCGGTGGTTCATCCACACCCATCATCCCTAAGCATGTCTGTGATGATGTGATAATGGACTTTGATGGTCTTATTGCTGCTCAAACTTCTTTGGGTACCGCCGCCATCATTGTTATGGATAAGTCAACAGATGTTATTAAGGCCATTGCTCGTTTGATTTCCTTCTATAAGCACGAAAGTTGTGGTCAATGTACACCTTGCCGTGAGGGTATTGGCTGGATGAATAAGATTATGGGCAGGTAAGTAATTTGAGAAGATGGTGTATACGAATTTTGAGGATTATTAAATGAATTTGTGGTAAATGGGAATTTTTGACGATAGTTCGATATGTTTAATGAATTTTTGCTAATTTACAACTACAAATGGAATCAGCCAAACATTCACAACAAAAATTCGTCTACACAGTATAAATTAAGACTACATGGTAGATATCGAGCCTTAGATATTGCATTTAGTAAAACATTTATGGACTTAAGCTACATTCACACCTATCAAATGTTTGACGAAAATGATATGACCCCTAAAAAATCTACATTTTGATTTATTTAAAATATATATTTATCTGCACATATATAATATATCTTTCACGACATCAGTTCAGAACGTCTTTATTATTTGTTTCGACAATATTTGCAATTATAAAAATCATGCAGAATCAAAAATAAATTTACAAAAATTAGTGGTTAAGTCTTTTTCATCAAATGTTTGATAGGTCTGAACGTAGCTTTAGATGTAAAGTTCAATGCTTGATAGCTTTATAGTATGAAATTAAGCTTTCAAATGAGTTTAAGAATTTGACATTGTGAGAATTAAGATGAAGAAAGAGTCTTTTATACTTTATATATAACTTAGTGGGTCCATTCAAGCCAAGAATCTACAAGGGTTTAGTGTCTCTACAAGGGTTTAGTGCCTCTACAAGGGTTTAGTGCCTCTACAAGGGTTCAGTGCCACTACAAGGGTTTAGTGCCTCTACAAGGCACTCTAGAGATAGATAGATAGATAGATAGATAGATAGATAGATAGATAGATAGATAGATAGATAGATAGATAGATAGATAGATAGATAGATAGATAGATAGATAGATAGATAGATAGATAGATAGATAGATAGATAGATAGATAGATAGATAGATAGATAGATAGATAGATAGATAGATAGATAGATAGATAGATAGATAGATAGATAGATAGATAGATAGATAGATAGATAGATAGATAGATAGATAGATAGATAGTCTGTTTTAAAAGAAATCTACATCTTAACTAATGACACATTTAAATTTAGTTAAAAAACGAACATTAACTAATTTTATTCATCACCACAGATTTGTAGCCGGTAATGCTGATCCCTCTGAAATCGATATGTTGTGGGAAATCTCTAAACAAATTGAAGGACACACTATCTGTGCTTTGGGTGATGGTGCTGCTTGGCCTGTACAGGGTTTGATTCGTCACTTCAGACCAGAAATTGAGGCTAGAATGAAGCAATATGCCGCCCGGGCTTCAAATTAAAAACGACAGAGAGTAACTTAAAGAAAAAGTATAAGGGGAAGAAAAAATTTAGCTATTTTTGTTTTTTTGTAAATCGTTAGTACGAATAAAATTAATTAAACTACATATATTATAATTAATTTAAATGTCTTTAAATAATGTGAAGATAAAGAAAAACAAAACCACAATAACAAGATATTAAAATAAATAAGAAAAACAAATAAAGTCATTAAAAAAAAACACTAAACAACTGTAAAACTTGTTGAAAAGTAAATTAAATTTACCCATAATAATAAAACAATACTAAACGGAAATGATTTATTTTAAATTATTTATTTACTCAATCTAATTGTAAAGTTTGTATATGCTTAATAACAGCATTAATGTCTTCCTGTGGCACTGGCTTGTGTTTTGGGGGGAAGGTGCATATTTTCAAAGGACCATCTACTTGCTTTTGGGTGTCATGTTCTACACATTTGGCGGGTATAAATTGGTATCTGAAATGTTATTAATTTTAAAGATTTAACATACATATGAATGGAGGTTCTTTAATATTTTAATGTCTATATATTTACTTTCTTCCGGCTTCAGCGCTAAAGATGATGGCGAATAGAGCCATTAAACCAAAAAATACTGTTAATTTCATTTTGTTTATAATTAGCTTTTTCTTTTTGCCTGACCTTCGTAGTGATCTTGACGAGAGTGACCATGAAACTAAAAATTCTTTTCATAGTTAATTTTTAAATATCTACTACTTTTTTAAATTTCAATGAATATTAATCATGAATAGTTATTAATTAATGCAAATATATGTATTTTTTTGGTATTTTAATATTCTAGTTAAGAACAAATTGTACACTGAGAAAAAGATGATATTTTAACAAATACAAAATTTAACAATGTGGAATGGTATTACAACGCTTTTTACAAATTGCAGATTTCATCACAATCTCCATTTTATCAAAGGTATGAAAATATTTTCAAAAACGCTCTTCATTTACAAATTTTTAAAATTCAAATAAAACTTCCATAAAACTAAAACAATTAAGAAGTTATAGTCAGGCGAGGCCCACCATATGATACCCTACACCTGTATTCGAATAAAATGTGATTTAGTTTTCATAATAAAGCATTTAAGTTTAATTGTACCTTGACTCAGATATACTTAAGCCATTTATTGTTTAATAAAACTGTGGATATATTTAAGTAAAATTTTGATGGGGCTTTTTATATGGGACTAGGCTCAAATGTGGCCCTATAATTATAAAGTTCTTCAGGATCATCAAGGCTAGTATAGAACTAGGTTTTGCAGCTTTTTGTTGAGATACGAGTATATTAAACATAATTATGAACTTAAAAGCCCTATTTGGCGGGTTAAGTTGTATGGGGCCTAGGTGAAATAATGGACCGATGTTAACTATTTTTAATAGGTCTACAGTACCATAAAAGATCATGTGCCAAATTCCATTGAATTATCTGCAAAATTGCGACATGTAGTTTAAGGTTTACAGTTCTATTGGAAGGTTGATTTGTGTGTGGGCTGAAATAATGGACTGATCTTAACCATTTTCAATCCCTGGGACAATAGAAGATCATGTACCACATTTCATTAAATTATCTTTAACCCTCAGTCATGCGCATGTATCTGGCCAGATATTTTACGAATTTAACTGTGATTTTAATATATTTCTAATTTGGTTAGGGATTTGAGTCTCCAGGTACCCTCTACAAATATTGTTAGATATCGTAATATTGTTACTAAAATGGCATATTTTTCATATAAATGTACTGTACACTATGTATATCTCGCCAGATACATGCGCTACGTACGTGCATGACGGAGGGTTAAAATTGTGACCTGTAGTTAGGTTACAAGGTCGGTATAGGTCCAATATTATTGTGCCTTACAAACATCAGCACAAACCCAATATACCCTCCCCACTAAAGTCGTGTAGGGTATAATTAGTTTTAAGTGTTTTTTCTCAATGTTTTTTTAAGTTAATTAATATAATTACAACAACACTAAAGAAAGTAATTTAAGATTAAAGTGATGTTTTTTTCTTAATCTCTATTTATAATGGTTTTATGCTAATTTTAATAAAATATTCTTTAAAGTATTAGCGCACGAATTAAAATTGTCATATTTTTATTTATAATAATAATTATACATTCTTAACAATAAAACAATAGTATTCAATTTGTCTAAATCGATATACTTAATTTTATAAACAGAATGTATTAAAAATTCCGCAGGTATGAGACATGACCTTGAGATTTGAAAGAAAAATGTTAACAGTCGTACCAAAAAGTAAAAAGCAGCACTATCAAAACATTGAAACAGAGAGACCAGGAGGTCTAAAGAGAAATCATGAGATTATTTTGAGAATAAAACGTCTACGGAAAGTTCTTTCTAAAGATCTGATTTCTAATATACCGCAACACTGGACATGGATACTTATATTTCATACTATTATTATCAGTAGGAGGTCGGTTGATTTAGGTCTGAAACTGATCTTAGAATTACATTAAATACTCATTTTCTACGTCGTTGTAAATATACAATTTATATACTATGGTTTCAACAATTTCTGATCTACATAATTTGTATTAGCATACATCCCGGCATTTAAAGACAAAAAACAAAACGTCATTAAGGCACATGGTATTCATAAAAAATCAACAACAATATATAGCAAAGCATAAAGTACAAAAATCCAAACACATACGCTCGCATACACTTAGGCAAATAAACATAAACACCGACAAAAAAAGGATAAAGGAAAGAGAAAGTAACGTTTGAACGCCTTCAAAATTGCGAAACACAGCACCAGGCAAAATAACGTGCAAACAAACACATGCACGCAACTCTCCACGTTGCTAAAATCGGATGGCAAAAAAGAAAAAGCTTTTCACCACAAAACAAAACTAAAGCATAACATTAGGCAAAAAGAGAATAGGCAGAGAGAAAGTGAAACAAAAAGAGAATATTTACACCGATTAATTATAATGGGAACCGCTGTCGACAATTCATATAAAACGAAAGGGCGATAAGGTGGCTGCCAAAAGACCACAAGATTTTTCTAGTCAAGTCTGCAGTTCAGTCTATAGTATAGTCCAAAGTCTAGTATATAGTTTAGTCTATAGTCTAGTCTATAGTTTAGTCTATAGTCTAGTCTATAGTCTAGTCTATAGTCTAGTCTATAGTGTAGTCTAAAGTCTAGTCTATAGTCTAGTCTATAGTCTAGTCTATAGTCTAGTCTATAGTCTAGTCTATAGTCTAGTCTATAGTCTAGTCTATAGTCTAGTCTATAGTCTAGTCTATAGTCTAGTCTATAGTCTAGTCTATAGTCTAGTCTATAGTCTAGTATATAGTCTAGTCTATAGTGTAGTCTATAGTCTAGTCTATAGACTAGTCTATAGTCTAGTCTATAGTCTATAGTATAGTATATTGTCTAGTCTAACCTATAGTCTAGTCTATAGTGTAGTATATAGTCTAGTCTAGCCATTAATCTAGTCTAGTCTTTAGTGTAGTATATAGTCTAGTATATAGTCTAGTATATAGTCTAGTCTATAATCTAGTCTAAAGTCTAGTTTATAATTTAGTCTATAGTCTAGCCTTTGTATTTGTAATATTGTATAAAAATTCATTGTCGACAACGCTTGTGGATCGAATTGTAATCATGCAGCAGCTAAAATAAAATTTAAACAAAACTAAAGCATAACAGTAGGCGAAAGTTAAAAATATTGAGAATATTGAGAGAATAAGAAAAAAGGAGAGTATCTAACCAGGAGCAATGGAACAAGTGAAGTTGAATTATATTGCTTGCGAACAAACGAACAGACGGACGAATAAAATGATTGTCTATTTGGCTGTATCTGTGCTGATGCCTGTATATATTAAGAAAATTTTCATTTGTGCTTTTTTAGTCTTCCGCGTAGTCCTTTTGAGTCATGTTGTTTGTTATCCTGTTTTTTTAAGTTACACAAAGACAAGAGACCGTGCAAAAAGAAAAACATACACACACAAACATACAATTCTCCATTAAGTTTTTCATAAACCAAATAAATGAAATTTAATTTGTTGGCAATTGTTAAAAACAAAGAAAATAATAAATGATGAAATGAAATTTGCAAAAACAACTATAAAAATGCAAAAATATTAAATATAAAGAAAAAATAATAACAATTGTTAATGTTAAAACAAGAAAATAATTCTGTAATGTGTGCCTTTAACTAACTGAAACCAAAAAAAAAATATTAAACAAAAATTGTCTGGAACAGTTTGTTTTTTCGACTTAATTTTGTTACTTTAACTTGTTTGTTGTCTCTAGCAAACAAAAAGTTACGAAATCAATGGGAATTTTTTATTTCAATTTACAGCTAAAATAAAACTTTTACCTTTCCTCCCATAAAATAATTTACAATAAACACAGTCGGTTAGTATTTTAAAGAAATTTTTACAATTTTCCTTTCAATTTGTAAATATATTAACTGTCGTGTAATACTATTTAAGAGAGAACCGAGAAATAAGAAATCACATACACAAATTTGCACATCATCACCATCATAATCATTTTTATCATTATTTCTAATAAACGAAAGACGATTTTTTGTTTTGTTTCTTTTTAAAAGTCAAAAAATACGTTTAAATACAATGATTCACATCTATAGAATCATTTGAAGACACTGCACAGTGGGACAGGTATAACAATTTATGGATATAAATTTGTTTTTTCGTTATAAAATTTGTATTGTATTTGTATCACGGTGGTATTTTCCATTTACTGGATAGACTTGAGAACGGTCCACCATCGCCCCTCTGTTCTTCAATGAAGAACTCAGGTGGCAATTTTTGTACATTGGCTTTGACCGGTCCTTGCACAAGTACTTTGCTGAAGTACTCGAGCCATCTAATCTGTTAATTCGGCAATAGCACCTAGAGACGTAAGCGGTGGACCAATAAGCCGAAGACATTGTTCTTACTCACAGGGACACACTGTGGTAATTCTGATATGAACAGAGTATACTCTGAACATGTCTGGACAAAGAAGGAAAATTAAATGGTATTAAATCTATATGATACCTTTCATCCATCATCATTCAACCCAGCACACATTTCATTCATACGAAACATTCATAAGAGAAAAATATACGACACATTTATTATAGGTAGACGGGTGGGTGAGGCCCGCCGTACCCCACATTCATCCCGTACCATATACAATTAATACCAACTTATTTCCAACACTTAGTCACACAGCCACTAATCTGTGGGGTATCTATCATTTTCGACAACAACACCGAACTTGAAATATTGATTTTATCATGCATCAGTCATTTTACCGCCACTTACTCTCCCCGCGAATTTGGGTTTAAACCACAGCCACTACGTGGATCCCGAAGGAACCTCAACCAACTGACCAGCAAGGACTAAGCCAAACAGTAGACTATAACCAATTTTTTAGTCCCGGCCAGACTGGAGGTATTGGCCACATCTTTATACCCCGGGATTGCAATAACACCAAGGCGGAGGCTTCAAGGTAACACGTCCCCGGGGCTACCTTATCTGACAAGTAAAATTTGTTGTTTTCATATAAAAATGAAATCAGAAAACGAAAAGGTGTTTTTGAAAACCTATTTTAAGTGCCATTGAACCGCCCCTGTAGCATAGAAAATAACATACTTCTAGGCTACGACCATGTCCCATTTTATCCCAATCGAATCAGCTGTTTAGAAATCCGATGAATTATTTCCAACAAAATATTAATCCTGCCGCACTGTGCACTGTTATAATGTGAAAAAACGTATAAAATTCGCTGTAAAGTCAGCGATTCTGAAATAGTTAACTACGGACATCGGTCGTATTGTTGTGACACTTGCTAATTGTCAAAATGTTAAAACTTTGAACTAACTCGAATAAAGTGAACCCGTACATATATGTATAAAATGAGACATATGTATATCTACTGGGGAATATGAAGACGTCTAGATGGTAAATCGGACCAGCCGTTTAGAAATCCCATGATTTATTTCCAACAATATATTAATCCTGCCACACTGTGCATTGTTATAATGTGAAACAAAACGTATAAAATCGCTCTAAAGTCAGCGATTCTGAAATAGTTAATTACGGACTTTGTTGGTATTGTTGTGAAACTTGTTAATTGTCAAAACGTTAAAACTTTGAACTAAGTCGAATAAAGTAAACCCGTATATATAATGAGACCTCCGTCTACTAGAGACGTCTAGACAGTAAACTATTTCTGAGCTTTCAGATTCGTATTAACATAAGTCGATTACTTTTAGTTGGGAAATAAAAGTAAATGTTAACCAATGGATTTCTAAGGCGATCGCTAGATCCCTACAGTTTTGAGTACTACATTAGTGAAAGGCATTGGAGCACACTTCACATTTTGCAGCCATTAGGAGCACTTTCTAATGGGAGAACCCGCTGACTAAATTGCCCTTAATTCTGCGAGCAATCCTAATACATGTGGTTCGTGTTCTGGTTTCAGATTCTACAGATTTAGAACAATACTAGCTCCGACGTCTGCTATAGAATATTGGTAAGAGTATACGATGTGTTGATACTCAGATATTGACTAATGGTCGAGCTGCCAATGATGTTTATAAGACATCAAACATTGCCCCTAGAAGCGATGTTCTCAAAATGTGATTTCAAAGCAACTCATTTAGAGATTTTTATTGTCATGTCACTACATAAAAATGTCAAAGATCACTAGACCGTCATACAACTTACTACGATCACTATTTTGATTTAGTTACGGGATATAATTGCAGTTGCCATTGGGCTTTTGAAATAAATTAGTAGACCGTTAGGGGATTAAGCATAAGAATTTTGTTGGAATAATTATCATCTGCACAACCAAGCCCTATGGTTTTTTAATATTTACATCTTGACAACAGTCATTTCAACAGCAATAGATCAAGTAAATCATTTACCATCTCCCTCATTATCTTGATTTATATTTCGAAAAGCGATACACAATCATTTAAGAATCCCTGCCTTATTATACATTCTTATTAAACTTTTTTTGTATAAAACTGGTATTTTACTCACTCCTTAAATTAGTTTGAACAAAAACAACAAAAAAATCCCTACAAAAAATAATAAACATTTTTCTATGGTATACAGTACAAATAATATCAACATTTTTCACAAGAATACAACAAAATAATAATAAAATAAAATTTCATCAAATCATAAGCACAAAAAAAAGTAACAAACAATAGAAGAAGGACAACAGCACAGTAGAAGCGGCAATAACAACAACAAAAGAAACAAAACAACAGGAAACAAGAAAAATATTAACGCGACAGGAGTACTTAGAATTTTTCTAGCTATATATGTAATAAAAAATACGAAAATTTTAAGGTAAGTCCTGCTGTCTACTCCTCAAGCTTTCAAATACCTTTTAACAAAATTTCGTTGTTTGAGGTTATGTTACACACACACACACTCACATCGTACATATTTAGATACAAACCCATTTGTAATTTAATCATTTTCACATTAAACTTGTGTCAGTTTTTTTTTGTTCTTTATATTTTTTCGCTCAATCTCTGGTTTGCTTTTTTGACTTTGACCGTTTTGGATTTTCATTCTATATCATACAACACTATAAAAATCTTGGTCTATATTTACATTAAGGAACATCCATGTGCTTTACTCAATCTTCTCAGTCCAGGCCATTTCTGTACTTCTTCCATCCATGCAGACAGTAGGCAGATATGAAGATAGATAGGTAGATAGATAGATAGATAGATAGATAGATAGATAGATAGATAGATAGATAGATAGATAGATAGATAGATAGATAGATAGATAGATAGATAGATAGATAGATAGATAGATAGATAGATAGATAGATAGATAGATAGATAGATAGATAGATAGATAGATAGATAGATAGATAGATAGATAGATAGATAGATAGATAGATAGATAGATAGATAGATAGATAGATAGATAGATAGATAGATAGATACATAGAACAACTTATAAAACTCATTGGTGTAGGTAGAGTACCATATGATCAAATTTGACCCCAAACAATTTCTTACTTCAATTTAACAACAACTTAAGTAAATAAAAATCTAATATTAATACAAAGCAAAAGAAATATTAACTTAAATCGTTTAATAATGGATCCATTACATCTAGCTAAGTGTATTTGTTCTATGAGGTGTAAATGTTTGTATGTCCCTTTTTATTTAGCCATGGACATGGTCATTTTGTTCATGTGTTAAATTTTATTTAATTTACTTGATTTAATTTTTATGTCCTGCAAGAATAAAGTCATTAACTTGCCACCAATTTCCATTACTGTCAATAACATTTTCATTTAGTTTTTGCTGTTGTTGTTGGAATTATATTGAAACTTCAATAATTTGAAATTAATCCGATTTGTACAATTGTTTTATTATTTCAATGAAAAGGTAGAATTTATTTCAATTACTGTTTTTATATTTTCTTAAATCTTTATACCTACAAACTAGTCAATCAGTATTATTATTTATTAATGTGTTTAATAAAAATTATATCAAAAAGTTGAAAATAAAACTCAGGTCAACAAATGTCATCAATCATTTTATTATGAAATGGTGCTCAGTAATAGAAATTAAGTGCAAAGGAACGTATTGCAATTAGTTTCCAAAAATACGTTTTTTGAGTTATGTCAGTATTGAAGTAAATACATACTTCTTCATACTTGTAATTCATTAAAAATTTAATTTAAAACACAATCACATTATTTTTATTGAAACTTTTAAATTAAGCACTTTAATTATAATTCATGTTTCTATAGCGGCAAAGCATTTATTTTTTTAAATAAAACACCTCCGTTGTCTGCGTTGTATTAAAACGCAACAATACATCATTTTTTTATAAAAGAATGCAAAAACGGTAAATATAGTAGATAATTGACATTAAAGGTCAACTGTTTTATTAAATTACAAAATAATTTGTTAAAAACTCGTTAAGAAATAAGAGTAAGAGAAATAGACACAGCAGCAGTGAAAGAAAAAGTTGTACAATAATATGTAAGAACAGAATGAAATTAATCATACTCACTAATTGTTGTCGAAAAAGAAAAAGCAAAAGAAAGTACTTAGAACACACACACACGCAGACAGATAAATTTTAAGGAGTGGGAGTAAATTAAAGAGGGGTTTTAATATTTTTTGTTTATAAATGTTATTTAGATAGAAAACTAACCACCAAGTCAACCACCCTGCTATAGTTAAACAGTCAGTAGTTGTTTTCTGCTTTAATGTAAAGGAATTATGAGTAATTATAAAAAATGAACACACACAGGTTTTACATCACAATTTATTACATAACACATGGTCTCGCATGGTAATCATTCATTTATTCACATACAATTTGAGTATCAAGGGATTTTTAAAACATCATATCGAAACGGGAAATATTTCTGATCTTAAATGGTCTATAGTTCCATCTAAGGATCAACATTCAATCCACACTCGTTTGTTTTAAGCATAAAATTGGTTTATAACAGTGTTGTCAAGTGTTGACCAATAAAGATGTAATGTTGCTTTTAGCTCCTTAAGGAGCCAAAAAAGATAGAAATTGGAACAAAGCTTTATTATACCTTTAACTAACCTACCAACTAACTACTAACTAACTAACTAACTAACTAAATAACTAACTAACTAACTAACTAACTAACTAAATAACTAACTAAGTAACTAAATAACTAACTAACTAACTAACTAACTAACTAACTAACTAACTAACTAACTAACTAACTTACTAACTAACTAACTAACTAACTAAATAACTAACTAACTAAGTAACTAACTAACTAACTAACTAACTAACTAACTAACTAACTAACTAACTAACTAACTAAATAACTAACTAACTATCTATCTATCTATCTATCTATCTATCTATCTATCTATCTATCTATCTATCTATCTATCTATCTATCTATCTATCTATCTATCTATCTATCTATCTATCTATCTATCTATCTATCTATCTATCTATCTATCTATCTATCTATCCATCTATCTATCTACCTATCTATCTATCTTACCTACTAATCAGGACTTTGAAAATCACATTGTCCGCCATACTTTGATTCACATTCCTTTGAACAGAAAAAATTTACCGTACATCAGTCTTTTATTCGCAACTCACTCTTCCCGCGGATTTGGGATCAAACCACAGATACTGCGGTTCTCTTAGCATGTCAAATCATGCTAAGCATTAGCCGAGAATTAAAGTGACATCACCAATTTATAGTCCCGGTAGACTGAATATACTGGTAGCACCTCATTTTCCCGGGATTGAAATAAAATCAAGATGGAGGGTCATTAATTCACATGCCCCCGGAGGAAACTAGAAAGTAAAATACAATTGTGTCCCTGCTACTAAATAACAAAAGTACTTGCATATATTTTTCTATTCCTACATATTCAAGCATCCTTCTAAAACCGCTGGTGTTTGTGTGTGAGTATTTATATATGTATACATTACATACATGAGTATGTACAGTTTTAGATTAATGCCTTGATAAAAAATGTGAATATGAAACAAAAAAACAAATAAATAATTAGTTCGTCATTTGTTTTTGTGTTATTATTACTTGTTTATTTTTGTAACAAATATTTACATTGAATCATTACATTTGTTTTGTTCTCTTTCAAAACCCACACATACACACACAATCACATACTCGCACACTCTTTGTATTATATCCTGATAGGTATCATAAATAATGAAATGTAACCATATTTTTTGGTATTTATAAAGAATTTTATAATTTTTTTTCTCCCATTTATTGGTCTGTTGTAATTTATTAGCAATGGCCTTTGGGTGAAATAATTTGTCATTAAAATGTTGAACATGTGGCTAGTATTTAATATGGAAATTTTTGTATTTTTATTAAAATTTTGTATTGTTAAATATTTTTTTTTAATAAAACTTATACAATAAGATAAGAGAAGAAACACAAGTTAAAAAGGAACATTTAGACAAAAACTTTCTTCAAAATATATTTAATATGTTTGAAATGTCATTCATAGGACTTTTCTTAGCTTCTTCCACTTTAAAGGAAGAAGCTTTTTAAGGGTCAAAATATTAATAAAATCTTATTTATTTCTGTTGTATATCAATAAATTTAATTTCTTTATAATAAAATCAACTTTAGCAATCTATTAATGGAATTTTTGAAAACTGTTCCCACTTTTTTAAAAACTCTTCCCACCCCTAATATGGGTGTCAAATGAAAGCTATTGCTATTGTGTATAATAAATTAATATTATTTTATATTTTAAAGCATATCGAAAAGAATCTTTACCGTTCTCAATTTCATGAAAACTTTCCATTTTTTTACCATTTTTTTTTACTAAAATTAGTTTCTTTTTATCAAAAATTACTAAAAACCTAATTTTTTGATATTTTAAAAGACTATTCCCACTTTTTCAAAAACTGTTCCCACTTTTTCGAAAACTCTTCCCACCCCCAATATGGGTGTCAAATTAAAGCTCTTTTAATGTCGAATAATAATTCAATTTTGTTTTATATTTTTGTTTAAAAATAAACAGCTTAACTTTAAAAATTCTTTGAAAAATCAATTCCTATAAAAAAAATTAATACAATTTCTCTATTTTTTGTTGCAAACCATTAAAATTTATTTATTTTCATGAATATTAACTTAAAAGATCAGTTTCTGTTATTTTAAAAGAACTGTTCCCACTTTTTTCAGAAACTCTTCCCACCCCCAATATGGGTGTCAAATTAAAGCTCTTTTAATGTCGAGTAATAATTTAATATTGTTTTATATTTTGGTTTAAAAATAAACAGCTTTTCTTTCAAATTTCTTTGAAAAATCAATTTTTATAAAAAAAAAATGTAAATACATAAAATTTTTATATTTTTTGTTGCAAACCATTAAAACGTATTTATATTCATAAATATTTACTTGAAAAATCGTTTTCTGCTATTTAAAAAAACTGTTCCCACTTTTTCATAAACTCTTCCCACCCCTAATATGGGTGTCAAATTAAAGCTCTTTTAATGTCGAATAATAATTTAATATTGTTTTATATTTTTGTTTAAAAATATACATCTTTTTTTTAAAAAATTCTTTGAAGAATTCATTTTTTATAAAAAAAAAATAAATAAAAATTCTATATTTGTTTGGTGCAAACCATTAAAACTTATTTATTTTCACGAATATTTACATGAAAATTTATTTTCTGCTATTTTAAAAAAACTGTTCCCACTTTTTCATAAAAGCTCTTTTGTATAATAATTTAATATAAAAAAAAACTGTTCCCACTTTTTCCAAAATTCTTTTCACACTGATATGATTTTGAAATTAAAGCCCACCTTAAAACAAACTTTCAATTCTTTATTTGCAATTCCCCTTTTAATACTAAGACGTATGAATAATATTGAACTAATATTGCTAATAAATATAACTTATACGTTTCGTAAAACAAAAACACAATTAAATTTTTATAAATTTTAAAAAGAAAACAACTTTTTTGTAACATAAATCTTCCATTAGACATTTATTTTTTATTTTTTTTTTTGCAATGTGATATTTACAATTACACAACTTAATTTAAAATTTAACTTCCTTTCATGCTGACATATCCGGTGTTGCCAACGTAATTAAAAGTGAATCAAAATAAAAATCTATTAGCATTTTGTAATCATCCTGCAGGATTTAATTTATTTATGCAACAATGCTTAAACACAATTGTTTTTGTGCGCACAACTTTGTACATAATACAAAAATGAAATGAAGGATTTAATTTCACCTGTTGACTTGTTGTTGCCTAGGGGAATGAATTATTTTCCTATTACACCGCATGACCTGTTTTTGATTAAATTATTTTATCAATGAAAGGAAAACAAAAATAACAAATACTATATGCAAGCTTAATTATAGATTGGTTGTCTTTAGATTATATAATTTCTTTATCCCCTGGTTTCTGTTCCTCTTAACCTTAATAATTTAAATAGTAAAACGTAATACGTGAAAGAAGTCATAAATAGAAACGATATAGATTGTTATGTTGGGAATTGGCAATGGAAAAAGTGCGGAAAAATTATATGGAGTGTTTATTAATTGGTTAAGTTGAGTGTTATTTTAAATGTCTACTAAAAGTCACAGGAAGTATATCAGTAGTAATCGATTATGAGTTCTGACATTTTCTAATTTGTCGGTCTATTAAATGTTATGTTGGAATCATTACTTTAACAAGCGCTGGTGTGTACATTAATATGTACATCAGTTTAGAGAAGAAGGTATTCCAAGTTTGAATGAATCCAAAATATAAGTATGTTGAATAAAAACTTCTAGCCATGTAAATTATTTCTATAAGACTTCCCTTTCCCACATAGCAGAATTCTGTTGCCCCATTTTGGGCGATCTTTCAAAAGAATCTGTTGATTCCCTTCATTTCTCATTGAGAGAACACAATCGATTGGTTTCCGAAGCCTCCTGCCATGACTAACACAGAAGTAAAGTTTGATGCTATAGCTCCGACGTATTAGTGTCGTTTCCATTTCGCTAGATAAGTAGAGAGTTTCTTTCAAAAAAAATTCTGAAATTTTTGCCCCTAGAACAAGTGTGGATAGGTGCAAGTAGAAATCCTAGCGTCCCTTCAGAAAGGAAACCCCTTCTATACCAACAAATTGGAAGGTGGTAAAGGTGTCTTTAGGTTCGATAAGGAAATAGACTGTGAAGCTTAACAAAGTTTGTTTGGTACCAATGCGAAAGTGCGAAAGGGAAGCACATGGTACAATAGCCTTTAAAGTATAACTAACTGAATTGTAGTGGCGACAAACGCAGCACCGCTATCTCTGCAAAAGCTGGCGGAGGACGACAACAGTTAAACAGACATCTGCATGAAGTTTGTTCCATACATTATAAATTATAAATTTTGCATGACAGGCAAAATCTAATGTCGGAGCTTCAACTGAACTAGAACTGAACTAGAACTGAACTAGAACTGAACTAGAACTGAACTAGAACTGAACTAGAACTGAACTAGAACTGAACTAGAACTGAACTAGAA
>NC_060950.1:55522320-55529006 GCF_022045245.1 Lucilia cuprina | reverse complement strand
TTTAGAGCCATATTGAGTTCATATTGAAAAATTTTCTCAATTCTCTAACTTTTAACTACTGTATTTCAATACTCTCAAGTAAAGCTTTTCACTCCCGTGTTCTGCTAATGTTTTGTTTATTTGTCTGTTGATGTATAAAAAATGACGTTAGATGGTATACCGTTATGCTATTTGTGTTGTTCTTGTGGTGATATTTGTTGTTTGCAATTTAATCTTGTTTTTATAATTTAAACGAATTTTTCGTGTCATTACTGTGTAAATGTTCACTGACTGTTGGCTGATTCAACAATGGCCACTATTTGCATGTAATGATGTGAGTGTGTATCTTTTGTCTGTCGTTATGTTTTCATAAATGAGTGCGATAGAAAGAAAGAGAGAACGATTGAAAGGAAAAGGATGTGTTTTTGTTGTTGCCACTTGTGAGCAGTGAATTCATTTACACTTGACTGCATAAACCCAATGAACAACCGAGAGTAGTTTACAGGATTTTTACTTTTTGTAACATACATACATACTTACTTATTTATGTACATATATTTGTAAGGATAAATGTTGAACTATGTTGAGACAAATTTACAATAAAATCAAAAGTGTGTGCTATAGAAATTGTTGAACTTGTCTTTTGTAAACTTAAATCTCTATATTCATAAATAGAAAATTGGCAATTTACAAAACTCTTTAAAATTTAGTCGAAAATGTTTACCACTATTTTTTGTTATTCCTTATCATGGTACCATTCTAATGTATGGGAAGAGAGTTTTTTCAATTTATATTGTCTTTTGTTCCTTGCTGTGTGAGTGTGTGTTTTAAATGTCTATGCTAAAAACTCAGTAACTACATTCATTTAGAGTTTATAAAATTATAATTTTTCATACACACAGATCCATATACGTATATTTATGTATGTACATATGTATGTAAGTAAACTTACAAATTCCATACAGACACACTCGCACTGTGTATTACACATACCTCTGTTTATTACGGATATTCTATTTTTGGCAACAGACACACGCAAAAAGTGAAACGCCAAAAAGCCATTAACCTGTTGAGTTCTTTCTTTATTATTTTCGTTGTTTTTTGTTGTAGGGGAATGTCACCAAAGTTACAAAATTAGTGTAAACGTATTATAATTTGATTATGCGGTCTAATGTGGTTAGATTATATGAGAAAATGTTTCATATTTATAACGCACATCACTTTAAGGAGGAGGGTACTAAGCGTTTCCAACTGATTGCAAAATCCAAATGTTCTGTATACATCTTCACAAATATATAATTTCAAGCTGAATTTATTAAAATAACTTTTGTCTGACAAACAGATATTACCTCAGGAAGTTCTAGTTTAGTTCTAGTTCAGTACTAGTTCAGTTCTAGTTCAGTTTTAGTTCAGTTCTAGTTCAGTTCTAGTTCAGTTCTAGTTCAGTTCTAGTTCAGTTCTAGTTCAGTTCTAGTTCAGTTCTAGTTCAGTTCTAGTTCAGTTCTAGTTCAGTTCTAGTTCAGTTCTAGTTCAGTTCTAGTTCAGTTCTAGTTCAGTTCTAGTTCAGTTCTAGTTCAGTTCTAGTTCAGTTCTAGTTCAGGTCTAGTTCAGTTCAAGTTCAGTTCTAATTCAGTTCTAGTTTTATGTAGTTCTAGTTCAGTTCTAGTTCAGTTCTAGTTCAGTTCTAGTTCAGGTCTAGTTCAGTTCAAGTTCAGTTCTAATTCAGTTCTAGTTTTATGTAGTTCTTGTTAAATTTTCAGTTTAGTTATAACTCAATTTTCAAAATGCTAAAAAAAAGTTTATTAATAAAACTCCCATCCTTATGTATTTGCACCAAATCTTTAGTAATCTAGTGTGAGTCATTTAATACCTCAGTGAATTGAAATTCTAAAAACATAAATAATTTTCTAAATTTAATCTATTTGTATTATTGAGTCAGTCTACATATTCAATAGCATTTTGTACAATAGAGAAAGAGATAAGAAGATGTTGTTGATATCTTTATTTTTATATTTATCTATAAATTCATTTTAAACCCAAGAAAAATTCTGCGAAAAAATTATTTAGCTAAGAACGTGAATCTTTCAATAAAAGCTTTTTTTTAAATTAGTTGTTAAGCTACAATAAACTGTAAAGCTCTTTTTTCCGTTCTTTCTTTATCAAGGAGGACTCGTATGAGAGCACTCACCTCACTGTTGTGTTGAGAGTTGAAATTGTTGCTCCACGAACTTACCGGCAAAATTTTTTATACAATTTTTTCTTTTGTATATGTTGGTGTTGTTGTTAGTTGCTCTCCATAAAATTTATTAAAAGTATCCTTCGAACAAAAACACAAAAATAAGGACCAAAGGAAAGAAGTTGTATTAAAGAAGGTGACTATAACGGACTTTGTAAAAGATGTTGCAAAACAATGGCAACAACAAAAAGTCAATTCAGCTTATCTATTGTACACACATACACTTATTTATTCTAACTTTCTTATACATTCAGACAATTCAATTTAAGGAGTGTGAAAGGTGTGGAGAGTTTTGTATTGAATATAAAATAATTTAAATGTGAATGTGGGAGAGATTTTTGATTTTGTTGATTTATTAAGAACTGAAGAAAAAAAGTTTTTTTTTTTTTCTTTAATAAAATACTTATATTAAGGGATTACAGTTGGTGCAAAATGAAGTGAAGTGTTAAAAATATGTTAAATAAATGAATGGAAAATATTTATATTTTTTTAAAGGACTGTTGGGAATTTGACGTCATTGTAGATTTTTGCACCTGAGTTTAATTATATTGAAATTATAAAGCTGGATAACTGTAATGGATTTAAAAATATTTCAAAGTGATCTTATGAAAAAGAAAACATTTGTTTTTGAAAAATTACGTTTTTTTAGATTAAGAAGATATAACGGGGTCTTTCATTGAGAGGGACTTGATTTATTAATATCATTTCTGGAATAAGAATGAGGTTAGCTTTAACCTTTTAGGTTATGTTTTAAAAGATTGCTAGTGTAGCAATACAAGGATCCTGAGAGTTGATCCCTAAGAAAATAGAGATAGTGGATTAGTGGACAGAGGTGACAGAATGAAAAGAGAAAGAATAATCAACGAACTTGTCTATTAGTGGAGACGTAGACGTGTCATTGAGCAAAGAGTTGTTCTTATTGAATATTTTTTATATTTAATAGATTCTTAAAGTAGATTGAGCCAAAAGTTAGGTTTGTAGCAGTTCTCGTGAAAGGACAGTTACTATTCACCTTCATTTAGACAACATCTGCAACAGTGCTAGATGCATAGCATGCTATGCCTACCAATAATGACCATATAGGCTTAGTTATATAGGTCAAGGATATATGTAGTTGTACATGGGTCCATATAAGGCCACAATGCTCTAGCGATCAAACAAGTTTATACACTCGACTAACAATCCTAAGTATTGCTATAACAGTTGTCTACGATCGGAAGTGTTGCAGTTAGTGTAACTCCACAGAACTGTTCTATTTGCAGTTCTCTAAGCGTGCTTCTAAATCTTGCCAAAGTATCGTGACCCATATAAAGGTAGTGTTTGAATGTCTCGCCATCTCATTGATAGACGTTTGGTATTCATAGACAAGATCCCCCCGGGGGCATGCTACCTTAGGGAAGCCTCCACCTTGGTGTAATTGCAATCCTGGGGAATAAAGAGGTGGCCAATACATCTAGTCTGGCGGGGACTAAAAAATTGGTTACAGTCTACTAACTGGCTTAGTCCTTGCACAGATTGAAAAGAGGTCAGACCAGAGCACCGCATAATCTGGTACTACGGGTGGTCAGTTGCCCGCAGGACTATGTCCTGGCTGGCCAGTTGGTTGAGGTTCGTTCGGGATCCACGTAGTGGCTGTGGTTTAAACCCAAATTCGCGTGAAGAGTAAGTGGCGGTTAAAAGACTGATGTAAGGTAAAGTCAATATTTCAGGATAAGTTCGGTGCTGTTGCCTAAACAACAGATACCCCACAGAGGAGTGACTGTGTGACTAAGCGTTGAAAATGAGTTGGTATTAATTGTATATGGTGCGGGATGAATGTGAGGTACGGCGGGTCTCACCTCACACGTCTACCTTTAATGAATGTGTCGTATGAATGAGATGTGTGGTGGGTTGTATGATGATTAATGAAAGGTATCATATACAAATGATACCATTGAATTTTCCTTCCTTCTCCAGATATGTTCATAGTATATTCTGTTCATAACAGAATTACCACAGTGTGCCCCTGAGAGTAGGGACAATGTCCTCGGCTTATTTGATGGATTCGTACTTCGGTCCACCGGTTACGTCTCTAGGTGCTGTTGCCAAATCAACAGAGGCCATCCAATGGTCAGAGATTAGATAGCTCGAGTACTTAAGCAAAGTGCTTGTACATGGACTGGTCATAACCAACGTACAAAAATTGCCACCTGAGTACTTCACTGAAGGATAAAGGGGCGATATTAGAATTGTCTTAAGAGAGAACGTTCCGGCATTTTGGAAGGTCGTTGATTTTCGGTAGATCACTGGAACAATTGTTTCATTTGCAAGTTTGTTTAGGTAGAAGATAAACTGAGAAGAGCAGAAGATCTCATATACATTGCAAGATATTGTCTGTATAAAGCTTTTTCGATCGATGTGAGAGATCCATACAATAGCTTTTTAAAATTAGCTTTGAATATCAAGATGTTTGCCTATTTCTGCAGCTAATAGTCTATGATACGTTTCATACCATATGTTTGTTCCAGAAAACATGTAATACTCATCGAAGTTATGCCAATCGTATGAATAACCTCTCGTAAACATATTAACTATATGATTACCAAAAGGTTAATCAGATCACAAGAAATTTAGTGTAAAGTCAAAAGTATGATTCAGCATTTGGCCATTCCATTATGTACATTATTAGGAGCATAGTCTTGCTACTTCCACTATATTATAGACCATTCAGTTTCTAATATTTAAAATTCTATTTAAATATATTCACATACCCTCAACTATTCATATTCTTATCTATCGAACACAAAACACTACAATAGAAAACAATCTATTTTATTTAAAGTTTTGATATCATTGTCACGCAACAATACCCTGGAGATTTCAACCAAGAGCAGTCAGTTAGTAGTCCCTCTATCAATCATCATAGTTTTGAGTGTCTTTTGTCTTTAGTTATACTGTCATCATCACCTGTTCGACACTTAAAAAGTCCTTGAAACTGAGTATTCCAAAAAAAAAAAAAATAACTAAACAACAATAGCAGAAACAAATATGAAAAAAATAGTTTAATAATTGACATAATTTTACACAAGATGGGAGGATTAATATTTCAAGAATTATCTGCCAACCAGTAGTAAAATAAATAGAGAATAAAAAAATTTACACTTGGTGTAACAAAACAAAAGAATTTAAAATGTAGAAGTATAGGTGTGTGTGTCTGTGTATTATTTATATTAATTTTTTGTATAAATATAACACGCAACAGTGATAATATCCTTTTTTTTTTGAATAATAAACACGGATGATGGTTATGAACATGCTGCTGCTGATTATGATGATAATTGTGATGATATTGTTGTGACGATGATGTTGATGATGACAATACCGCCTCTGCCTAAATGTCTAGTTAATAATTAAAAATCTTGCGCAATATGTACGCTTCAGCAGACGTAAAAGGTAGATTGTGACAATGTTAACTACTACTAGACCTACTACTACTACCACTACTTCCTCCTGCTGCTAGTAGTAGTATGTCTGTCTATTTCCTATTGTGTGGCATTTTTGAGGCTAATAAAAAAATTCTACGGAGGGATATGATGACTATGGCAAACAGTGGGGTTACAATACAAAATTTACTTTCTGAATACATATGTAAAATAGTGTGAAGTAGTAAGTTTTTTATCCAAGTCTATTGATATAAAAAAGTTAAGAAGATTAAAAAATTGATTAAAATGTTATTTATATACTTTCATACATATTTAGATATGAGTACTTTATTGTAAGTGTATGTGGACATGATTAAACATGTTTAAATTAAAGATTGTAATTTATCCAAATGTTTAAAAAGTATTAACGAAACTAAGAAACTAAGTAACTAACTAACTAACTAACTAACTAACTAACTAACTAACTAACTAACTAACTAACTAACTAACTAACTAACTAACTAACTAACTAACTAACTAACTAACTAACTAACTAACTAACTAACTAACTAACTAACTAACTAACTAACTAACTAACTAACTAACTAACTAACTAACTAACTAATTAACTAACTAACTAACTAACTAACTCACTAACTAACTAACTAACTAACTAATTAACTAACTAATTAACTAACTAACTAACTAACTAACTACCTAACTAACTAACTAACTAACTAACTAACTAACTAACTAACTAACTAACTAACTAACTAACTAACTAACTAACTAACTAACTAACTAGCTAATTAACTAACTAACTTACTTACTTACTTACTTACTTACTTACTTACTTACTTACTAACTAACTAACTAACTAACTAACTAACTAACTAACTAACTAACTAACTAACTAACTAACTAACTAACTATTCTATTTATTTATTTATTTATTTATTTACTTATTTATTTATTTATTTATTTATTTATTTATTTATTTATTTATTTATTTATTTATTTATTTATTTACTTATTTATTTATTTATTTATTTATTTATTTATTTATTTAT
>NC_060950.1:55398577-55522220 GCF_022045245.1 Lucilia cuprina | reverse complement strand
ACTGAACTAGAACTGAACTAGAACTAAACTAGAACTGAATTAGAACTGAACTAGAACTGAACTAGAACTGAACTAGAACTGAACTAGAACTGAACTAGAACTGAACTAAAACTGAAGTAGGACTGAACTAGAACTGAACTAAAACTAAAGTAGGACTGAACTAGAACTGAACTAGAATTTAGTGGAACTAAACTACATTACAACTCTTAAGTGGTGAAGGTTAATTAAAGTGCTCTGCACCATCTGTAGAGATGGAAAGTACAGCGTACACCGGTAGACTCTGGGAAAAAATCAACTCGAATCCGTAATACATCTCTCCGTGTTTCTTACGTTTTTATTATAACCATAATCCTTCTTCTGGATTCTTATACTATTGCAAACTTTCAGTCATACATAGGGATGTCAGAAGAACCTCTAGTATCCCTCAGATTTCGGATCTAGAAACCTCGTTCAGCTATGCTCTATTCAAAAGAGCGATCGCTTGCTATAGAAGCAGATCGGTCTGTTGGTTTGTCTTGGGTTATCCTTGAGAACTCGCTATAACTAACACACACTTACATGTATACGTGTCATAGTTTGTCTCAATACAAATAAAACTGTAATTAATTAATTACAAATGTATAAGGTTTTCGTTTTAAAATAACCACATATTGTAATCATTTATAATTTGTTCACCTTTCAAAAGGGTTTAAGGACCTTTTTCAAATATAAAGGAAATATTCAAACAGACAAAAAGTTCTCTAAACACAATAGAAACCACCAAACCACAATTTTTGTTTCAAAAATTCCCCACAACACCCAAAACTAATTTAATATTCTTATTTTGTAACAAATCTTCCACTTTTACTCTTAAAATGTAAAGTAAAGTATAATTAAACAACTTTATTTTAGTTTGATAATATTTCTTTTACACTCAATTTTAATTTTAATTAAACATTTTAATTTAATAATTAAAATTTCAATTTACAACTTTTTTCTCTTTTCTTTCATACCAATAAATTCTTAAGTGTTTCTTTCATCTTTGTCAGGTGCAATGTAAACTAATTGAAAATGTTAAATAAAATCAAAAGAAATAGAGTAATAACAACAAAAACAACTTAAATTGTAGAGAAATAAAGAAACAACAAAAACACCATTATAATATTTAATAACATTTTGCAACTTTGTTCTCCGAAATGACCCCATGGGCCATGAGTAAAAAGGATATGAATACAAGTATAAAGAACACCATTTAAATCAAAGTTTCATTGTGGCAGAAAATGAAATTTAAACAATAACAAGTAAAATAGTATAGTCGGACATGAACGACCCTATAATAACCTAAACCAGATACAAGGACATTAAATAAAATAAATAATTGTGTTTAATTGACACTTGTAATTTATAAATAGCAGACCCAGAAGTTATATGGAATTAGACAAATGTAGAACATGTTTTGTTATAAAATTCTTAGAAAATACGCCCAGGATGCTGCGTTTCTGAACAACTACAACTGAAATTATACTTCTGAATAATGAACTGAAACTTATATAATGTACAAAAATCTTAGGAGCGATATTGTTATATATAACATCTACTATTTCCCAGCAAAAACAGAACTTCCAAAGAAGCGAAAAAGAAGTAGAATTTACTCCACGAAAGTACTAAAAAATAGTCCTGAAAAAGTTATGATTTTAAGACAGGTTTTCCTTTTTATTTGATTCCAAATTCACTACTTCTGAAGTCATTCTCAGGAAGTAATTTTTATGTTCTTTTTTTTTGAAGTTATTTGGAAGTGAAATTGTAATGTTATATAATACAACTAAATTCATTTAAATAATCTATATATATAAAATTCTAACGTTACTGACTGACTGACTGACTGACTGACTGACTGATTGACTGATTCATCATCGCACAGCCTAAACGGTTAAAGCTAAAGAGCTGAAATTTGGACAGGGGGTTGGTCTCCCACCAAATAGATCCACTAAGACGGGATTTTTGGAAATTCGAATGTTTAGGGGGTAAAAAAGGGTAAAAACGGGTAAAATCGGTAACCTCATATCTCCTAAACTAGAAAAGATACAAAAATAGTTTAAAGCTTATCGTCGTTCATTTAAAAAATAAGCGGACAGGTGTCTGGTACTTTTTTCAATTTCGGCCCCTTTAGGGAATAAACGGGTAAAAACTGTATTTTGGTACTTTTTTTGCACCCATGTATCTTTAAAACCAGTGAACATTCAAACAATATTTTTGACTCCTTCATAACTTGACGAAAAAATAAAAATATAAATTTAGTACTTTTTGGTCATTCGGATGTTTAAGGGGTGAAAATTGTACCTATTTTTGGTACTTTTTTCATAAAACATTGATTTTGGTTTATTAACTTATACATATAAATACGTAATAACGGGCTTCCACTACGATGTTGCAACATTTTGGAATAGAATTTTTATTTCGTTAATGAAATTAAGCATGTAGAGCCCGGAGTAAATGAGAATCTATAAAAGGGGACTTTTTGGTACATTTTCGTTCTTCAAAAGGTACTTTTTGGATTTTTGTATAATATTGAACCTAGAAACATGAAATTAAGCATGTAGAGCCCGGAGTAAATGAGAATATATAAAAGAAGAATTTTTGGTACTGTTTCGTTCTACAAAAGGTACTTTTTATGAGAATCTATAAAAGGGGACTTTTTGGTATTTTTTCGTTCTTCAAAAGGTACTTTTTGAATTTCCTATAATATTGAACCTAGAAACATGAAATTAAGTATGTAGAGGATGGATTAAGTGAGAAACTATAAAAGGGGACTTTTGGTACTTTTTCGTTCTTCAAATGGTACTTTTTGGATTTTTGTATAATATTGAACCTAGAAACATGAAATTAAGCATGTAGAGCCCGGAGTAAATGAGAATCTATAAAAGGGGACTTTTTGGTACTTTTTCGTTCTTCAAAAGGTACTTTTTGAATTTCCTATAATATTGAAGCTAGAAACATGAAATTAAGTATGTAGAGCCCGGAGTAAATGAGAATCTATAAAAGGGGACTTTTTGGTACTTTTTCGTTCTTCAAAAGGTACTTTTTGAATTTCCTATAATATTGAAGCTAGAAATATGAAATTAAGTATGTAGAGCCCGGAGTAAATGAGAATCTATAAAAGGGGACTTTTTGGTACTTTTTCGTTCTTCAAAAGGTACTTTTTGAATTTCCTATAATATTGAACCTAGAAACATGAAATTAAGTATGTAGAGGATGGATTAAGTGAGAACCTATAAAAGGGACTTTTGGTACTTTTTCGTTCTTCAAATGGTACTTTTTGGATTTTTGTATAATATTGAACCTAGAAACATGAAATTAAGCATGTAGAGCCCGGAGTAAATGAGAATCTATAAAGGGGACTTTTTGGTACTTTTTCGTTCTTCAAAAGGTACTTTTTGAATTTCCTATAATATTGAACCTAGAAACATGAAATTAAGTATGTAGAGCCCGGAGTAAATGAGAATCTATAAAAGGGGACTTTTTGGTACTTTTTCGTTCTTCAAAAGGTACTTTTTGAATTTCCTATAATATTGAACCTAGAAACATGAAATTAAGTATGTAGAGGATGGATTAAGTGAGAACCTATAAAAGGGACTTTTGGTACTTTTTCGTTCTTCAAAAGGTACTTTTTTGGATTTTTGTATAATATTGAACCTAGAAACATGAAATTAAGCATGTAGAGCCCAGAGTAAATGAGAATCTATAAAAGGAGACTTTTTGGTACTGTTTCGTTCTACAAAAGATACTTTTTGAGTTTTCTATAAAATTTAACCTAGAAACATGAAACTAAGCATGTAGAGCCCGGAGTAAATGAGAATCTATAAAAGGGGACTTTTCGTTCATCAAAAGGTACTTTTTGAATTTTTTATAATATTGAACCTAGAAACATGAAATTAAGTATGTAGAGCCTGGATTAAGTGCGAACATATAAAAGGGGACTTTTTGGTACATTTTCGTTCTTCAAAAGGTACTTTTTGGATTTTTGTATAATATTGAACCTAGAAACATGAAATTAAGCATGTAGAGCCCGGAGTAAATGAGAATATATAAAAGAAGAATTTTTGGTACTGTTTCGTTCTACAAAAGGTACTTTTTATGAGAATCTATAAAAGGGGACTTTTTGGTATTTTTTCGTTCTTCAAAAGGTACTTTTTGAATTTCCTATAATATTGAACCTAGAAACATGAAATTAAGTATGTAGAGCCCGGAGTAAATGAGAATCTATAAAAGGGGACTTTTTGGTACTTTTTCGTTCTTCAAAAGGTACTTTTTGAATTTCCTATAATATTGAACCTAGAAACATGAAATTAAGTATGTAGAGGATGGATTAAGTGAGAACCTATAAAAGGGACTTTTGGTACTTTTTCGTTCTTCAAAAGGTACTTTTTGGATTTTTGTATAATATTGAACCTAGAAACGTGAAATTAAGCATGTAGAGCCCGGATTAAGTGAGGACCTATAAAAGGGGACTTTTTGGTACTTTTCCATTCTTTAAAAGGTACATTTTGAATTTTCTATAATATTGAACCTAGAAACATGAAATTAAGCGTTTAGAGCCTAGATTAAGTGAGAAACTATAAAAGGGCACTTTTTGGTATTTTTTCGGTCTTCAAAAGGTACTTTTTGTGTTTTTTATAATATTGATCCTAGAAACATGAAATTAAGCATGTAGAGCACGTAGAAAATGAGAATCTGTAAAAGCGGACTTTTTGGTACTTTTTCGTTCTACAAAAGGTACTTTTTGAGTTTTCTATAAAATTTAACCTAGAAAAATGAAATTAAGCATGTAGACCCCGGAGTAAATGAGAATCTATAAAGGGGACTTTTTGGTACTTTTTCGTTCTTCAAAAGGTACTTTTTGAATTTCCTACAATATTGAACCTAGAAACATGAAATTAAGTATGTAGAGGATGGATTAAGTGAGAACCTATAAAAGGGGACTTTTGGTACTTTTTCGTTCTTCAAAAGGTACTTTTTGGATTTTTGTATAATATTGAACCTAGAAATATGAAATTAAGCATGTAGAGCCCGGAGTAAATGAGAATATATAAAAGGAGACTTTTTGGTACTGTTTCGTTCTACAAAAGGTACTTTTTATGAGAATCTATAAAAGGGGACTTTTTGGTATTTTTTCGTACTTCAAAAGATACTTTTTGAATTTCCTATAATATTGAACCTAGAAACATGAAATTAAGTATGTAGAGGATGGATTAAGTGAGAACCTATAAAAGGGGACTTTTGGTACTTTCCGTTCTTCAAATGGTACTTTTTGGATTTTTGTATAATATTGAACCTAGAAACATGAAATTAAGCATGTAGAGCCCGTAGTAAATGAGAATCTATAAAATGAGACTTTTTGGTACTGTTTCGTTCTACAAAAGGTACTTTTTGAGTTTTCTATAAAATTTAACCTAGAAACATGAAATTAAGCATGTAGAGCCCGGAGAAAATGAGAATCTATAAAAGGGGACTTTTTGGTACTTTTTCGTTCTTCAAAAGGTACTTTTTGAATTTCCTACAATATTGAACCTAGAAACATGAAATTAAGTATGTAGAGGATGGATTAAGTGAGAACCTATAAAAGGGGACTTTTGGTACTTTTTCGTTCTTCAAAAGGTACTTTTTGGATTTTTGTATAATATTGAACCTAGAAATATGAAATTAAGCATGTAGAGCCCGGAGTAAATGAGAATATATAAAAGGAGACTTTTTGGTACTGTTTCGTTCTACAAAAGGTACTTTTTATGAGAATCTATAAAAGGGGACTTTTTGGTATTTTTTCGTACTTCAAAAGATACTTTTTGAATTTCCTATAATATTGAACCTAGAAACATGAAATTAAGTATGTAGAGGATGGATTAAGTGAGAACCTATAAAAGGGGACTTTTGGTACTTTCCGTTCTTCAAATGGTACTTTTTGGATTTTTGTATAATATTGAACCTAGAAACATGAAATTAAGCATGTAGAGCCCGTAGTAAATGAGAATCTATAAAATGAGACTTTTTGGTACTGTTTCGTTCTACAAAAGGTACTTTTTGAGTTTTCTATAAAATTTAACCTAGAAACATGAAATTAAGCATGTAGAGCCCGGAGAAAATGAGAATCTATAAAAGGGGACTTTTTGGTACTTTTTCGTTCTTCAAAAGGTACTTTTTGAATTTCCTATAATATTGAACCTAGAAACATGAAATTAAGTATGTAGACCCCGGAGTAAATGAGAATCTATAAAAGGGGACTTTTTGGTACATTTTCGTTCTTCAAAAGGTACTTTTTGGATTTTTGTATAATATTGAACCTAGAAACATGAAATTAAGCATGTACAGCCCGGAGTAAATGAGAATATATAAAAGAAGAATTTTTGGTACTGTTTCGTTCTACAAAAGGTACTTTTTATGAGAATCTATAAAAGGGGACTTTTTGGTATTTTTTCGTTCTTCAAAAGGTACTTTTTGAATTTCCTATAATATTGAACCTAGAAACATGAAATTAAGTATGTAGAGGATAGATTAAGTGAGAACCTATAAAAGGGGACTTTTGGTACTTTTTCGTTCTTCAAAAGGTACTTTTTGGATTTTTGTATAATATTGAACCTAGAAATATGAAATTAAGCATGTAGAGCCCGGAGTAAATGAGAATATATAAAAGGAGACTTTTTGGTACTGTTTCGTTCTACAAAAGGTACTTTTTATGAGAATCTATAAAAGGGGACTTTTTGGTATTTTTTCGTTCTTCAAAAGGTACTTTTTGAATTTTTTATAATATTGAACCTAGAAACATGAAATTAAGTATGTAGAGTATGGATTAAGTGGAGAACATATAAAAGGGGACTTTTTGAAACCTTTTCGTTCTTCAAAAGATACTTTTTGGATTTTGTATAGTATTTAACCTAGAAACGTGAAATTGAGCATGTAGAGCCCGGATTAAGTGAGGACCTATAAAAGGGGACTTTTTGGTACTTTTCCGTTCTTTAAAAGGTACATTTTGAATTTTCTATAATATTGAACCTAGAAACATGAAATTAAGCGTTTAGAGCCTGGATTAAGTGAGAAACTATAAAGGGTACTTTTTCGTTCTTAAAAAGGTATTTTTTGTGTTTTTTATAATATTGATCCTAGAAACATGAAATTAAGCATGTGAAGCCTGGAGTTAATTAGAATCTTTAAAAGCAATCAGGGACTTGAGTAAATGAAAATTTAAACTGGAATATTTTCTGGTACTTTTGAATTTTCTATAATATTGAACTTAGGAACATGAAATTAAATAAAATAGGTCCTTTGGTACTTTTTCGTACTTCACTGGTACTGGTACTTTTAGAGCTTTCTAAAATATTGAATATATAAACATAAAATTAAACACGCAGTATCCCAATTGAACGAAAATTGAAAAAGCATACTCTGGTACTTTTTTGTTCTTTTACTAATACTTTTCGAATTTTCTATAATATTGAACCTAAAAATATTAAATTGGACATGTAGCTTCCTGATTGTATAAAAATCTTTATGCGATTTTTTTGGTTTCTGGTTGAAAATTAAACATGCGTCATTCTGATTTAATGAAAATGTATAAAAAGGCACTGTCTGGTACTTTTTCGTTCTTCAACTGTTTTTTCTAATTTTCTGTAATATTGAGGCTAGAATCAATCAAACTTAAAGAGTTCTTTAAAAGGGGAATTTTTGATATTGCAGATATATATATACATTTACAATAATGATATTTATTTTATTCCATTACGATGAGGGTAGCGAAGCACACTGGGTATAGCTAGTATTAACATAAATACATAAATTTCACGCCTTTATCAATTAACTTATTTAAATAATATTGTTTTAATTCAAAAAATTTCAGTACAAAAAAATTTACCTTTAATTAAAAAAATGGATTCTTTTCGCTTTTTTGGACGTCAATAAACATCACATCCACAGAAGGAAAAAAATTCACTTGGTGCTACTTTTGAAGTGGTGATAAATGTTATTTTTTGGAAGTACTTTGCCCTTTTTTTGTAGGATTATATAACTGAAATTTATTTATAAATTACGTTCAAGATATTGAGTTTCTGAACAACTAGAACTGAACTAGAACTGAACTAGAACTAAACTAGAACTGAACTAGAACTGAACTAGAACTGAACTAGAACTGAACTAGAACTGAACTAGAACTGAACTAGAACTAGAACTGAACTAGAACTGAACTAGAACTGAACTAGAACTGAACTAGAACTAGAACTGAACTAGAACTGAACTAGAAATGAACTAGAACTGAACTAGAACTGAACTAGAACTGAACTAGAACTGAACTAGAACTGAACTAGAACTGAACTAGAACTGAACTAGAACTAAACTAGAACTGAACAAGAACTGAACTAGAACTAAACTAGAACTGAACTATGAAATAGATTTGAACTGAACTAAACTGAAGTAAAATGAACTAGAACAGAGCTGGAAAAATTATACATTTTGTAAAATGTGAAACATGATTTGAATACCCAGCGATCGTACAAAAAGAAGAAGGTGATGAAATTTTGTTCACCAGAAGAATGATCATAAAACACACTTGTTGAAAACTTTTGCAATTATTCATATAAAAATATGCTTCGTTTTATAACTTGCACCAATTGCCTTCTATGTTAAGAGGTCACTGTAAATTGTTGTACAAATGAGGTGCAGACTTGTGGGTAACTTTCGAAAATAGTGACGCTTGCAAAAGTTTGTTATTATTTGTTCAATTCACAATCAAGTTGTATATTGTACCTACTAAAGTGTAGTAACAGTGATTGTGAACAGATCTTTTGCAGCAAGTCATAAGTTTATGTTCTCAAGGAAAAAAACAATCAAAACAATTATACATAACAATAATTTCTTTGAATTTTCAATTCTTTTATTTTCGTTATTCCACATTTTAAACTAATAAACTGTTTTTAAAAGAATTTTAGTTTTTTGTTTTTGTAAACAGCTATTTGTTTTTGATTTCAGTGTTACCACTTTATCGTTTTTTAGGCTAAAATCGTTTGAATTTTTGTTTATATGTTGAAATAAACAGTTGGCAACACAAAAATTTCTTACAACATTCAAAAAACACATGAAAAATTGTCGTATTACTTGTATAGAGCTTTTGCATAGAAAATATCAACAACATTGTTATGACTATTGTAGCAGCTGCTGACATACAAAGCATACAACGCTACAACATCGATTGTGAATTGAACAATTGAAGCATGGATGCGAATAAGGGCGTAAAGACCACCTTTTCAAAATCGCGTTTTTTCGCATAATTATATTAAACTAACCTTTTTCCATCTATTCATAAAATTATAAATTTTTCGCTAAAATAGATAGTTTTAAAAGCACGATTTTTAAATACTATTTATTTTTTTTTTTGGGTAAAAAATATTAGCAATTTAATGTATTTTTCTGTAAAAAATCGTATAAATTTTAATTCTAATTGCACCAAATTTGCAGAATGGTTGGAAAATATTTCAAATGTTATAATTTTTTAATTATATTGCAAAAAAGATTATTATTGAATGAACTATTTAAGTATGAAAGTGTGGACAAAAAGAAGGGCGTATATCCATAACTATAGTTATATTTTAAAAATTATAATATCTTGTTATTTTCGGATTATTTTAGTTAAAGAGGTCCTATCTAATTTGATAATGAACTAAGATAATAATGTGGTTCGCTGATTTTGACAATAACGCAATAAGGTGCGATTTAAAGATTTTTCTAAGAAAGATTTTTCTAAGTACAATTTTTACTAAAATATATGGATATATGCCCTTATTCCATTTTAGCAAAATTTCAAGTATTAATTTTGGCAAGTTGTGACTCGAATTTTTTACTAAGTTTTAGCACAGGGATAGATGTGAGTTATATTTATGCATATATGTGAAAAAAATAGAAAAAAATTTAAGAATTTAATAAAGACATGTAAACTTACAACCGTTAAAGAACTGCATAACAACAATCATATAATCGTTTTAAATATAGAAAAAACCGAACATCTCGATAAGTATTTAACAATTTGCGCGTTTAAATTTCATTACTTTTCTTAAACAATGTCAATAAGTAGCGTGCACGTAATTGAATTTTGTAATGTTACAAATCAACTAATGTGAGTTTGTAGATACTACAAAGAGACAGACAGCTCGTGTTTGACTTTTAACCAAGTTAACGACATTTGACTTTATCTCCATTTCATGCTCTTTCTATAATATTATATCCTCAATTCTCAATATTACTTGTACTTTTTTTATACCCTTCACCTTCGTGAGAAGGGTATATATAAGTTTGTCATTTTGTTTGTAATTTCTATAATATAATTTTCCGATCCTATAAAGTATATATATTCTGGATCCTTATAGATAGCGGAGTCGATTAAGCCAAGTCCGTCTGTCTGTCTGTCTGACTGTCGATAGTTTTAACGTGAGCACCTGCCGTGTCGGCCTTATCTCACGGTGGTCTTTTTCGTCCACTGGGTATATAATTTTCCGATCCTATAAAGTATATATATTCTGGATCCTTATAGATAGCGGAGTCAATTAAGCCAAGTCCGTCTGTCTGTCTGTCTGTCTGACTGTCGATAGTTTTAACGTGAGCACCTGCCGTGTCGGCCTTATCTCACGGTGGTCTTTTTCATCCACTGGGTAGACTTGAGAACGGTCTACCATCGCCCCTTTGTCTTCAATGAAGACGCAGGTGGCAATTTTTGCACATTGGCTATGACCGGTACCATGCGCAAGTACTTTGCTGGAGTACTCGAGCTATCTAATCTCTTGCCAAAGTAGTCACGTTGTAAGACAACCACACTACTATGGCTCTGTTGATTCGGCAACAGCACCTAGAGTCGTAACCGGTGGACCGAAGCACGATCCTTCAATAAGCCGTAGACATCGTTCTTACTCACAGTGACACGCTGTGGCAAGTCGAAAATGAACAGAGTAAACTCTGAACATATCTGGACAAGGAAGGAAACTTAATCGGTATATCTTGTATATGATATCTTTCATCCATCATCATTCAACCCAGCACACATCTCATTTATTCGACACATTCATAGAGAAAAACATACGACACATTCATTTAGGTATACGGGTGGATGAGTCCCGCATACCTCTACATTCATTCTTTATCATATACAATTGATACCAACTCATTTCCAACGCTTAGTCCCACAGTCACTCCTCTGTGGGGTATCTGTTGATTTTCGGCAACAGCACCCGAAATATTGACTATTATCATGCATCAGTCTTTTAACCGCCACCTATTCTCTTCCCGCGAATTTGGGTTCAACCTTGGTCCCCGAAGGAACCTCAACCAACTGACCAGCCAGGACATAGTCCTGCGGGCAACTAGCCACCCGTAGTACCAGATTATGCGGTGCTCTGGTCAGACCTCTGGCAATCTATGCAAGGACTAAGCCAAGCAGTAGACTGAGACAACAATTTTTCAATCCCGGTCAGATTGGAGGTATTGGGCCCTCTTTATACCCCGGGATTGCAATAACACCAAGGCGGAGGTCTTCGCCAAGGTAACATGCCCCCGGGGGGTGTCTGTCTGTCTGTTGAAATCAGTTTTTAGAGGTCCCCAGATATCGGCGAGATCCGAATCTTCAATAATTCAGTTAGACATGCTTTCGAAAAGATCGCTATTTAAAATCAGCATAATCGGTCTATAAATAACGGAGATATGAGCAAAAATCCGAGACAACCTCGGAAAATTTCATCAAAAAAGACACATTTTTTCATGCTTTGTTAAAAAAGCAACAACAACACTGTGAATTGGATAAAGATGTACATGTGCGTGTGGAGATGTATTTGGTTTTATTCAGCTGTGTATTTTTTTGTATGTTTGGATGATGCTGTTCTGTTCTCACGAAGGTAAGTGGATATAACAAGAACAAGGAGATAAGGCAGTAATATATTGGTAATACAGCTAATATTTGTTTGAGGGTGGTAATACAGTTTGACGGTGGTATTACAGTACAACGGTTACTATTTCTTTCTGCTACAGTTTATATTTGTTTGTGTGTAACATGTGTGTAGAGATACAAAATAAATGAAAACAGTTTTTTAAAACATACTTGGTGAAGGGTATATAAGATTCGGCACAGCCGAATATAGAAATATTACTTGTTTTTGTTTAGTATTGCTTTTTTAAATTCTTCCTACATTTATTTCTTTACCCTCATTGTGCTAAACTTTTTTAATAAATACAAAATATTTTCCAGTAGTTTAACTGTTGCTGTTGTTATTATTGTTGTATGTATAATAAAGTTAGTTTAATAAGGGTAAATGTTTTCTTAACATTTATTTAATTTTCCTATACAATGCTTCTTCTACTTCACCATTTATGTATGTATGTATTTCTATTGTAATAATTTGCAATTGTTGCTTTATTAATTTTAGCATGTTTATGAAATGAAAAAAAAACAACGTCATCATCAACATCACCACATCAACATCATCATCTTTCTCCAACTCTGCCTGCTCATTAGCAACTACTGCAGCAAGTAATTTTGAATAAAAGTGGACTTGCAGCAATACCATGAATAGCAATAATTTACAACAATGGTGGGAGAATACATATCGTCATCATTTGACCAAACAACAGCAACAGCAGGTCGTCAACTTTGATTCAGGTCTCACGGTACAGGAGACCAGCAATAGTAGAGAACTTTTAAATTTGGCTGCTTTGCAGCAAAGTCTGGATGAAAGCAATATTTCCGAGGGTCTTAGTACTGGCACTGCTGAAGCCAGTATTGGTGTTTTAGATTATGATCATTTTGGCAATTTAACTTATGTTAATCCCTACGATGGTGATCGTGATGAACATGCAATACCCTCACTAACCCTACTCTTTATGGCCATTTCTTATGGATTGGTAGTATTTGGTGGTGTTTTGGGAAATGCTACTCTCTTGCTAACACTATGTTCGGCTTCATCGGTAAGATTACGAAATCCTTTGCTATTAGCTGTTTGTATTGCAGATCTGCTGGTGACGGGTATATCAGCACCGGTTACTCTTCTAAACTTAGCCATGAACCGAAAAACGAAAACTTTACCTCTGGAACTGTGTAAAGTGATTGATTTTATACAGGTAAGTCTAATCTAGTCTAAGGTCTGGTCTATAATTTAGTCTACAGTCTAGTACTTATATAGTATAGACTATAACCTAGTATAGAGTATAGTCTATAGTCTAGTCCATGGTCTATTCTATAGTTTATTCTATAGTCTATTCTATAATCTAGTCTATAGTCTAGTCTATAGTCTAGTCTATAGTCTAGTCTATAGTCTAGTCTATAGTCTAGTCTATAGTCTAGTCTATAGTCTAGTCTATAGTCTAGTCTATAGTCTAGTCTATAGTCTAGTCTATAGTCTAGTCTATAGTCTAGTCTATAGTCTAGTCTATAGTCTAGTCTATAGTCTAGTCTATAGTCTAGTCTATAGTATAGTCTATAGTCTAGTCTATTGTCTAGTCTACATTTTTATTAACGGTCTAGTCTATAGTCCGTTCATATATACCGATAGGTTACTTAGAGAGTCATCATTCAAAATCTGAAAAAAAAAGTTTCCTTCGAAAAGGTGTTTGGGAGTGCAATAATCGATAATATTTAATGGCAGATTCAATATCACCTGGAAACATCTCACATGCTAGTATGGTCTGTGTGTTAAAGAGCCTGTTAATTTTTATATCAGAAACTGATTTATTGGTTCTTAAGTAAGCCACAATTATTACAAAATATATATTTCGTTATATGTCATCATATACATATCTCTCCTTAAATTTTGTGACAACATTTTAGCACCCACTGTATTGCAGGATGAAGTAAACATGTACACAGTCGTAAATTACAGTTCTTTTACTTTTATCATACTGAAATCTAAAAACTCATTTAAAAACATGAACAATAAACATATTTATTGTATTTCAAATATAAATATAAATATTTTTCCTTAAAAGGTCATTTCAATCTTAAAAACTTTTACTAACCTCAATCAAAACAAAAAAAAAAAAAAAAAACACACTTAAAAATATGAACATTTTCACTTAATTCTTTTCCGTTTCCTGTTTTGTGTATTTTATGTGCAATTTTTTTATTTTCAATTTTAATATTTATGTTCGTATTACTACTGTTTTTTCTAGGCTACGCCAGTTGCCGCCAGTACATTATCATTCTTTTTACTATCGCTGGATCGTTATGCCACCGTAAAACATCCGCGTTTAGCACAACTACGTCAACGCCGCTATTTACATGTTTCCTTGGCAGTATTCTCATGGTTGACATCAGCCATTGTCAGTGTTCCGTTTTTGTTTATCTATAAAATTGTGGCGAGAACAGTTGTTATGAAAAATTCCACCATCAAAACATCTCCACCGACATCTTTACCGACAACATCGTTAATGGCAGCTACCACCACGCTCACACCTTCCGCCGATTTTCCCAACGTTAGCATAAGTTGCCACTCGGATCCGGGTGCCAATCCTGTATTTGTTGTATTCATTTTAATACACACATTTATTGTTTTCATTTTACCTGGTTTGGGTGTTCTCCTCAATCATTACGGGGTACGACGGAAATTGTGCGCTCTCTCGTTGACAGCACGTGCCGCTCATGGCGAACTACCACTTCCGATGCCAATTTTACGTCGTCAAACGCATATGGTGATTGTGACGGGTATTGCAAATGCCCATCAGGCAGGCTGTGGTGGTGCAACGGATGACACCTCCAATGGTGGCGATATACAAATGCAGAATTTAAATCCAAGAAGTGCTGCACATAGTAATCGTAATGTTATTTTATCGAAAAATCCCATATCACCAAGGTGAGTAATAGTTCTTGAGATTAGAACTTTTATTTGGCTTATAGAATCTAGGATCCCGATTACGATATCGATCGAAATATTAATTAAAATTCTAAAATTTGGAATAAGAATAAGAATTAGTTAGTTAGTTGCTTATTTAGTTTTTTAGTTAGTTTTTTAGTTAGTTAGTTAGTTAGTTAGTTAGTTAGTTAGTTAGTTAGTTAGTTAGCATGAAACTAGAAATCGACCTCTAGTTTCATTGAAAGGGCACACTTAGCTCAATCGGACCCATAGGACCCATTACAAACATCAGCACAAACCCATATTATCCTTTCTTTTAGGATATATGTAAATAGAATTATAATTTAATATTTATTTATTTATTTTTAAAATTTCAGAGCAATGCGTGAAATACGCGAACATTCCCAACGACAACGTATGGCTCGCGCAGCACAGCGTGGCCGAAGAGTCGCCACACCCGGCATACCGTTACCGCAAACCTCAACATTACGATCACGTAGACATCTAGCTAATATGCTTATAGGTTCGGCTATTATATTCATAGCATGTTGGGCACCTCATGTATTCTGTGTCCTTTATAAAATAATGGGTTACAAAGAGTACTGCAAAAAATCATCAAGATATTTTAATTTATTATTGGGTAAATACAATCTCAAATAACTTTTATAACAAATAACTTTAGTTTAACTTTTATTTTTAACAGGTTACATGTATTCAGCTTTAAGTCCCATCATTTATTGGGCCCTCAATCATAATAGCTTGCGACAATCGCCCTGTGCTCCCATAATACGTTTACGTTCAATGCAAAAATTCTTACGTACACGTTTTCGTTCAAATCCCGTACCGCCAGCACCCTCATCAACAAATGAAGCCCAACTGGGGGCTTTCAATCCGAAATTAATAAAATTAACACCAAAACAATATAGAGCTCAGGCTTCATCGCATTATTTGTATTGAAATGGTTTGACCATATATGTATATGTAGTATAATATATTCTTCTTAAAATGTCTTCGTAAAATAGACTACTTTCCACAATGTCTGTAAACCAAAAAAAAATTTTATTCCTATCTCTGAACCATAATATTTTCCCGGCTACTTATTAAGTTGTTAACAAGATACCCGACAATTATATAGAGGAATCATTATCTTTTCATTTTCTTTTACAAAATGGTTCAGTAAAAAGTGTCTTGAAAATTTTGTATATAAACCTAGTTAATTTCTTTCTAATCTGTATATATACTATATACTTTAACTATATAAGTATTAATGTAAAAATAATCAATATTTACGAAATTTCTATAAAATCTAAACTTTTTCTATAAGTAAACAAAATGAAAACTTAAATTATTTCTTAAACTTTCTACTTTTCTCTACAAAAATGCTAAAATTAGATTTAATACGGATCGACATTATATGAACTTAATTTCAAAACTAATTATAGCCTATTTACATTAATTAAATATTGAAAAAATATTTAAAATTAAACTGAACAAATTATATTTAGAAAAGTTATTGTGTATGTATGTAAAATAATCAAAATATATATATAATAAACAATATTATATATTATTTGTATATACATATATATATCTAATCATTTGTACAGATATGTATACATAAACATTTACATAATCATAGAAAATATTCGTTTAGAATTTATAGCTTAAATAATTTATTTGATGTTTCTTTTTAAAAATCGTTATTGTCGTTAAACTGATTTTAATAATTAGTACTTGCATATATTGTATGAAATAATTCCCGATGTTAAACAGATTTCCTTCGCATACTCTATGTATGTTTCAAAATATTATTTTAAATTAAAAAGTAATTTCTCAGAATATAAGGGAGTAGATAAAAAGTATGTAGCAATAAATGTTAAAACTTTTAAATGTTTAGATTTTTCTAAATAGTGAAAAGTACAGAGTTGTATTTGAGAATTCTAAATTAGTACAAGTAAAAGTTCTATATTCGGCTGTGCCGAATCTTATATCTTAAAAAAACAGGCAGTACCACAAAACTCCTCTTTTACGTCACTTTCTTCGGGCTCATATGCTTAAATTCATGTTTCTAGATTCGATATTACAGAAAATTCAAAAAATACATATTAAAAACAAAAAAAGTACCAAAAAGTTCCGGTTCTCACCTAATTCCGACTCTACATACTTAATTTCATGTTTCTAGGTTTCATATTATAGAAAAAAGTATCTTTTGCATAACGAAAAAGTACCAAAGAATCCCCATTGATTTGTTCTCGTCTAATCTGGGGTCTACATACTTAATTTCATGTTTCTGCGTACATTATTATAGAAAACTCCACAAGTACCTTTTGAAAAACAAAAATGTACCAAAAAGTTCTCTTTTTTAATTTAATATTTCTAGGATTTATATTATAGAAAATTAAAAAAGTGCCAAAAAAAATCCCCATTGATTTGTTCTCGTCTAATCCGGGCTTTGCATACTTAATTTCATGTTTCTTGCTTCATTATTATCGATAACTCAAAAAGTACCTTTTGAAAAACGAAAAAGTATCAAAAAGTTCCCTTTTATGGGTTCTCATCTTATTCCGAATCTACATACTTAATTTCATGTTCCTAGTTTCAATATTATAGAATATTCAAAAAGTACCCTTTGAAAAGCAAAAGTTTCATTCTATTGGTTCTGAATCAGACTCTACATACTTAATTTCATGTTTCTAGGTTCAATATTATAGAAAATTCAAAAAATACCTTTTGAAAAACGAAAAAGTACCAAAAAGTTCCCTTTTATGGCTTCTTACTTAAGCCAGGCTCTAAACAATTAATTTGCTTTGGATTCTACTACTTACTATGCTACTCTTACCCTGCTGCTCTCGCTCTGCCTTGTTTTTATAAACAAGAGCACAATAACAAAATTTACCGTATGATTATGCATTTCGTTCCTTTTTTTTGCAATTTCTCTCAATTTTGTATGAAATTTTCAGAGGTTGTCCCGGATTTTTGCTTATATCTCCGTTATTTATGGACCGATTTAGCGATTCTCCCGAAAGCATGGCACATGTGAAAGCACCATCTGGCAGCAGCAAAACTATCTTAATAGCGAATTTACACACGAATTTATCTCTTTCTAAAGTCTATTTTCTCGGCAAATATAGTTGCCAAAGCTCCAAGTCTAGTTCAAATGTTTCGCTATCTCGAGTTCTAAAAGAAATTTCCGTTTACTGTATATTCAATTATTGTAAATAATGGAAAATAATGAACCACTTCATATTTCTTCCCATAATCACATGAATCTGAAGTTGAAGCGAAAGTATTACTAGATCTTTACGATCATAATAATGATGGGAAGATATAGATATTCCTAGAGTTTTTGACTTTTCCTAACAGATTCCATCAAAGTTTAAAGTCCCCATCGCTTTTATAATCAGTTATTGGGAATGATAACAGTGTTTCCTAAAATAATCGATTGTATAATACTTATTACTATAAGAGCGAAATTATCAAAGTATTATTTATCATACTGCAACAGATTTTTTCCACCAAACGGCTTTAGTTTGTATTTAAGTTCCAAGTTTTTCCCAAGGTTTTCTATATGCAAATTAAAAGTCCAAGGGAATGTCAAGTCTAGAAGAATGTTAACGGAGAGAATACACTAAAGTCAGAATCCAAAACATTTTTTGAATTGTCACTATATACTGAGATCACATCGTTCCGAAGAAAGGTGTCAGCCCAGTCTTTCAATAGGTTGTCGTTCAAGAATAAAAGACACAAAGAGCCTTACTATTCTATTTAACAGAAAGATCTTCGATCAATTTGAATCTTAAGTTTATATTAAAGATTCATTAGATAATTATTTTAGAGTGGGTTTTTAAGTTGGCAAATGCCAATTAATAATAAGATTAGTTAATCTAAAAATTTGATCTGATATTAATCCCCTTTGATGTTATTGAGTACAAGATTAAACTTCGCAGTGTTGCCATACAAAACAACGGAAAATGTCACTGCTTTTTATCAAAACAAAACATGTTTTATAATAAAAAGAAGAAGACAATTGTAAATGTTTTATGGAAATTAATGAACACCTAAATTTTTTTCTGATAAAGATAAAGATAATCTATTTTCTTTTAGTTAAACCTAGTTTAATATATGTTTCGTGTCTTTCAGTAATCAGTAAAGTTACTTATTATCTTAATTTAACTGAGGACGATTTTTTTAGATCTAACATACATTTTCGGTTTAAACCTAGTTTAATATATGTTTTGTGTTTATCAGTAAACAGTAACGTTACTTATTATCTTACGAGGACGAGTTTTTAAGATCAAACATACATTTTCGGTTTAAACCTAGTTTAATATATGTTTTGTGTTTTTCAGTAAACAGTAACGTTACTTATTATCTTAGTTAAACTGAGTGTTGTTATTTGCCAATTAAACTTAAGTTATAAGTGAGAAAACACAATTAACAAAAACAATAAAACACTAATTTCGAAAGAACAAAAACTTAATATTTTAAGTAAATTGCAATTTTCTGATTGGTTTTATTTTATTTTTTATTGTTTTTAATGTTTATTTAAATTTTTTCAAAAAATTTTCATTTTACAAAAGAGATATTTATAAAGTAACAGCTGTTTATTGTTTATGTTTTTGACTGAAAAGTTGGCAATACTATCAAAGTTAACTGAACTTAAATTCATAACTGAAAAACACAATCATCGGCAAAAGTCTGCCAAAATTTGTTCCGAGTTTATTGTAACAGCAAGTTAAGCCTAGTTTAACTGAGTAGTAAGAAACCCGCCCTTAGTAATCAGAAAAAGTTACTTATTATCTTAACTTGTTCAGAGTTTAATCTAACAGCAATTTAAGCCTAGTTTAATTGAGTATTAAGAAACCTGCCCTCAGTAATTAGTAAAGATACTTATTATCTTAACTGAGTGTTATCTGCCAATTGTCAGACCTTACAACGTTGTCAGTAAAATGTTCAGAAAATATCTAAAAATCGTCTGAACTTAATATTTTTCTTTTGCAACGTTGACAGAAAAAGCGTTACCGACAATATTGCAAGACAAAATTTGTAAGTTGACAGTATTATTAGGCATTTTCTGCAACATTGTCAGATCAAGTTTAAACTACCTCGATTGGGCGCTTAAACTAACAAACAAAACTAACTGACTGAGTTCTCAAAAACAACTTTCGAAGATTAATTTAATATACCTAATCCTTCATCTAAAAATTGGCCTTTAAATTAGTTTAATAAAAAGTTTTTTTAGAATTTTATTTAAAAAAGTTGATGGATTATGAATTTCTGAGTTGTATGTCAAAACTTTCAATTTAAGAACCTAACCTATAATCTATAGCATTCGAAACAAATGAATTTCTAAAATTCCTTGTAACAATTAATCAAAAATACTTTCATTTAATCAATCATCATTTTAAAAATGCAAATAACAAAAAGAAAAACTCATATTTAACTTGAATAGCCTTATTCTATATTAGCAAAAAATATGAAATATTATTAACAAAAACAAATGTTTATAAACTAAAAAAATAATGATTTAATAATCGCCTTACATTAATACTCAATATGTTAAATTTTGTAAAGAATAAAAATGTTTATAAAAAAAATAAACAAAATTTACTTAAAACAGGACTTGAAAAATAAATATTTTTTACTTTCAACTATAAAACTAATGCAATATATTTAAAAAAAAAGATCAAAATAAACAAAATAAAACTAAACCTCTTTTTAAAAAAATCAAAAAAATATTTTAACAAAAAATATATATATAAATCAGGTTCCTTATTTTCTAATGTAAAACAAGCAATAATTACGCTTTAACCTTAAAAAAAAATGTTATTGAAAAATAAATATAACAATTTCACAAAAAAAAAATAATTATAAATTGTTATATTGAAAGAAACAAAATACTAAACAATTTCTAATTATATATAGATGCTGTTTTATTGAACGCATTTTTTAAATAATAAAAAAAACAAAGAAATTAAAATGTTTAAAAATGAACAAATATACAGATATCAAAATATTGTAAATAATTATTAAACAAAAAACATAAAATTAATTTATACACTTTGAAAATATTGAAATTAAAACAGAAAGAAATTTTACAAATAGTTTCAAATGCAAAACAGTGTTGCTATTCGAACAGTTCGAAATTTATGTTTAATAGATATATATTTCAGATCTGGTTATTAGGAGTCAAACGAAAATACAATACGAAAAATATTTCTGAAATTTCATATTAGAAACTTTTTGGATCTAATTTATCCACAAGATCCACCTTCATGGTGGAACAAAGAGGGGCACAACAAAATTTATCCATTGTGATCTATCCAGTACTGTTAACTTCACTTCGTCCCCATACTTTCCAGTTAAATTCCCATCAGTCTCAATTTGTCTTCTCCAGATGTTAGCGGGTCTGTTTCTTCTACTGAGTTTGAGGTATCATCGTGGCTACTTTGTAATTGTTTCAACTGAAAAAATTGCAAATTCAACACCATTTACGATTGACTATCTCAATACGTATTGCTAATCAACATATTCTTTCCCATAGATCTCAGTTTGAGATAACATTAGGTCAAAATATCTCCAGCAGTTTGTGCAACGAGCAATAAATGAATATCTGCATGGATTGCAGGTAGATTCGCATCCATTCTAAGTTAACTCTAAAAGTTGGCAATATGTCGGTAAGGATGTCAGTCCATATTCCATAAAAGACGTAACCTCGTCTATCAGGTCATTTTGGGAACAAAGTAGTCGGTTCATATTCCATAAAAAACGTAACAACGTCCAACAGGTCCTTTAGGGAACAAGCTGACAAATCTCCTTTGTCAAACTCTATAGCTCCCTAATTCTTTTATTCCGTCGAACACTATGCGATCCATTGACGACCAGTTAATAGTACCTGTAGGATTCTCTTGTCCATGCTGCATTAATTTCATTCTTTAGTCTTCCTCTTTTATTGATTAGATGTCAGGTCACATTCGAAATCCAATTTATGTTTGTATTCGATTTGCTGTCTAGCATTTTCCCTTATTATAATCCATATCACACTCCACTGTACACGTTCCAATGTTCAGATGATAATTCATCTCATTCGAAATCCAATTTATGTTTGTATCCGATTTGCTGTCTAGCATTATTATACTCCATATCTCACTCCACTGTACACGTTCCAATGTTCAGATAATTATTCATATCATCTTCCTTATAGATTCCTCAAGTCTTGAATTTGAACTTGAATGTTGGAGTTTACCAATAACATACTATGTATATCCATGAGAGATTCTGATATTTTCAAAACATTCAGCAAAAAACGTCTCTATTACCTACTTATGATATTGTGATCTATTTGGGTCTTCGTTTGGTGATAAGGAGAAACCTATTTACTGTCTTATGCGAAAATATCGTCCCACGGATGATGAAATTATGTTTTGCATACAATTCTGCAAAATTTTCGTCGCTCGTTCCAAATTCCTGTAAGAGGGGATCATCGGCAACTCCTATACTTGTTGGATCGTTGAATAGCCTCTCATTGACTCTACCATTAAAACCGCTAAAATACTACCATTAAAACTGGTAAAATACTTCTCGTTCCAAGTTCCCATTAGAGGAGATTATCGGCAACCCGAATACTTGGACGGATCGTTAAACAGTCTCTCAAAGACTCTTATATTAAAACCTCTAAAACACTATCTTACAACAACTTCTTACTCCTGCAGCTGCGGAGTATATCTATTAGGTGTTCACTATCCGCAACCTTTGGATAAGTCCAGTTGCATTTCAACTGATTGTCAATGGTGCAGTTAAGTATCAGTGAATTGCTGGGTTATTGATACTTAGCCGCCCACAAAACTTCGATCTTTCTCATACCCTATCTCTTCTATGTCATACTTCCAACCCTCTTATGCAGATGAGACCCGGTCCATACTAGGAAACACTTATTGGAAACTTTTTCTTAATTCTCTTATGAAGTTTCCGGAATGTTCACACATAGAAACTTTTGTTTCAGAAACTACATATTGTTTAGTTGTACGAAAGAGAAAAATAACACTTGGTTCACACTAGGAAACTTTTGTTGAGAAACTTTTGATTTTGTGTGTGAGAGAGAGATGGTTGATACTTCCTTCTCTTTCTCTCACACACAAAAATCAAAAGTTTCCCAAAAAAAAGTTTCCTAGTGTGGACCGTCTGTAACAAAACGAAAAAAAATTTCCTAGTGCGGACCGGCAGTAACAGCACCATATTTTCATTTATTTTGATATTTAGCAATAATAAATACCAAATTTAACACTTCTCGATAATTGACTCCTAATTAAATCACGATCCAAAGTTCTTAAAATGTATTTTACATATTAAGGTCCTTCCTTATTCATAATAATTTAAAGAAAGTTTTTTAATGAAAAAAACTTTCTAAAACTTCTTATTCGAATACAACTGCTTTTGCATAACAACTTTTAGCCGGTTTTTTTCTTTAAGTGTAATAAACTATATTTAGAAATAAAAGACAACAAAACAAATATAACAAATAATTGCTGAAAATTATATAAATAGTAAATAGATAAATCCTAATATTATATACTATCCTATTAACTTTTTTCTTTTCTACCTAAATCTATTAAACTTCATTAAATAAAGTTTTATTTTCAAAACTACAACTCCTCCCCACCTTTTTGATATTAAAAATTAAAACTTTTTTAAAAAATACAGGTAATATTTTCCAAAAAAGAATAATAGTAAATTTTCTAAAAACAAACTACAACTCTTATTTTAAGACAAAACTATAAAATAATTAAATTACATAAAAATAATAGTTTAAATTTTGAAAACTATAGTTCTAACTAAAGAGAAACTAATTTATCTAAACAAGGACTTAAAAAAAAAGCAATAACAAATAAAAACTCAACATAAGGTTTCTTTACAAAAACACAAAAGAGTAAAAATAATAATATCTTACATAAACAAATGTTATTTTAAATTAAAAAAATATATTTCTATTTATTACTGTTTAAGAAGAAATTAACATGATTTTTATTTAAAATTATTTAATTCGTAAATTTTTTATTTAAAATGTGCAATTGAACTTTAACCTTTTAAAACGATTTCTATCCAGCATTGTAACTTAAATAGAGATGTCGTCTCATAGCATGTGCATTGCGCACTTATTAAAAAATTCCTGGTCAATATCCGCGTACACATTCATGAAAGCCTATAGTTGTCGTACAGTAGCCAGATCAACATCGACATCGAAAGCGACTATGCCAGTGTCTATATTGTGTCAGTTCTAATTCAGTTCTAGTGCAGTTCTAATTCAGTTCTAGTTTAGTTCTAGTTAAGTTCTAGTTCAGTTCTAGTTCAGTTTTAGTTCAATTCTAGTTCAGTTCTAGTTCAGTTCTAGTTCAGTTCTAGTTCAGTTCTAGTTCAGTTCTAGTTCAGTTCTAGTTCAGTTCTAGTTCAGTTCTAGTTCAGTTCTAGTTCAGTTCTAGTTCAGTTCTAGTTCAGTTCTAGTTCAGTTCTAGTTCAGTTCTAGTTCAGTTCTAGTTCAATTCAAGCTCAGTTCTAGTTCAATTCTAGTTCAATTCCAGTTCGGTTCTAGTTCAGTTCTTGTTCAGTTCTAGTTCTAGTTCAGTTCTAGTACAGTTCTAGTACTCTAAATACCATCCTATCTTAATATCATCCTATCTAGTATAACGCCCAAATATTTTCAGTTCTCCGAATATTCAAAACTAGTTCAGTTCTAGTTCAGTTCTAGTTCAGTTCTAGTTCAGTTCTAGTTCAGTTCTAGTTCAGTTCTAGTTCAATTCTAGTTCAATTCCAGTTCAGTTCTAGTTCAGTTCTAGTTCAGTTCTAGTTCAGTTCTAGTTCAGTTCTAGTTCAGTTCTAGTTCAGTTCTAGTTCAGTTCTAGTTCAGTTCTAGTTCAGTTCTAGTTCAGTTCTAGTTCAGTTCTACTTCAGTTCTAGTTCAGTTCAAGTTCAGTTCTAGTTCAGTTCTAGTTCAGTTCTAGTTCAGTTCTAGTTCAGTTCTAGTTCAGTTCTAATTCTAGTTCTGTTCTAATACTAGTTCAGTTCTAATTCTAGTTCAGTTCTAATTCTAGTTCAGTTCTAATTCTAGTTCAGTTCTAATTCTAGTTCAGTTCTAATTCTAGTTCAGTTCTAATTCTAGTTCAGTTCTAGTTCAGTTCTAGTTCAGTTCTAGTTCAGTTCAGTTCTAGTTCAGTTCAGTTCTAGTTCAGTTCTAGTTCAGTTCTAGTTCAGTTCTAGTTCAGTTCTAGTTCAGTTCTAGTTCAGTTCTAGTTCAGTTCTAGTTCAGTTCTAGTTCAGTTCTAGTTCAGTTCTAGTTCTGTTCTAGTTCAGTTCTAGTTCAGTTCTAGTTCAGTTCTAGGTGGATCCCCTGTCTGAGGTCTTGAGATCGCTGATATTAGTTGACCCTAGAGTTTGATTACGAGCCATTTCCTGGTCTGGAAACTTACATAGAAAATGGGATAATCAAATTTCTAGTGACCATTATATTCGATACCAGATTTCCGACATGAAGTCTATAAAAATCAATGAGTTTGGTAGTTTTGTCGTAGGTTCATATTAAGCCACAACATACTAGCTATCGAGCAATTGTAGTCAATCGACCAACGCTTCTGAGCATTGTAATAACAGATGCCAATGACCCCTTTCTAGTAAAGGGGTCGATTAGTAAATTCTATAAATCGTTAAAATTTTTAAAACTCTTTTAATTGCACATACAAATCTTTACCTACATTAATTTACGAATTAACAGCAAATCAAACAATTGATATTATATTTTTAAATTTAAAAAACACAAATCATATTTAATTAATTTGGATTCTGTAATATCTACTTTAAAATCAAATCAAGCCTCCTAAAAAGATCAAAATTATACAATAGGCATAAAAAATAAGATTTATTGTATTGAAATTTGAAAATATTTAATATTTATGTATATGTTAATGACTTCTTTTTATGGCATATGTTCTATTTTCATTAAACAAATTAAAAAAGCAAAAAAAAAACATCTTAATATTTACAAAGAAAAAGTGAAAATAATTTTGTTGTGTAGCGTTATAATTGAAAATAAAAACAAATCTCTTTGTGTTGTATGAACTGCATACAGATATTTATCTATTCAAAAAAAAAAAAGAAAACAGAAAAAATTTAACAAAATAAAACTTTTCCTTATAAACAAGAATAATGGAGAGTTTTCTTTAAAAAAAGCATAAAGATATTTAAAGGTAAGTGCACAAAGTAAATTGTATTATTGAGTTTTATTTTCTTTCTTTTACAACGAATGTTTAAATAATAAACTTAGTGACATGAAAATTCTTAGAACTATATACAGTGAATCAACTAAGTTTTTTACCTACCTTTTTTTTAAGAGAATTTTGTTTTTTGTTCGAAAAAACAGGTAAAAAGTAAATTTATGTTTTCCAATTAAAAATAAGGATTGTGTAAAATGGGAAAAATTAGAAAAAATATTAAAATACAAATTTTGCTGCATTTGTTGTTGCATTTTATTATTTTTCATCAGAGTTTGCATGTCAATAAAGTATTTTGCATATTAAGAATTCCGGTTAATTTCATTGGATTTTTTTAAATTGTTTTTTAATTATTTTTGGAATTTATTGTTTTATTGTTAAAAGGAAGAGTGTTAAGTATTTTTCAATTGCGATTTACAAAAATCATATCCAAATTGGGTGAAAATGTAATGTTATTTGCCTTAAAATGTTTAAAGGATAATGAGGCAATTTTGATATAAAAAATTAGTTTAGATTTCTAGAACAAGTGTAAGTCAATAAAATATAATTATGAAATATTTAATCAATAACATTAAAAAATATAAAATAGAGTAATAGATGAAATGATCCAAAGAATTATTAGAAACGAGTAGGAAAGTATAGTCGGTCATGGCCGACCAAATAAAACCCTAATACCATATAATATTTTTAAAATTTTTATTTTTTTTAAAGAAACTTTTACGTTGAATATTACCATAATTCCAAAATATTTAAGCATTTATTGATAAAAAAACTAAAATTTCTAAATGAGGCTTTATATAGGTCAAATATGGGCCGATCCTCGTTAAATTTGGGAAAGGATATATTTTTAAATAACAGTTAGTTTTGTTGAGTTTCATTGCGGTACAAATGGTTACAAGTCAATTTTAGACGTTTAAGACATTTTTTGAAGGGGGGTTTGTATGGGGGCTAGGGTCAAATAAGGCCGATCCTTACGAAAATCTGCAGTGTAATTTATACTTATATAGAACTTATTTGTACCAATTTTCAGAGAGATAATAGAATATTTAACGTAATTATGCCATAAAAAGTACAAATCGGGAGGTACGGTTGTATGGGGGCTAGGTGCCAAAAAACATGCTTGGTCCAAATTTCATTAAATTATCTTGAAAATTGCGGCCTGTACCTTGCGCACAAGGTTTACATTGACAGCCAGCCAGACGGACAGACGGACATGTCTTAATCGACTCAAAAAATGATTCTGAATCGATCGGTATACTTTAAGGAGGGTATTGGACCAATATTTTTGTATGTTACAAACATCAGCACAAACGTATAATACCCTCCCCACTATAGTGGTGTAGGGTATAAAAACTCACTGAGTGCTCTTTCAAAATCTTTAACTGCCAAAGGGAGGAGACTTGTATCCAATGATAACTATTGGACTCCTGATTTATCTTTTTCAAAATCTATATACGAACTAAGAGGAACACTATGTTTAAATTTAGACCTCTTTGTTTGGTTGCTTGGAACCAATGTAAAAGGAACTGTCGTGTAGTACAGGAAAAATACATAATTTAGATATTTTAAAATAGAGGTGGTTCTCATAACGTAACGTAAACAAAGGCAATATTTTTCACCTAATACATACACTTATATATATTATGAACCCAAATCAAGAATAACTATCCAGATCCTAATATGCCTACTATATCTTATTCATAAAATAAAGCATTTAAAATATGAGGTTGAAAATCAGGATTTTATCATGTAATAGTTCTATAGTGGTATATGGTGATGTCCCCATACTTAGAGTGTCTAGGATGGTACTTAGTGTTAGATTTATTGAATAAGAATCAATATTATACAATTCTAAATAAAATTTACACAATACTCCCCAAATAGATGGAGTTTCTGTAATGTAGTTTTTGTTTATCAATACAAAATGACCAAAAAACCGGATTATTTTTGTTATATTATATAGATTTATACCTCACAAAACATTTGTTCTAGGTCCAAATCCATTGATTATCTAATATATCATGTATCCAATTCAAAATTAATTATTATTTTTGAAATTTATTCAAAGAAACGATAGATTTAATGTTAAATCAATTATTGATAAATTCGAATAGGTATATAGGATAATAAATCGGTTAAGAAATGTCGTTCCACTACTAAAATTCTAAATTATTTCACCTAGCCCCCATACAACTGAACCTCCGAATAGAGCTTGTAAATCTTGTAATCAAACGACAGGTCACAATTTTGGAGATAATGCTACTGCAGACAAAGCCTATTGAAAATTGTTAACATCGGTCCATTATTTCACCTAGGCCCATAGAACTGAACCTGCCAAATAGGACTTTTAAGTCTATAATTATGTTTAATATATTCGTATCTCGACAAAAAGCTGCAAAACCAAGTTCTATACTAGTCTTGATGACCCTGATGAACTTTATAAATATAGGGCCTCATTTGACCCTAGTCCCTCTAAAAAGCCCCCATAAAAATTTTACTTAAATATCCACAGTTTTATTAAACAGTAAATGGCTTTAGTATAGTCAAGGTACAATTCAACTTATATGCTTTATTTTATTCGTATACAGGTGTAGGGTATTATATGGTCGGCCTCGCCCGACTATAACTTCTTACTTGTTGTGTTTATGCTTTTATTTATAATTTGTTGAGGAAATTTTCAGAGGTAGTCTCTGATTTTTACCCATATCTCAGTTATTTATGGACCGATTTTGTTGATTTTCAATAGGAAACTTCTCGAAAGCATGTCTGACAGAATTATTGAAGATTTGGATCTCGAAGATATCTGGAGTCTTCAGACAATTGATTTCAACAGACAGACGGACATGGCTTAATCGACTCCGCTATCTATAAGGATCCAGAATATATATACTTTATAGCTTATATTAGAGAAATTACAAACGGAATGACAAACTTATATATACCTTTCTCACGATGGTATAATAATAATCATAAATAATAATACCCAGCAAAAAATTAAATATTTTTCGCTTTTATAAACCAAATATTTCCTTACAAATGAAAACCCAGTTAAAAGTGTGGAAAAAATGTAGAAAATTCACTACAAATAGCATATTCGAAGTACATCAAACTTTGGTAAAAAATATCGAATTTTTACAGCTTCTAAAAATAAGTTTTGATGTAGTTCATAGTTGTCAAAATTGAACAACATCCCTCCAATGACATGCTAATGTAAAATTCATATGTTTTTCACCAAAATTTGGAAGTACTTCAAGTATGTTATTTGTGGTGAAAATTCTACTTCTTTTTCCTCACTTCTTTTTTTGCTGGTTAGTAATATTAAAATCAAAAGTAAAATATTGCAGCTAGATATTCTGTCACAATGTTGGCGTAAAAGTCCAGTAGTATCAAAGGCGGTGGGCTCATTTAAAACACCAATCGTATCCTTCTCTGATTCAAATAACAGATTCATCAATGAGTTGTCATGAAATTCAAGTTTTTCAACAAATCTTCTCTGAAGTGCCAAAACGTATCTGTTAAAAGACATCACATTTTCATTTTCATATACAGAAGTATTGGGAAAACGTTTCGTGAAACTCTCAAAATGTTTCCGACTTCAATTTCTTAGGATTCTCCTCTCGAAGATCTCCAATTCCTTCGAACCAGATTGGGAATGTGTAGGATAAAGCCAATCTAATTGCAACCTTGTATAGAAGAAGTTTCGTCTGCCGGGGTAGGTATTAACTGTTAAACAGTCCAGGGAACATGCCTGATACACGTTTGCACTTTGAGAGGATAATTCGTCCATGATTTAAAGAGTTTATTAAAATGGACACCAACATACTTAATTGAAGATTTAAAAGGAATGTCAACGCCATACAAGTTTAGGTCAAGCATTTTACGTTCGGGTACAACATATCTTGCACATTTACCAGATGCATTTCTTATAAAATCGCTTCAGATTTTGCAGCGTTGATCTTTATACCCCATTTTTATACCCTACACCACTTTAGTGGGGAGGGTATATTGGGTTTGTGCTGATGTTTGTAACATACAAAAATATTCTTCTAATACCCACCTTAAAGTAAACCAATCGGCTTAGAATCATTTTTAAGCTATGTCCGTCCGTCCGTCTGGCCGGCTAGCTGTCCATATAAACCTTGTGCGCAAGGCACAGGCCGCAATTTTCAAGATAACTGGATGAAATTTAGCACACACACTTCTTTTGGCCCAGGGACGAAGCCTATTGAAAATGGTTAAAATCGGTCCATTATTTCGACTAGCCCCCATACAATCGCACCACCCAAATAGGGCCTTTGGGCTTATAATTAATTTAAATGATCTATTATGTCAACAAAAGACGACAAAATTTAGTTTTATAGAACTTTAAATAACACTACCGATTTTTGTACTGATCGGGCTTTATTTGACCCTAGCCCCCATACAAACTCCCCTTCAGACAATGACTTAAAGGTCAAAATTCACTTACAAACACTAATAACACTTTTAAATTCTACATAAATAATATTGAAGAAGACTTAACTCCCCCTTACGGTTGTATGGGTGCTAGGAGAAATAATGGACCGATTTCAACCATTTTCAATAGCGATCGTCCTTGAACCAAAAAAAGAGTATGTGCCAAATTTCATCAAATTATCTTGAATTGCGACCTGTAGCGTGCGCACAAGGTTTACATGGACACACAGACAGACGGACATAGCTAAATCGAATCGAGAAAGTGATTCTGAGGCGATTGGTATACTTTAAGGTGGGTCTAGGACCGATATTTTTGGGTGTTACAAACTACAGCACAAACGCATAATACCCTCCCCACTATAGTGGTGTAGGGTATAAAAACAAACCAAATGCTTTATTTTTCTAAATAATCCCCATTTTTAACATACATACTGACTGGTGTAGGGTATAATATGGTCGGCTACATTCATACTTGTTTTTAGATGAACGGCAGCAAAGTTCAATGCACGAATTGGCGACACATCGTGGGCGTATATCATGTAGTCATCTGCGTAAAGAATCGCCTTAGTGTTGTCAGTTATGTGCGGAAAATCGTTTCAAAAGAGATTAAAAAGCAATGGGACAAGTACACTTCCCTGCAGCACACCACTCTTAAGCGATCCAGCAATGGAAATAGAATCGTTGATCTGAACACAAATTATGCGGTTGACAAAGTAACTTTGAAAATTTTTCAACAAAAATGGGTCAATTCCAAGTTCTAATAATTTGTATAAAATTCCTAAATGCCCCACGCAGAGTCAAATGCTTTTTCAATATCCAAAGACAAGTTTTTCCTCTTAAATTTCTGACAACATCGTCTGAGAATTTCAAAAGTGCATAAGTGCACAAACTTAATCAGACGTTAAGCTACTCTTTAACAAATAACACTAAAGTTTATTGGTTTATTTTTTTTATTTTGTAGTTAAATACTAACAGTTTATTATATATTTGCTTTTATTATTAATTAATATGTGATTTTTGTGAGTAAAAATGGGATAATTTATAATAATAATAAAAAAAATAGTTTAAATTATATAGAAAAATATGACAATGTATTGTAAATATAAATGTAATTATTTTAGTTTTCTTGTGTTTGCAAAGCAACTCAAATACTGAGATAAAAAACAAAATAAATAAGACATTTCTTTAGACACTTAACTTACAGAAAAAAAATTAAGGGAGGGACTGTGTTTTATTTAAAAAAAAGAATTGTTGTTGGCTTAAAAAATATAATAATTTAAGTTAATTAAAAAAAAAAAGAAAAAGCAAAAAGTTAGTTAAAATTCAAAAAAAAAGAGTTCAATTGTTTCCAAATTAAACGAAACATTAATTAAGTATACAAAAGAGGAGCAGCACAAAGATACAAAATATTATTTTAAAAATTAAGAAATGTTTAATAATGTAATCTGTTTAAAGCATTCATTTTTAAATGCAATATAAAAAGAGGTTTATTGTTTTATTTCTTTATAATTATTGTTAATTTTCTTATTTACTTTCAATGATTGTTTAAAATTTGCTTTTTTAAACAAAAAAAAAAAACAATTTTTACCAGTTATCGCGCTTTCTCTCTCTCTCTTTCGTTTTTTTCTTCTTGTTTTTGTTTTCTAAAACTATTTTTATGTAAACGTACTCTAACTTAACATTTTTCTTTTTCATTTTCCTCCTCTTTCTAATCATCAATAGTGTATTCGGGTAATTTTTCATATTTTCCTTCTGTGGCTTCATTGTCTGTGTCGACCAGAAGGACGGCGTGTGAGTAACCCATGGCTACTTGAGGTATTTTCATGCTGTCCATTTTTGGCACCTCTTTGGGAACCGTGGAAGACTTCTGGAACTCACCCAAACCCAATTCACCATAGGTGGGTGAAGCACCCCAGGCAATTAGCGTGTCATCCGCTGAGATTATAATCGATGTGTTGCTACAGCCAATGGCGGTAATGTTCCAACCCGATAAATCTTGTACCGGCTTGGGATACATATTAGCTTCACCAGTCTTTTTATTTTGTCCGAATAGGAAGAGTACACCCAATTCATTGACCACTAAACTATAAGTGGCACCACAGTAAACACTGCGACCACCGCGACCGCCAATATCAAAGAATTTTATAAGTCTAGGTACCATTTCATCTTTAGGCTCTGCATGACCTAAACGACCAAAACCACCAAAGCCCCAACTATAGACACGTTTCTTGGAATCTATAGCCACCTGTAAAAGAATCAAAACAATAGCAATTAGTTTCGTTTTATAAAACAAAAAAAATTCCTTTCTCTTACCGTATGATTATTGCCACAGGCAAAATCTACAATTTGTACTCCCTCCACCGGTGTTACATGACCATCTTTACTCTTTTCTATGTAGAGTACAATTTTCTTGGGTGATGTCTCGAAATGGAATGATAATTTATTGGCATTTACAAAATATTTGGCATCTGTATTATGACCCAATTGACCATATTCGGGCAGACCGAATGTATGTAAATTTCCCTTTATATCCAAGATAACTGAAAACTCGGCACCACAAGCAATTCGTATAATGGGAGGACCACGATAATTAATCAAAGTTGGTGTATTAACGTTAGGGGTGGTATTTCCAATGCCACACTGACCCGACTTATTATCACCACATGCATAGACGGTACCGGTATCTGTAAGGAAAAGTGAATGATGACGTCCTACAGCTGCCTGTACAATATTGAATTTTTCCAATGCTGGTATTACGGTTGGTTTCTCGCACAATTTCGTATCGGGCAAACCCAATTGACCCGATGGATTCCGTCCAAAAGCCATTGCCTTGCGATCCATATTGATAAGAATGGTATGAGCGGCAGCACATCCACTGGCCACATAACGATACTGGAAGAGGATAAATAAAGACTTGCTCGTAAAAAAACGCAAATGTATTTCAATGGAAAGTTAGTATTTTTAATGATGAATCTACATTTTCGGGTGTTAACCAGGTATTTGATTTCTGAACGATTTGAGCCTCTAGAAGGTTTTAATGTATTTGGCTTGAGACATAGACTAGACTATAGACTAGACTATAGACTAGACTATAGACTAGACTATAGACTAGACTATAGACTAGACTATAGACTAGACTATAGACTAGACTATAGACTAGACTATAGACTAGACTATAGACTAGACTATAGATTAGACTATAGACTAGACTATAGACTAGACTATAGACTAGACTATAGACTAGACTATAGACTAGGCTATAGACAAGACTATAGGCAATATTATAAACTAAACTATAGACAAGCCTATAGACTAGACTATAGACAAGACTATAGACTAGACTATAGACAAGACTATAAACTAGACTATAGACAAGACTATAGACAAGACTATAGCCTAAACTATAGACTAGACTATAAACAAGACTATAGACTATAAGCAAGACTATAGACTATAAGCAAGACTATAGACTATAGACAAGACTATAGACAAGACTATAGACTAGACTATAAACTAGACTATAAACTAGACTATATACTAGACTATATACTACTGATATTAATAGTAAACATCCACTTACCTTCTCATCTGTGAAACGATGAAAATTATATAGATTTGGACGAACTTTAACGACATTTTTACGATCACGTTTGCCCGTCAAATCCCAAGTAACCATACCGGCTATTAACATTTTACCCGGTGTCTTTTCCATAGTGGCCAATAAATCATCGGGCAATTTGGATGGCGGCTCCAAATCATCATTGGGTATTAAAACTTCGACTTGATTTGAAGAGGATTGTGCACCCTCATCCTCGCTCTCATCACTGACTTCATCCTCATAGTCGGATTCCTTCTTTTTGGGACGTCTTTTATTGGGACCATTACCATTTCCACCAGCTTTACGTTTGGCCGACATAATAGAATTTTATTAGAAAAATTAAGCTGTAAAGATTAAATGAAACGCTGTAGATATAGTTTTATATGCTTCGTGAAATATTAGGTTAAGCTTGTCACTAGGTTCTTAAGATGTTATGCTTGTATTTGTTTATGTTTTATTGTTTGGTTCGTTGGTTTAGATTACGAACTTCTCCTGCCCCTGTGTAAACAATAGCATAAAGGTAGTAAGAAAAGCAACATCATCATTATCTTGTTCAACTAACTTCAGACCATAGTTCGGTTATACTATAGAAAAGAAACTAACTCACTGGGGTCAAAAGAAGCGACAATAATGAAATAATGAGAATGTGCTGATTGTTTGTTTGTATGTGCCCGTTGAGTCTTTTATTCTTCGTCAGTACCTACATACAACAGAAAAACAACAGACTCGAAGAAAAAACATAATATACACAATTGCAGAAATTGTTCGTTTGCCGTACATACTTACAATGTGTATAAGAATATTTTTATATCAGTTTTTCTCATTAAGCGTTTGGCCAAATGTTGGTGGGTTAAAAAACACAAAACATGATAAGATGCCGGGAAAACGGGGGGCAAAAGGTGTAAGTGGTTTTACAAGAAAAACAAAATGAAGGACACCACTGCAGCGAGTGATACTTTCAAAATTGAAACTTGGGCACTTCTATATTCCGTCTTGTGATTTGAATGATAATCATCTTTCATATCCATAATATAATTACGAACAATTTTGTAATTAATTTAAAACAAAACAAAAAACAATGAACTAACAAGAAGCCTCTGCAAGCTGCGTTCATTTTGGCAAAAAAAAATTCAAACGTTGGCGTCACTTCTACTGACGCCGCAAGAAAAAAACTCATTTCATTCTTTTCATTACATTTACTCTTTTTCACTTAATTTGGATAAATCATTTCATTAACATTATATATAAATATATTTTATTAATTATGTTTAACTTACGTTTTATTTTATGGAGAAATAGTAGTTGTAATTTTGTTTACAAAAAAATAATAATTGCAAAAATTCAAAGAACTGAAAAGACGCAAACACAGACGCACCACTTTTTTTCCTTGAACCGCGGCAACTGAACAGAGTTGTTGTGTTTGCAACATAACCCTGTGCTGACGAATATTAACGGCGGCTGACACTAAAATTATCGGCAGCGGCTTAAAATCGACGGTAAGTTGGGTAAGTTCTCAAATGCGCACAATTTTAAAATTTTCAAAAATTTCAAATAAAAACGGGATCCGAAAGATATAAAAGTGCGATTTTGTATATAATTTATAACAATAAAGTAGAACAAGCACAAAAGTTGTGTGAAAAATTATGCAACGATGGAAAAGAATAAAAATTTGATTAATTCTTAAGAATTAAAAACAAATCCTTTGAAGTTTTATGATGAACGGCCTATGTTTTCCTAGGTATTTAATTTTGCCGCATATTGGAATCTATATAATAATATTTTGAATAATCGAAATAACATTTTAATTTGTTTTTTTTTTTTAACTTTAATTTTTAAAACGCCATTAAAAGCGCCCCTCAAAGACTTTTCCATTATATCTCAATAAATTATCATACCTCTGAAACATAAATAAAATAGGAAAAACTTTTAAAACAGTTTATTTTTATTATTTGATCAAATGAGACACATTTTTGGAAACGGTATCTTATAATGAACAACGAGATGAGAACTACGAGATAAAAAAACACTTTTTGGAGAAAAACGCTAATGTAATTAATGAAACTTTTGATTTTGTGTGTGAGAGAAAGAAGTTTCCCCAAAAAAAGTTTCCCAGTGTGAATCAGGTCTTTGTTGACGTCAACGAAGCTGGTTTAAAGAAAAAGCAGCGACTCGAATTAGTCGCGTAAACACGAAAATATCTAAGTCAAAGCATATACATCGAACGTTGAGCAATATTTTAGCCGGTCAAATTTCAATGAGAGGCTTATTAGTAAACTTGCTTAAATGAAAACAAATTAATTTTATATTATAAAATTCCATAAATTTATCGAAAGTGTTCTGTAAATTCTACAAAATTTTGCGAATTTTTTAAGCCGTTTTAAGCTAAAAAATTTTCGGCGGTTTTAACATTCTGTTCGGCGGCTAGGCTTAAAGCCGAATCGGCGTGGGTCTCAGGTTTGCAAACTATCGTTGTTGTTGCTTTTTAACAGCGTTGTATTTAATGAGTTACCATCATGACGAGTTGTATTTAATGTTGCCAACCTTTATGTTTAGTGTGCTGTCATATTGTAATAGAATAATCGTCAATATTTTACAAAAGAGGAAAATTTGAGGAAAATGTAACAGAAATATAATAACATAGCATTATAATAAAAAATTTAAATAAACTTATTTAACAAAATAGAATTTCTTTCAGTAAAATCTGATTTGAGTTTTACGCTGTTAAGATTTTGTATAATAAAAGTGTTCTGACAAGTTTTTATTTCATTCAGTTAGAGAATTTTATAAATATATAATTTTTTGGTTCTATTAAGTATACGTATATTGTTAGATTCTCAGTAATCAGTAAAATTACTTATTATCTGAGTGTAATTTTCCAATTAAACCTAAGTTATTAGGGAGAACACACATTCAACAAAAACAAAAAAATAATGAATTCTAAAGAAGAAAAACTTAATATATTAAGTAAGTAGTAATTTTCTGATTTGTTTTGTTTTATTTATTAATGATTTAAACGCTTATTTATCATTTTTCTAAAATTTTTCATTTTACAAAAGTAATATTTGCAAAAAACAGCTGTTCATTTTTTATGTTTTTGACTGAAAAGTTGGCAATACTAACAAAGTTAAATGATCCTAGATCCAAAACTGAAAAATACAATCATAGGTTAAAGTTCGAGTAAATTTTGATCCGAGTTTAATCTAACAGCAAGTTAAACTTAGTTTAACTGAGTAGTAAGAAATCCGGCCTTAGTGCTCTAATCGTTAATTGTGCACCTATAGATTGACCCGTAAAAGTGCTAATTTTTGAATTTGAATATGTATGTTTTTCTTTCCAGGTTTTAATACATAAATACTAACTTTATACTTTTCTTATTTTTAAAAAATAGAACAATGAAATATGTATTTTTTTTTTTAATTTTTATTAAAATTTTTTTAGTAACATTTTATTGTTTTAGAAATCTTTTAAGGAAGATTTTATTTATAATCTAACGCTAAGTTTATTTATTTAAAGTGTGTGCATATTGGACGTCTTGCATTAATTTCCAAGCGACTTAAAATAAATAACATTAAATTAATGAAATTTTGATTTTAAATTAAAACACAATAATTAAAGGGACAAGAAAAATGATAAATCTGCTCTTAGCAAAAAAAAAATATTAATGATAAAGCAAAAGGTAATAGACTACACGTTTTATAGGTAAGTATAAGTAAGTGTATGTTTTACTAGAAGAGGCTTTGTTTGTTTCTTTCTTTTTTTTTCAAATTTCTTTAAAATCACAATTGAATAAGAGGCTGGGCTTTTATTTCACGTTGAGCCTGATATTCTAAAATATCTTTCATGACAAGTTGGCGAAATTGTTCGTGAATTTCGTTAAAGTTCAATGAATGATTGTGATTTTGAAAATCATTAAAGAATACTGTGTTAGTAGGTAATTTGTTGGCACTATGGAGATTATTATGATGCTGATGATGATGATGGTGGTGGTGGTTATGTTGTTTTTGTTGCTGCGGTTGTTGTTGTGACTGCAATTGCTGAGTAATTGCTTGAGTTGGTATAAAGAATTCACTCCTTGATGTAGTAGTAGTAGTATTGGAATTTGAAGCCAAAGATGATGTTGAACCATGTGCTGAATTTATGCCTCTTGGTGGTGGCAAGGGACTAGTTTCACGTCCTGTAATAGATGAGGTTGTTGACAATAATGAATAACCATTTTTTGGATATATACAACAAATGTATTCAAGGCATAGGTATACATTTTTGCCCATTATTTATTTATTTTCACGTTTAATGACAGATTTTTTATCAATTTTAATAATTATTATAATTAAAAGTACTACAACAATATTTTTATAAAGTTTAAAGGCGACTTCTTTAGAGATTAAAATAAACCGTTAAACTGTTGTCGTCTATACTTCTACAACTGATGTATATTTGTTTTTGAAGAATGTATGTACATATGTCGTATAAACACCACGATTGTTGTTTAAACATATAAACATCTAAATAATATAAAACAATGTTTTTGTTTATAATATTTAGGGCGGGTTTCTTACTCCTCAGTTAAACTAGGCTTAACATGCTGTTAGATTAAACTCGGAACAAAATTAGGCGGACTTTAACCGATGCTTGTGTTTTTTCAGTTTTTGAATTAAGCTCAGTTAACTTTGTTAGTATTGCCAAGTTTTCCATTAAAAAACATAAACAATGAACAGCTGTTTTTTGCAAACAATACTTTTGTAAAATGGAAAATTTTGGAAAAAATGTTAAATAAACATTTAAAGCAATAATTAATAAAACAAAACAAATGAGAAAATTGCAATTTACCTAAAATATTAAGTTTTTGTTCTTCCGAAATCATTGTTTTATTGTTTTTGTTAATTGTGTTTTCTCACTTTAACTTGAGTTTAATTGGACAATTACACTCAGTTAAACTAAGATAATAAGTAAATTTACTGATAACTGAAAAACACGAAAAATATTTTAAACCAGGTTTAACCAAAGAATGAAGATTATATTTATCAGAAAAACTCGCCCTTAGTCTCTTTTCGTTGCTGTACTTTGTTGTTCATTGTCTATTGCTCTGCTTTTGAATATTCTCTCATTGATTGATAAAAACGTAAATTTTTTTCGTTTGTCTTCTGCCTTGTGCATTCTTTTTACACGTTTTACTAGTATGTACATAGGTATGTAATTTAAGAAGTAGTTCATAGACTAACAAGTGTAACAAATAATGAAATATGTATTAATATTGAGAAGTATACCAATGATAAGTTGGCAAAATTATCTCTAGCAATTAAAGATAGAATTACAATGTACCTACTTCCATTAAAGTTTTTGTTTTGTAAGGGAAAAATGTATTGTACTGATGTTACTATCGGCAATGAAAGCTTATTTCCTTATCATTTTATAATTTTTTCATCTTTCACACATGATATTTAAGAGTGAATCAAGCTACAACCATAGAAAGGTAGAATCAGTAGGGAGAGTTGTCAATTCTCTGCCTTGTTAAGTCAAACCACGAAAAATACCATAAAATGATTCTTGAACGGCACACGCAAACATCATTCCAAACTTCTATACCCTGTTTTTAATTTTTATTGGTTTTACAATATTTTTGATTTAAATTATTCAATTATATCGAGCCTTTTTGGCAAAATGAACGTAAGCGACTTGATTTTCGATTTTCGTTTTTTTATAGAAATCGATAATTTAGGTCTATTAGCATCATCTCTGAAAATTTCATAGTAATAAATCCAATGGTTTCAACTTTACAAGAAAAAGAAAAAAGACCTAAGTACACATTTATTTTCTGTTTATGAATTTTGTAATAGCAAGGTGTCGGTTACGTCTAAATTTTCTTTTAATATATATTAAATTGATAGAAAAATTTGAACAAATTAACGTATTAAATTTGTTTGTCAATGAAATGCCACATATCTGAGAATAATTGTAATAAATTCATGTAATTATCACTATGCCATTACAATTTATGTGTTAAAATTTATAATTTTCTATAACTTTTTATGAATTTAATGAATCAGTAGTCCCAGAATTTACTTATTTATTCGATATAAGGCGAATTGTACTACAATGTATGGATATTAATTTTTGTAGTAAATGTATTATTTCGAATAAAATATTATGAGAATTGAAAAATCAACAAATACATATATTACTAATATAAAAATACAATCAATATACAAAATATTATACATAACATAACAACAACAACGGAGTTTTGTAGTAATGCTTTGTCCTACTTCGAAGATAATTAAAAAAATGCTCTCCTGTAAAATTTTGTTTTTGTCGTTTACGTCTTTTGTGCGAAAAGGGCTCGATATTTTCTTCACAAAAGAATTCTTATTGTACATGTTTAGGGCACATGTACTTGAGTTGTAAATCGTGCTTAATATTTACCCAGATTCTACTGATCTTTTTAAATACACAAATTCAAACAAAAACAAAATCTTCATAAATATAAGTTTGACTGAAATCTAAATGAAACTCACCTTACTTTTGAAAGTGTAACGAAAGACTACATTGATAGTTCCAAGAGGGGTGAGAGCGAAATATATGTTTTCTTCATCAAGGTATTTAGTCTTAAAGTCAGACTTCTTAATTTGGAATATATGAATCTGGGGATAGGTGAAAATCAATACAAATCGGAATGTAAAGTTAAAAGGAATCTCCTCAGTTGTTGAATTTGGCTAAAAAACTGTGCAAATGTTATCTTCAGGCATAGACAATGAACATCAGATGCTTTCGCTTTCAAAGAACTTTTACTTAAATATGTTAAGTTTCGCCGAAGCGTAAAGCAAACAACCAACTGTTTGTTTTAAACAGAGCAAGAAAGCGTCCAGCTTGCGTTTTAAAAAAGTTATTGACAGAGGTTATTTAACAGACAACTAGCAGAAGATCATCAGAAGAAGATCAGACGTAGGTTTTGTTGAGGAAAGGAATCTAAATCTCTTACACAAGAACTACTACTTCAGTAGCCTTACAAGGGGTTTAAAAAGGAAATTTGAGCTAATTAATGATTTTTATGAACTTGCAACAGATTTCAATAGGAAAGTTTTTGCTTGCCGAAAAGCTCATTAGGAAAGCTTTAGAATTATTATAGCAGAAACAAAAATGTAGCTAGTGGTGTAGATACTAAACTTTAAAGCGGCTTTGGCAAAATTTTTAACGATCCTCATTGGCTTCTACACAGAAATAGCAGATGTACCCAAGGGCCTTAGAAAAATAGAAAAAAAACACTATATATACCTACGTTTCTCAAACATATTTAAATACATAGATGAATATGACCTCCAAAACTATTATAAAACTGTAGTATGTAGAACTTTTCTGTGACATTTAAAAACTATTTAAAGATTCTATTAAAAAGACAAATATGAATCACCATATAAATATGTACATATATATGGATGTTTTACAAACCAAAAATATTTTTCTGTTTCTTTAATCTCTTTAAAGCTTTAGCAAACAAACAAAAAATAAATACATAATTAGATAACAGACGTTATTTTTTGCCATATTTACATACCTGTTTGAATATTATTGACAGTAGGGGCATTAGACGCAGTAGTATTACGTTGCGAAGATGAACCGAAATGACCATTTATAAATGGCATTACTGGGGGAGCAAGCGGTAAGCCATTATTGCCATTGACACTACCAGGTAAAGGGGGAGCAGGACGATTAAAAGGATTAGTGCGTCGTGGTGGTGGTTTGGGTGTTAAAACATTTGTTGACGAGGGCATGGAATCAGTGGTTATTTCTGAAATTTTATAAAAAAATATTTTTAAATTATAGCCTTTGTTATTACATTTTTTTCTACATACTATTGCGAGAATTGTCTATTTCCTCTAGTTGCCTTTGCAATTCCGCCACCATAAGTTTTTTATATTCATAGCCAGCACATGTTAAAGCTTTCATCCAGGATTCCATACTTTCTTGTGATTCCGCTGATAAAATATACGTACGATTGCCATTGAAAGCTATTTCAAAACAATATTGATCACTTTCTTCTGAAAGTTCTAAAAATATACAAATAAAATTTAAGTAGGTATCTTCTAAAATTTACCATGAATCATTTTTCTACTTACCTATAGTACAGCCTTCAACTATAATCAAACCCAAAGGTTCCTTGTCGCCTCTTTTCTCAAAGTAAAATAGTAAATTACCTTTCAACACAAAGTATCGTCTTTGGAAGGCCTTGTTGACCTCACCCTTTTTTAAAAGAAATCCCTCCTTGTCGTATGGTGGACTAGTGGCAAAAACACACAAATTTTTTTCGTTGATTTTCATGTTTCTACGTTTATAGGCAAAATGATTTTTAGACTCTGTTTGCCACTGTTCTTTAATTCCTCAACTCCTTTTTGTTAATAATTTGTTCACAAACACTTTACTTTTACTAAAGTCAAAGGATCAATTTTGTAACATTTTATTTTCGATTTTTGTCCAGAAAATACAACAATATATCCAGGTAAACAACAAATTTTACAACAACAATAACAATGAAATGCAATGAAATCACATAGAATTTCTATACTTAAAATAAACACAGGTAAAAGGAGAATGAAGAAGTTTGTAATGAATTTGTTGTTGCAACAGCTGTCTGGTAGTGGGTGTGTTCAGTGTTGGGAGATTAAAAAAATCGGTATTATTGTTGAGCGTTGTGAAATTTTTTTACGAAGGCAACAGCAAAAATCAATCTAAAAATCTTACAATGATAAACTTAGAAAAAATGTATTATCTTTTATATTTTTATATAAAAAATATTTGACTTTTGTTTTTATTTTATTTATTTTTCCAAATTTTACAAATGTATCGTGATTGATATCACAAAACATGCTATACGTTCAATATTTAGGCTTAAATTAAGCGTTCTGATCCAGCTGATTTTAAAATTTTTGTTTATACCACATGATAGTACTTGTTCTTGTGACTTCAACAAAGGAAAAAAATATCCGCTCTATTAAGGTTCGGGAGTTATATGAAATTTTAAACTTAAATAACTCCTGCATTTCATGGGTTATAGCTTTCAAACATATATCAAAGGAAAGCCCCAAATGTTGTCTACAAACTTTCATGTGAGACGAGGCATCGTTATATCGGTATGTTTTAGAGATAACGGTACTTTATTAAAAAAAGTCAAAAGAAAAAATCATAAAAATTTTTCTGGCTCTCAATGGGTTAATGACATTTGTCATCTTACACATCAATGGAAAGCTCTTTCAAAGACCTTTTCAATGATACCCATATCGCCCATATCCGTTTATCAGTGATCAAGAAATATGCAATTATATATCAAAACTTTGGAGGCCCATAACTCCCGGACCCTAATAGAGCGGATAATTTTTTTTCAGAACGTAAAATGCTATAAGGTAGTAAAAAAAAACTCTAAAAATCTGCTGGATTAGAACACTTAATTTGCTCCGACAAATAAAAAAAATTGACAAATAAAAAACAAGTATGAATGTATAGTCGGGCGTAACCGACCATATGATACCCTACACCAGGCAGTATGTATGTTAAAAATGGGGATTATTTAAAAAATTAAGCATTTGGTTTATTTTTTTAAATTTATTTCGGAATATTTTTACTTTTTTTTAGCAAAAAAAGATTTTTTAAGAGGGCTCAAAGGGGAGTAGGGCATAATATGGCCCTATCCTTAAAAATGTTGGTTGGGGGAGTTAAGTCTTCTTCAATATTATTTATGTAGAATTTAAAAGTGTTATTAGTGTTTGTAAGTGAATTTTGACCTTTAAGTCATTTTCTGAAGGGAAGTTTGTATGGGGGATAGGGTCAAATGAAGCCCGATCATTATAAAAATCGGTAGTGTCATTTGAAGTTCTATAAAACTAAGTTTTGTCGACTTTTGTTAACATAATATATCATTAAAATTAATTATAAGCCAAAAGGCCCTATTTGGGGGGTACGGTTGTATGGGGGCTAGTCGAAATAATGGACCGATTTTAACCATTTTCAATAGGCTTCGTCCTTGGGCAAAGAGAAGCGTGTGTGCCAAATTTCATCCAATTATATTGCGGCCTGTACCTTGCGCACAAGGTTTACATGGACAGCCAGCCAGACGAACGGACGGAAATAGCTTAATCGACTCAGAAAATGATTCTAAGCCGATTGGTATACTTTAAGGTGGGTATAGGACGAATATATTGTATGTTACAAACATCAGAACAAACCCAATATACCCTCCCCACTAAAGTGGTGTAGGGTGTAAATAAATATGTACATAAAATTTAAAATTGAATTTCAAAATCCATTTCATATTAAAAATTTTTATTAAACAGATAATAAAGGATGGTATAATATAATTATTTTTATCGGTAGTATTGAATTTTCGGGATCACATTTTTAAAATGTATCACAGCAAAAATATATATCGTTTGGCACAACAAAATGTAAAAATTTTCCCACCATTGGAAAAAATGTTTGGCAAACATTCTTTGATATTAAAATATTAATATTTGGAAAACATTTTTAAGCGATTTTTTTACAATTGACACACTTATCGCTACATTATTTTAAAAACACCCTAACTGAACATACCCTTTGTTTATTTTTTATTTATTTACAAAAGTGTGCTTGAAAATTCCAAACAAACATTTTTCATTTGTAAATATTTTATACATAAAAGAGGCAAAAAAAATTCGCAAAACATGTCGTACTTGCTCACGGAAATTGCCTTAGAGATGTTGGGCTATAAATTTTACGATATCTATGGCATGCAAGATGAAATAAATAATTTTCAAAAACAAACTAACTCGGAACGCACCACGGATACCAATGGCACCGAAACCAATTTGTCCCAATTGCTGGGTGTTAATACGGAAGGCGAGAGAAATCGTAAGACCAATTCTGCAAGTAACAAGGAATTATTCGAAGAAGTCAATGCAAATTTACCGGATTCTTTAAACAAACTAATGGACTGTGAATACAATAAAGTAAGGCAACAGGTTTTGCACAATAAACCCGTCATAATGGACAATCAGAATGCTCAGACCATTATACAGAATTTCATTGAGACGGAACATGAGAAATTACGTTTCGAACATCAGAGCTTGCGTAATTTTCGTAAAATAGTTGAACAAAATCTATTACAAGTAAATCCAGCAACGTTTGAGAAATATTGTCAGACTTTTAAACCGGCACGCAAACAACTTAAACGTTTGGATGCTAATAAGAAATAAATTTATTGTAGTATTATAAAGTTTATAAATTATAAATGAATTTTAAATAAATTTAACAATACTATATTAGTATTGTGTTAAGCATATAACAATAAGAAATTAAAATGTAATGAAAAGTTTTTCAAAAATACTAGTTTCAGACAGTATCATTTGGAACGAAGAGTAATGGGCTGCGTATTATTACTGACATACTCAATCACTTACTTACTTACTTACATAGTTACGTACTTACTTACTTACTTGCTTACTTACTTACTTACTTATTAACTTACTTACTTACTTACTTACTTACATACTTACTTACTTATTTACTTACTTCAAAATAGAACCCAAGAGATTCAGACCTACAGACTATAAACATATCTTTATGAAGACCTATGACACTTTCTTTCCTATTTTTTATAACTTAGCAAAATTAATGCGTAACGTTTGAATCGATTTTCGTTTAAAGTGACTTTCATTCCCCAACAAGATCCGGCAACACTTATTACACAGTTGCACATATTGCACCGAGCTGCCACCTGATCTTAAAATCATTCTCTTTTACACTTTTCAACATTCATCTTTTTATCTGTCAAAACACAAACAAAGAAAAAATTTTTACACAATTACTACATAAAAACTTGTATTTTCCTTGTTAAGAGACGAAAAAAGTGGTATTTAATTTAACGCTAAACTCTAACGAGTGTAATTAAATTTTTTTATTATTTAATAATTATGCTACGTAATTAAAAAATCTGCTGAAAAATAATAGCAAAATAACTATTGAATAATTAAAAAAATTTAAAAGAAAAAACTGCGCAGTTTGTGTGTGTGGCAAATAGAAGAAAAATAAAAAAGAAGTACGACATAAACGAAAAAAAAAGAAACGAAAAAAGTAGAAAATTTAACTGCATAAAGGCGAAAAAATTATTACGTTTTGAAAGATATTTTTTTGTTGGTGTTTTCTTTATATTTTTGGTTAATTGATTGTGCTGGTCGAGAGAGATTAAATTGAAATATGGCTACACGTAAGAAGTCGCTGTTGAAAATCATCATTTTGGGCGACAGCAGTGTTGGAAAGACCTCATTGATGAATCAATATGTAAGCAAACGTTTCTCAAATCAATATAAGGCCACGATTGGTGCTGATTTCTGTACAAAAGAGGTGGTGGTCGATGATCGTGTTGTCACATTGCAAATCTGGGATACTGCGGGTCAAGAGCGTTTCCAATCGTTGGGCGTTGCTTTCTATCGTGGGGCCGACTGTTGTGTCTTGGTCTATGACGTCACATCGCCCAACTCATTTAAGAATCTAGACTCATGGCGCGATGAGTTCCTAATACAGGCAAGTCCCCGAGATCCCGAACATTTTCCTTTCGTTGTGCTGGGCAACAAGGTGGACATGGACAATAGGCAGGTGTCGACACGACGCGCCCAACAATGGTGTCAATCGAAAAATGACATACCCTACTTCGAGACATCGGCCAAAGAGGGCATTAACGTGGAATTGGCCTTTCAGACTATCGCCAAAAATGCATTGGCCCAAGAAGCCGAAGTTGAGCTGTACAATGAATTTCCCGATCAAATTCGTTTGAATGCTGATCGAAACAATCGTCCCGGAAATGCTGATAACTGTCAATGCTAATTTAAGCTCTACTCTCTTCTACATACATTTACATACGACAAGTGTATTTATGATGCTGGTTGCTGGCTGGTTGGTGGTTATCGGCCTCCCTTTTTTTTTAATTACATACATATTATAATTTTGCCCATACTTTTCGTGTCCGGTAAATGTTATATTGTTGTCTTGTTTATGTTATTTTTCACAAAAACTTCAAACCTCCTCCCTACCAACTTTTCTTTTTCCTAAGCGCTGATCAAAAATAAAGTGTCGATAAGTTAAATTTAAAAAATGTAAAATTATTTATCTTTTAAAAACAAATTACAGCTATAACAAGTACTACTCACAACCCCCCTCTGTTATAACAAAAAATTTTTCCATTGCAAAAATTAATTTACGAACAACTTGTGTTAGTAAAACTATTAAGAAATTATATTCATTTTTAATAATTTAAGAAATTATTTAAAAAAACAAATCCATATAAAAAATTTGTATGTTTATTAAATTAAATTTCGATTATAGTATATAATATACACATATAAAGAAATAATCATAATAAAATTAAATAAAATTCTTTAATATAATAAATAAAATAAAACGAAATAAAATTTATAAACAAAAAACCAATACAACAACAACATAAAATACAATGATATGCTAAATGCTAGAGAAGAAAAATAGTAAATAACGAGTAAAATAAATACATACTTATTTAATAAATATAAAAAAACGTAAACGAATAGATATTCAATAGAAAAAATACACACACACTACACTGTATCCAATACGAATTTAGTATAAACAAAGAAAATATTACTATAGGCATTAAAATTTTAATGAAAATCTAATTTCTAAGGAGATAGACATTATTTCTAATTGATAGACATTATGTTTATTTAATCCGATGTCATTAACTCATCGTGTCTCTATTTGGATTGGAATTTCTTGGGTTATATACGAAAGATCAGTGTTTCTTATTCTTTCAGCATAAAATATAAGTAGGATTTTACAAAGGCAACTGTTTACAAAAAACATAAGTACTATTGGTGTCCTTCGGTGCAGCATTCCACTATTCACTACCGTAAAATAATATAGACTTAACGTTGGATTTAAAAATGCAAAGCTTTAAATTAGTAAACAGTTGTAACAACAGTAACAGTAATAATCTCATACCAAAATCGTATTGCCTCCCTATAGTTTGAAACCACATGTCTGGTTTGAAAGAACAAGAACAAGTTTGCTTTCGAAACGAAACCCTCCAGTTTAATGATTTCGAATATATATTGTTTATATCGCTTTGGGGCTCATATCTTTAACAAAATTACGGTTTAAATTTTGACATTTTTCAAATAACAAAAGACAACTTTTAACTGATTTTTGAAAAACTGTACCTATTATGTTATTCTAAGATTTTCATCAATATCCCAGCTATATAAGAACGATTAATATTATATAGAAATATAAGTTACTGAGCCATCATACCGTTTGATATTAAAGTTGATGGAATGTCAAGTCCCCGGTCTTTTAGAAAAAAAATTAAATATGTCAAAATTTCGCAATTATTATCAAATTTATAATATGCAAAATGTTTTCTTCTTTCCGATTTCGATGAAACAAATTAAACTATTAGATTTTAATATTTTATACCTTTTCCTTCTCATCAAATAATTTATATTGGAAATAGTGTAGTTGCAAGGAAAAACAATACAAAAACAAAGCAAAGAAAAAAGCCGTTAGCCTTAGTAAAAGCTTTTCGTGCTCACTTTTTGTTTTTTATTATTTTAAAATCATTTTATTATAAGTAAATAATAAATAAATAAATAATTGTAATTAATATTCAAAAACTTATTAATAAAGTACATAAACAAAAACAAAATAAAACTGTGGAAAAGGCATACATAAATGCAATTTCTGGCCTAATTCATTACTTTATACATAATACAATGCACACAAACATAGCATTATCTTTTATTTAATTGTATAGTAGTTTATTTTCACTTTTTATTAAACATTCCAAACATACATGCATTCACAAGATAAAGGCATTTATACAGATGTAGGATACAAAAAAAAATTCTTTCAAAACTATCAAACTCTCTCTTCACAAGATATTACTCTCAAACGATATTGTCAAATTAATTCGTCTCTGTCAATATCTGGTGTAAATTCCACTTGTATTCTCCTATTCATGTGATTTTTTATGACATTGCAATTGTTTGTTTCTTAATTATCATTGAGTCATTTTGAATATTTTCTCAGGGTGGCTACGCTCATAAGTATTTGTTGTAATACGAGATATTAAAATAAAAAAAAAACAATAGCAAGTTTAAACAAATTGCTCTTTTATCTCATTGGATGACAAAGACTTGTTATTGTTTGTTATTATTTTGTTTTCTTGCCCGTATGACTGTATACGTATGTGTATCAGTTTAAATTGTCAGTTTGTAGTTGCTGTTATCAAAATTTGGTTTAAATATACATGAGTCATGCTTAGTTTAAATGACCATTATTCGTATTGTAGACAATGGCTTAATATGAATATGAATTTACAAAAATATGTGATTCAAAATGTAGAATTGTAATATGCATTAGTAGTATTAGATAAGATATACATACACTATTACACAAAAATCCTACCTATGTAGCTCATTTATTCTAAATATTAGTATAAATAAGGTGCTTATAGTATTTTCAATGTATGTATCTTAACATCACTTTTGAATGTGTCTTCATTATTAAATTTCCAAAGTATGTTCAGTGACAATGTATATACAACACTAGTCAACCGCTTTGGTGCATTTCCTGTTCTTACTATTAGCAGCATTGCCAGAATAGTTAACTTTCCATAGCAAGTATTTAAAAGGTCATTCAATCGTTCTGACGAAACCTCTCAATTAGGGTTCTATAAATCGACTTTCGAATAATCGAACAATCGACTTTTTGTCGAAAAAAGTCGAAAAGTCGAAGTCGACTATTTTGTTTCAAAAAAGTCGATAACTCGACTATCGTTTGTGAAAAAACTCGAAAAGTCGACTTTGTGAATAAAAGCCGAAAAGTCTGAAAGTCGAAAAAAGTCGATAAGTCGAAAAAAGTCGAAAAGTCGTAAAAAGTCGAAAAAAGTCAACAAGTCGGAAAAAGTCGAAAAATCGAAAATTGTAGAAACAAGTCAAAAATTTTAAAAAGTGAAAAAAAAGTCAAAAACTCTAAAATAGTCGGAAAAACTCGAAAAAAGTCAAAAAATAGTCGGAAAAAAGTAGAAAGAAGTCGAAAATAGTCAAAAAGTCGAAAAAATCGAAAAGTCGGGAAAAGTCGACTATTTATAAAATACTTATAGTCGAAAAGTCGACTTTTCGTTTCAACTGTAGAACTCTACTCTCAATAGTTTAGTTTTTAAACAGTAATTTTCTACGTTTCATTAAAAAATTTCTATTGTAATTGGTTTCAAAATTTAACCTTTTCACCATTATTGACCTTTTTAATAGTCATTGACTGCGTTTTTGGTCTCTTTTAAGCTAGACAGAAATTTTTCAGCTATGAAAACAAATGCAAAACACTTGTTTTGTTTGTACCAGTAACCTATTGTAAACAAGGTGGTTGATCGTTGAAGAATGAATTAAACAAATAATAAAAATCACATTTCCAAAATGAAAGAAAAATTTCATTAAAAAATTTATTTTCGTTAGGTATTAAATACGTATGATGGTACGTATTCTGAGTGGACACGTGCACATCTATACAAATTGGATGTGCGGATTCAGACGAATGTAGAGCATGTGGAGAGGACAGTGAAACTCTGGAGCACTTTCTTTGCCACTGTCAGGCATTCGTCGAAGTTAGATCCAAGTATCTTGGAGTGCCCAAAAAGATCTTAAAGAAAAGGTCCAAGCTTTACACTATTTTTACACTTTTTCGTTTTTTTAAAAAGTATTTTTTAATTTTTTTTATAATACTGATTAGACAGGGGTGTATTTTATGTAAACACATACAAAAAAAGAGAAACAACTGTTTCCATCTTTATATGCATATAATATGGAAACAACTGTTTCCATATTATATGCAAATTTTATAAATAAATACTTATTTTACTAAAACTTATGTTAAAAATCAATTTTAAACGCACAAAAACAAAAATCGTATACAAATCGTACAATACAATGACATTTGTTATCAAGACAACGATGTCTAAACAATTGTTTGGACAACACTGTCACGACACTACAGCTCTAATTAATGCCGCCTGTAACTGCTAATTTTTTTATCATGATAACAATTTGATGTTTAGTTTAGTAAATATATTTGTCTAATATAGACGTGGGCTTACATTCGATTTTAAGCCGCAGCCGATATATTTAGTGTTAGTCGCTGCCGACGTTAGTATTTCTCGGCACTGGGTTCTGATCGCTAGTATTTTTCCTTTTCTTGTTCATATTCAAAGGTTATTACGTGCTTCTAAAATTTTATAATAATTGCTTTTTATTTTAAAACGAAAAAAAGTATTATTTTTGAGAAATTTATTGTGAAATTTGTTTGTTTTCTTTTTATTTTGTGTCTTTAGGCTGCTGATCTAAGGACACAGCCCAACGAAACAGAGTTTTTAGTGGATTAATTTTTTTTCTGCTATTGCTCTAAGACGACGACACACGGAAATCGATTCGCTACAGACACACATACACAAATCTTGCATAATGAAAATCTGGACGTCAGAACACACATTCAATCATCCGTGGGAGACGGTAACACAGGCAGCATGGCGTAAATATCCCAATCCCATGACACCGTCCATCATTGGCACCGATGTAGTCGAACGCAAAGTGGTCGATGGAGTGTTACACACACACCGTCTGGTGCAGTCCAAATGGTGTTTACCCAAATGGACACACAAACTAATTGGCACCGCCAAAACTTGTTTGGCCAGTGAACGCTCCACAGTGGATCCCAGTAAACGTTCCATGGTTTTGAAGACAATTAATTTAACATTTTGTCGTCACATTTCCGTCGACGAAGTTGTATACTATGAACCCCATCCCACAGATCCCTCAAAGACCCTACTGAAGCAGGAGGCCTCAGTTACTGTACATGGTGTACCGCTGTGTAATTATATGGAAGATATGGTCACCTCCACCATTAGCATGAATGCGGGCAAAGGACGTCAGGGTCTTGAGTGGGTTATAGGATGTATTAATTCCGAAGTTAAAGGTATTGCCGAAACTGCTGCCAAAAGTACAGATGATTTGATATTGAATACAAAACGGTCCATCGATGATATGACAGAAAGTGCACGAAAGAATTTGGATGAGATAAGTGCGCAGGCCGCCAAACATATGCACATTTAGGTTTACAAATTTAGAAAAAAAACCCACAAATTAAACAACATTAAAGTAAAAACAAACACAAAACAACAGCAATTAAAAACAATAATAAATATACCTATTAGGTCGCAAAAAGCTCAAGTGGTACCGACTGACAATGTCCTAGAAAACATGCTAGTGAATGAGGAATTTGTTTCAAAAGGAAGGCTTAAGATAATGCAGAACCTTGGCGTGCAATTATGGGAAGGATGATAAATATGTTATAGAATAAATTGTTACTTTTTTTTCCAACTTTGTGGCGGTCTAAATGAAATGTTAAGCAATTGTTTTGAAACATAAAATAAGGCATAAGAAAGGTGTGCTTTTCACTTTTTAACAATAACAACTACAACAGAAAACAGCTAACGTTTTGGTCATGTGGTTCCAGTTCCTGTTTCGTTTTTTCCACTAAGATAATTTATTCTATTTTCGAGTGATTTCCTTTTGTTTAAACTGCAATTATGTGAATGTTTTTCATTATATCTATCAGATGGAGTGTAAATTTTGTAACAAAAATATATATTTTGTTTATCAAAAAAATCTATACAAAATATTGGCATTATTCTTTTTTCTCTTTAACCTGCAATTGCATATACAAAATCAAAACAAACAAACAAACAATTGTAATAAAACAAATCTTATTTCAATTACCCCTTTAGAGACTTGATTATATTAGTAATTTAGTTTTATTTAATATTAGTCATTTCATACATATATCATCAATTAATTTTATTGTATTACACAAAGTAAAAAAAAAACAGTTCAAAAAATTACAAATAATTTACAATTTTGCTAATAAAGTTGAAAAATTTAAATATTCTATGTAAAACCCTTAACAAAAAACTACCTTAACAAGTTACCTTAAACAAGTTAGTGTAGTTATAATAAATAATTATGTATGATTTGAAGTAGTAGTATAATTTTAATAATTTATTATTATGAAGAAAACAAAGAAATAATTGAATAAATAAAATTCTATATATTTTTAATTCGAGGAAATTTTGCAATTATTTTTATTCTCAAGGATTTATACAAAAAAACGAATTTTTTTTTCACTACAAAGTTGTTTTAAATTCAAATGTTTTTTTGTAATTAGTAATTGCAATATAAACAAAGTATAGCACGTGTTTGAGTTCAGCGTCCTCGCCACCTCTTGCTTCATTTCTTTAAAAACTAATTTAAATCAAATTGTTTTATGTCTTTAGGCTTTAGCCCGATTTTCTAAGCAATTTCCCAATTGTGTTGCCAACGCTTGTTTGTGTGTTTTTATCTAAAAAAATCATATTCATAAAAATTTTTTTAAATTTTATTTTATGTTGTTTTTTGCACATTTTGTTTAATGACGAATATTAGTATGGATCAAAGTCCAATAAAATAAAACTAGTTAAGAATGTACAATAAATATATATACATGGGCAATGCCAAATTTAAAATACGTCATTACTATAGAAAAAAATTTAAGTTAATGGATTTCAAAATTTTATTTTAACAAAAACAATTGCAACTGAAGTTTTTACCACTTTCTCGCATTTTAAAGTTTTTTTATAAAACTTTAAAATTATTTGAAAATTTAAATAAATATTTTAATTTTAAAGAAATTTTTTTTAAATACTAGAAATATTTATCAACAGCGTAATTTTCTATTATTTTATAACTTAAATGTAAAATTAAATTAAAAAAAAAAGATACGCAAAACATTTTTTCGTTATTTTTTCAATTGAAAACTAATTTTAGCCATTAAAAAAAGTTGATCTGTTTTAAATTAGAATTGATACTAGCAAGTGACTATATTTTCACTTTATGCGCAGATGTTGCATCATCCTTCAACTAATCAAATGTTTTAACAAAATGCTTAAAACAATGAATGCATTTTAACGTTATTAACAATTTATTATTGCTTAAAAAAAAAAACAATATATATTTACACATTTGTCGTCAGTTGTCTAGCAAAAATAAAATTTTTGAACCTTATACATTACTTATATATGCATATGTATATAACGTACAGATAAGGGGTACGAATAATTGCATATGATAAGATATACACACTTATGTACATGTCTATTATTATACATACATACGCATTTTAAATATAACGTATATTGTATAAACATATTCCAAAAATCAAATTATATTTTCATTTATAAAGAAATATTTGCATTAAAAATTTACACTGCCTCAGAAAGGAGGATTATTTAATTAATGCGAATCATGTGTATTTATGAATTCAAAAATTTGTCGTTATTTGTTGTTTGGAAACTTCTGAAAATAAGAAATTATTAAGATCTGGTTTGTATTAATGAATATATCTATCCATCTATCTATCTATCTATCTATCTATCTATCTATCTATCTATCTATCTATCTATCTATCTATCTATCTATCTATCTATCTATCTATCTATCTATCTATCTATCTATCTATCTATCTATCTATCTATCTATCTATCTATCTATCTATCTATCTATCTATCTATCTATCTATCTATCTATCTATCTATCTATCTATCTATCTATCTATCTATCTATCTATCTATCTATCTATCTATCTATCTATCTATCTATCTATCTATCTATCTATATATTTATTTATCTACCAAAAGGTTGTCAACCTTAAGATATATATGCACGGTTGTTTTCTAATATCGAACGATTGTTTCCCCATATCATGCTGAAAAAAAGTTTATTCTCAATTTGTATCACTTTTATTTCAATCAAAATTACTTTAGAATTGATAAGTGGGAAAGCGCTATCATGAGTATGAATACATTTATTCTTGAAATTCTTTCTGCCTAGAAACTAATGTCTTTGCATTTTTTCTCATAAAAGGTAAATAAATATTTACTCGTGTTAGTGAATAATATTTCGAACATTTTTTTGTTTATTTATTCTTTGTTTACAATCTCTTTGAAACGTCATCAACTATTTAGTTGTTTATTTACAAGTTGTTTTTGTTGTGCTTTAGATTTCTAATCAACGAGTGTGTTTGGATGTGAATTTTTTTTTTTGGTTTTGTCATTAAATTTTGAACTTGAAAATATGTATGCATGCATATGTACATATATTATACGTATATATGTATATATGTATATATGTATATGACATCCAAACAAATCACATGGTATACAAATTACATATACATACATATGTTGTGCTAATACCGTACATATTCAAAAGTAAATTATAGCATGCTACTATATATTATTATAATGCAGAGCTGTTAATGTATTTTTCCTTCTTAGAATTTAATTTGTGTTAAATTGTGTATAAATCTGAAATAATGAGAAAATTTGTAAGTACATTGAAACGGTGCCATTAGGCTAGTTGGTAGGTTTGTAGATTCGATTCCCACCAGAAACTCGCTGGTGTCTGCTTGACTACAACGGACGTATGGTCATCGTCCCCCTTCACGGCAAAGCAGAAGCATAATTCTAATATTATAAATTTTTAACTAATTTTGGTCTATTTCGGTAACAGCAAAGAAAAAGTATTTTAAGTAAGTATTAGTTAGTTTGAAAGAAGGATGTATACACATCAAAACTGAAGAAATACAACTAGGCCTCTATTGGGCCTGTTGTGCGCTCCCTAACCAGTGCCACGGGTGGGAATCGAACTCACCACCTCCGGTCTACCAAACTAGAACACTAACCACTAACATACCGAAGGCCAGTATTAAGTATTTATTATAACTTATTCCCTTTGTGAGAAGAGGGCATACACACATACATACATACATAAATACATACATACATACATAAGTACATAAATACATATATACATTAATACATATATACATACATACTTTCTTTTTAAGAAGACCCCACATATAATATTATCAGATGTTGAAATGACTCCACCTTATTAAATCCGCCTTGACAATATCACCGGCATGTTAACATACAATGAGAGCTATTAAAAGTGTAAACACTGACTGAACACTCTGTTATTAACCATTCACTAAATTAACGCACTAAGTAAATCTGCGGCCGTAAGACTATTCGCAGACACGTGTAGGCAAGTTATCGAGCAACAAGTTCAAATTGTGCGTAGGAATTAAATTAAAAACTTAAATAAATTTATTTAATAATATAAAATTAAATAGACTGTGTTACAATATAATAATAAAAAATTGCATCAACTTTATAGATTTATTAAGGAAACCTAATACGTACAAATATTGAAAACAAAATTATTATTGAATGGAAATAAATGAAATGTAAAAATAATGTGCTTTTTTTCTTATCAATTATTTTTTTAAAACAGTGCTGTTGGTGATTGCTGGTATAAACAGAGTTTATTTGCAGTAAAATCAGTTTTGTTTTAAATACCTCACTAAATCCCGAACCTCCTTGTCTCCTTCCTGCCCCTAAAAACCATTTTCTATACGTCTGTAATAAGGTTGATTTGCCTTCATCAAGTGATAACCCCCCCAGAGGAAATTTAAAAAAAAATTAAAAGAAAACAACATTTATAGAAAACTGTAAGTGTTGTTGTGTGTAAGTGTTGAGACATGTTGTTGTTATTGATCTCACAATTTCAACTGGTGATCGTCTTTTAGTAATTTTAATCATTTCAATTTTTAGCTTTCATTGATTTGGATCGTTAGTGCGTGTAATTTACTCGATTTAAAATCATGGCAATTTTACGTTTTTATTCAAAGGAAGCTTGGGAAGAAGCTCACCGTGCAAAGGTGTTGAAACAATTAAAAAATGTGAGTATTATTACAAAAAACTACGTTGGATTATTAGACAATTAGATAGATAGATAAATAGATAGTTAAATAGATAGATAGATGGATAGATAGATAGATAGATAGATAGATTGATTGATTGATTGATTGATTGATAGATAGATAGATAGATAGATAGATAGATAAATAGATAAATAGATAAATAGATAGATAGATAAATAGATAGATAGATAGATAGATAGATAGATAGATAGATAGATAGACAGATAGATAGATAGATAGATAGATAGATAGATAGATAGATAGATAGATAGATAGATAGATAGATAAATAGATAGAAAAATAGATAGATAGATAGATAGATAGATATATAGTAGATTAATAGATAGATAGATAGATAGATAGATAGATAGCTTGATTGATTAATAAATAAATTGATATTTTTCAATATATTGAAAAATCTCCAATGTTGAATATTCTTACAATTATATTAAAATTTTAATTGCATTATTTAGGCATTTCCTAATATTAACTCACTGCAAGTGGAAAAATGTTATCATGTTGAGACAACAACAGTCATCGAACCTAAAGCTAAGAGTTTATTGAAATGGTTGCTCAAACATCCACAAGGCGATGAAAGCAGTTTGTATGAGAAATCTACATTACCCGGTGAAAAGACAGAACTATTCTTAGTAGAAATTGGACCACGTTTCAATTTCTCCACCGCATTTTCTACCAATTGTGTTAACATTTGCCAAAATGTCGGTCTCAGCCAAGTCACTCGTGTTGAAGCCTCTGATCGTTATCTCATTGGCTATTCGGGTGATAAACCTAATCTTGAAAAACTTGTTGATTTGCTCAGTGACCGCATGACTGAATGTCCTTATACTAAGGAAAATTTACCCGTCAATAGTTTTAACGAACAATTACCACAATCTCAAGAGTCCTGGTATAAAGTACCAGTTTTGGAAGAAGGTCGCAAAGCTTTAGAGGAAGTTAACGCTAAACTTGGTCTAGCTTTTGGTGACTGGGATTTGGACTATTATACAAATCTTTTTAAGAATGTACTCAAACGTAATCCCACCACCGTGGAATTATTTGATTGCGCTCAGAGTAATAGTGAGCATTCTAGACATTGGTTCTTCCGTGGTAAAATGATTGTGGATGGTGTCGAACAGCCTCAATCTTTGATACGCATGATTATGGATACACAAAAGAATACCAACGCCAATAACACCATTAAATTTAGTGATAACAGCAGTGCGATACGTGGTTTTAAGCATGTCACTATTAGACCTCAGGTATTCGATGGTCCTGGTATGGTTTCATTGCAAACTGTGGATTCAGATTTGATTTATACTGCCGAAACACATAATATGCCCACAGCTGTGGCTCCTTTCAGTGGTGCTACAACTGGTACAGGTGGACGTTTGAGGTAAGAAGCAAGTTTAAACAATAAAATCGAAATTAAATTAATAATTATGCATACAATTTTCTAGAGATGTTCAAGGTGTGGGACGTGGTGGCATACCAATTGCTGGTACAGCTGGTTATTGTGTGGGTTCTTTGAATATACCTGGTAAGTGTTGAATATTTTCAACTTTTTTGGAAAATTTTGTATTTATCTATTAATTTTCTTTAGGTTTTCCTCAATCCTATGAAAATGCCAACTATGAATATCCCTCGTCTTTCGCCAAACCTTTGAAGGTTCTTATTGAAGCTAGTAATGGTGCTTCGGATTATGGCAACAAATTTGGTGAACCCGTTATTACCGGTTTCGTTAATTCATATGGTTTGACTAATGCACAGGGCGAACGTGATGAATATGTTAAACCTATAATGTTCAGTGGTGGTATGGGTACTATGGAGTCTACTATGCGTCAGAAAATTGATCCTAAAAGAGGTAAGTTTTGAAATCTATAAAACTTTGTTTTTAAAGAAAATATTTAATGAAATTTTCAAATTAATTTTTCAGGTAATTTACTGGCAAAAATCGGTGGTCCAGTTTATCGTATCGGGGTGGGCGGTGGTGCTGCCAGCTCTGTGGAGGTACAAGGTTCCAATGACTCTTCTTTAGATTTCAATGCTGTGCAACGTGGTGACGCTGAAATGGAAAATAAATTGAATCGTGTGGTCAGAGCTTGCATAGAAATGGGTGATAAAAATCCCATTTTGGCTATACATGATCAAGTATGTTTAAATATCCATAATTTGTTATTAATATGAAAATAACTTTTTCTTAATTTTTACAGGGTGCTGGTGGTAATGGCAATGTTTTGAAAGAATTGGTTGAGCCTGGCTTTGCTGGTGCTATTATATTCTCCAAGGAATTCCAACTGGGTGATCCAACTATAAATGCTTTGGAATTATGGGGTGCTGAGTATCAAGAAAACGATGCCATTCTTTGCAAACCTGAAGATCGTGCCTTATTGGAGAGAATTTGTGAAAGAGAACGTTGTCCCATTAGTTTTGTGGGTGTGGTAACGGGAGATGGTCGTGTTACGTTAGTTGAAAGTGAGGCTGATTTTGAAAAGGCTTTAAGTGCTGACAATGAGGTCACTGCTATGGGGCCAGTACCTTTTGATTTGGAATTGAAACATGTTTTAGGTGAAATGCCCAAGCGTGAATATCAGTTGCAACGTTTGAACAATAATCTATTGCCTTTGCAATTCGAAAGTAATTTTGATTATAACAAGAGTTTGGAACAGGTGCTAAGCTTGGTCTCAGTGGGCAGCAAACGTTATTTAACCAACAAGGTCGATCGTTGTGTTACCGGCTTAATAGCTCAACAACAATGTGTGGGTCCCTTGCATACACCATTGGCTGATTTTGGCTTAGTAACAGTGTCTCATTTTAGCACTGAAGGTATTGCTACGTCTATAGGCACACAACCTATTAAGGGTCTTTTAGATGCGGGTGCCATGGCCCGCATGAGTGTGGCTGAGGCTTTATCGAATTTGGTGTTTGTTAAGATCAGTGAATTGGCTGATGTTAAGTGTTCTGGTAATTGGATGTGGGCCGCTAAGTTGCCAGGCGAAGGCGCTCGCATGTATGATGCCTGTGTGGAAATGTGTCAAATCATGAAGGAGCTTAGAATTGCTGTAGATGGTGGCAAAGATTCTTTATCCATGGCAGCTAAAGTTGGTGGCAAGACTATTAAATCTCCTGGCACTTTGGTTATATCTACTTATGCCCCTTGTCCTGATGTAAATGTTAAAGTCACGCCCGATCTTAAAGGTCCTTTGAATGGCTTGGAAACCTCCTTGATTTGGGTGAATATTGAAAATAAATTCCGTTTGGGTGGCAGTGCTTTGGCTCAAGTCTTTAGCCAACAAGGCAATGAATGTCCCAATCTCAAAGAAAGTGAAGTTTTGGTACAAGCTTTTAATGTTACACAAAAACTCTTGTCCGAAGGCAAACTTTTGGCTGGTCATGACATTAGTGAGGGTGGTTTAATGGTGTGTGTTTTGGAAATGGCTTTAGCTGGTCTTAGTGGCCTTGAAGTAGACTTAACCAGTGTTTTGTCTAAGATTTCTGCACAAAATGTGGACAATTCCTGTAAAAATATGCCCGAATTGGCTGTTCTTTATGCTGAGGAATGTGGTTGGGTTTTGGAAGTTGCTACCGCCAATGTTAAGGAAGTACTAAATGCCTTTACCCAGGCTGGTGTTCCTAACCATTTGATTGGCTCTACCAAGTCTTATGGTCTGGAATCTAACATACAAATTGCCTGCAATGGTAAAACTTTGGTACAAAATTCCGTTAAGTCCCTGTACAAACAATGGGAACGTATTAGTTTTGAATTGGAGAAATTGCAAGCTAATGCCGACTGTGTCATTGAAGAGTATAACACTTTGGATTACCGTACTGGTCCCAAATACAACTGTACTGTGGACTTAGGTGCAGAATTGGTGGTGAAACGTGCTGCTTGCTCTGTGCCCGTAGCTGTTTTAAGAGAAGAAGGTGTTAACAGTGATCGTGAAATGATGGCTTGTTTGCTTAAGGCCAATTTTGTGGTTCATGATGTTACCATGTCGGATTTATTAAGTGGTACTTATATTTTGTGTTAGTTTTTAACAGTTTAGAAAATGTAATTGCGTTTTTCTTTTGTTTTCAGGTGAAACCACTTTGGATCGTTATCGTGGTCTTATTTTCCCCGGTGGTTTCAGTTATGCTGATACCTTGGGATCTGCCAAGGGTTGGGCTGCCAATATTATGTTCAGTGAATTGCTGGTGCCTCAATTCCAGGCCTTTAAGAAACGTCAAGATACCTTCTCTTTGGGTATTTGTAATGGCTGTCAATTGATGAGTTTAATTGGCTGGGTGGGTGCTGCTAACGAGCAAACCGATGCACAGATAATCAATCAACCAGATGTTGCTCTTTTACACAATAAATCCGAACGTTTTGAATGCCGCTGGTCTTCGCTACGCATTGCTGACAGCAAAGCTATGATGTTGAGTAAATTGACCGGTTCAACTTTGGGCTGTTGGGTGGCTCATGGTGAAGGCCGCTTCTCATTCCGCAATCAGAAGATATTAGATAACTTGAAATCACAAAAATGTGTGGCCTTACATTATGTAGATGATAATGGCAAAGCTACAGAAGTTTATCCCATGAATCCAAATGGCAGTACTGAGGGTATTGCTGGTCTTTGCTCACAAGATGGTCGTCATTTGGCTTTAATGCCACATCCTGAACGTTGTTTTGCTACTCATCAATGGCCTTATCTTTCGCCTGGTTTCAATTGTAAATCTCAAGCCAGTCCCTGGCAAATTATGTTCAATACTGCCTATGAATGGTGTACAGAATCGTTGTAAAAATATAAATATTTCTTTAAAACAAAATTATTGCATTTATTTTCCACAATTAATTGTATACTAAACGTTTTATATTATAAAAAACAACAATAAATAAATTCTAATTATTTTTAACATTACAAAAAAAGTATTTTCATAGGAAATTTATATTAATTGCAACTAATTACATTTATATACAAATAAGAAATAGAGGTTTTATTATTAACTATTGTTTTATTAATATTTTTAATTATTGTAGTCTTATGTCCCTCTTCTCTGCTTAATTGGATATTTGCAGCAGACATTTTAGATAGTTTTGCTTAGCGCCAGGTACATTCATATATTTGGAATTCCAATCATGTTCATTTATATGCAGCACTTTATAGCCCATCATTTCTAAATGCTTAATTTTCATAGACTCTGGTCCTCTTAGTGCGTTTAAGTCATTTTCACAAAACGAATCGAGCTTAAGTAATAGTATTGCAACTCTGTAAATGAATTCGAAAGTATTCTTAAAATTTTGGTATTTAAAGGTCAGGTTAACTTACTTTGTTATACGATCCAACATGGTCGTTTCAACGGGTGCATTTATGGGATTTTTATTTTTGTCGAAATTTATAACAAAATCAATCTGAAGTGAAAAAGATATTTTTAATTTTTAGCAGTTCTAGTCTTAATAGACTTAAATCGGTCGTTCAGTAATACGTCTGTTAACAAAGTAATTTCAAAGTTTAACTCAAATAATCCTTTAGAAATGTTAGATTTATTTCAAAAATATTTTGATCTATCTATCTAGTATATATCTACTCTATCTATCTATCTATCTATCTATCTATCTATCTATCTATCTATCTATCTATCTATCTATCTATCTATCTATCTATCTATCTATCTATCTATCTATCTATCTATCTATCTATCTATCTATCTATCTATCTATCTATCTATCTATCTATCTATCTATCTATCTATCTATCTATCTATCTATCTATCTATCTATCTATCTATCTATCTATCTATCTATCTTTGATTTTTCGCGTCCTGGTAACAGATCGAGTTTGGAGCCTTATGCATGCACTTGACAAGGTTTTGTTAATAGTTTCTTTTTCTTACCTGATAACCATAGGGTGTCGTATGATTACATCTTATATAAGACTCATTTTTAAGTAAAGCTGTCAATAAACCTTTAACATCTCGACTAAAACGGGTTTCCATGGGAGTTTCTACAAATATAACAATCAATTTAATAAAATATAGCTAATTATATAATGAGATAAAAAACATACTTTTGCTAATTTGTGCCTCAATGAAATTTTGTTGGAACCAAGGAACATTAGCCTCGGGAAAATCTAAGCAAACACTGCGATTCAATTGCATAACAATATTAAGTACACGTTCGGGGTAAGTGGCCTTTAAGGAAGAGACAAATATGTACATGCAGTAATAACTATATTAAAACTAAAAAAAGTCTTTTTCCAATTACCTTAGAATAACACATTTGAATTTCTTCCTCGACTCTTTGTATAAATTTAACACAGAATACTTTATTTATAAGTTCTTCGGGTATAGTTTTATAAAAACATAAAGCTAAACAGGCTTGAACCAACGCCAAACCACTCATATAATTAAAATCTCTGCAAAAGGAATACAATACACATTATCCTTTACTTTTAGTTTACTTTTTAACCCACCTTAATAGTATCACGCCCGCATAATGCAAAGCATCATAGGACTGTGGTGTATAGCCTAAATTATAGGTACAAGTCAAAAGTTTTTCCACCGTTTCACCTGCAATATGTTCATGATTTGTCTCTAGATATGTGAACATATTTTCGAGAATTTCAGGCACTACATAATTAGTGGCTAGGAAATTATAGGACATATCTTTAATGATGCGTGAATTAAGGTCTTGACATTGAATTTCTTTGTACTTTTGCAGGGTTTTGTGATAAATTACACTATTCTTAAGGCCTGTAAGTAGAAAGTAGTAAAATATTGACAGAATTTTGGATTAAACTTTTCAACTTACTTCTCCGATTACTTAAGGTACGTACTAACATATTTAAATCGGTTACGGTTAGTTGTTCATCATTTAAATGCTTTTCTATGCAGGCGGTTAAGACGCTATCAATGGTGGACAATTGCATGCCCACTAATTGCGGTAATTGATAACGATATCTGAATAAGATGAGAGTTAAACAACTTATATTTTATAAACTCTTTTAAAATTACCTCATTTCCAGTGAAATCTGCAAACCCCGACTAATAAGAAAACAATCGGTTGGCGTAAATTGATCACCCATTGTTATAATTTTTGATAACAAAATATTCGGATATTTTTTCCAACTATACGGTGTATGACCATAAGCCAAAACAAACGAGGCCAAACGAGCAAATTTCTGTGGTATTCTACCGGCTAAATCATGTTCAATATATCTCATACACATTTGAGTTAATTTCTTTTCCAATACGGTGTGTCTATAGGTGCCACCCAGATTATTATTGAAATTCATATAACGATGACAGTGTCGTAAGAAACGTAAATGTGTTTCCTCTTCGGGTATAGTCTCTAGCTGGGCCACAACCCCATTCCAATAGGTATTACATATTTTATTGTCTGATATTTTTAAACCTCTTAAGGTGGTGAAAAGATGACCGGTAGAATTGTTTAATTGCCAAGATTCAGGAGTTGATATTAAAGCTTTGAAGGCATTTATCAAAGTCTCCCTACGATGAGGCTGGGCAAAGGGTACAAAACAAGCCAAAGTTTCGGGAGTCATTTGTTTACTCAATAAATCTTCCACAGCTTCCGCTAAGGGTTCATGTAAAGCAGCCGGTTCCATGTGATATTGATAGATGCGACAAACATTTTTTAAATCATTTGCATCTAATTGTTTAATACCAGTTTGTAGAGTTAACAGTAACTTTCGTATCAGGGGCTCATGTTTATGAGACCATACCATCATATTTAATAGATTTAAAATTTTTATAACAGTCTTTGGTGTAGTGCTGGAAATTTGTCCTGATTGTATTAAATCAGATACTTTACTCTTATATAACTCAATCATTTCATCGGTAATTAAGATTTGTAAGTTAAACATGCATATGGCAATCATGCGAGCCTGTTCTTCACTGTTACACAATTCTACGTGTTGTTGTAAATGCCTCATAAAATTAGCGCATAACATGGGAGTAAAGAAATCCCTACCGGAGTTAATGCCCACTACTAGGCGAGACAGTGTGGGTAGGCTTATAATATCTTCTGAACTTTCTACTTCATTGAGAGCTTTTATTAGTAATTGTTCTAATACTGGATCCGTATTTTTCACACCCATTTTACGTAAATATAAATAGCAAGTGCTTAATTCATTTGCATTTAATTGTACTACATATTCGCTGAGCATGGACAACAGATATTCCATAAAATTTTGTTCTTTTGATTGTTCTTGCTGATAAGTGCCGGAATTAGTTTGTCTATTAAACATCCATAGCAAAATCACGGATTGTACTATGTGTTCTTTGTGCAAATGGAGTTTTTCAGATTCAAGAATACTTTTTAGCTGTAGAAAGAAAAAGGAAGCAGCTTTTAACTAATTAGAAATAAGGATAGGATAAGATTTATTTAAACATATCTACACTCCTGGTAGATAACCACGATATTTACGCGTTTTATTTATTATTTAAATTATATGGAATACTTCTAACTACTACCAACTTCTAGTTCATACACATTACAATATTTTGTTTTATTTCTTAAGGTATAATTTTGCGAAATGAATCAGAACTTTATAATACTTTTTAATTAAAATTATTATCTTTATATCGCTAATACACACTTACGAATTAGCAAGTTTAACATAAACAAGAAACTAATTAAGTACGAATTATTCCTTTGATAATGTTTAATAATAAATATTTTAAAAATAACACTAAATTGATAACTATTTTAAAAGTTGATTCAAAATATTAATAAAACAAATTACTTAAAACATGTGTCCAAGAGGAATAAACATTTAAATACATTTCAATAAGCTCAATACTACGATGGGTCCCTGAATCATCTTCACTCTCTTACCTCTTCAATACTGCCGCATGAATTCAATTTGTTCATTATATCATCTTCTTCTGCATACAGCAATTGTTTTAAATTATAATTTTGTGTAAATGTATCCACTTCTTCCGAGCCATTTAAACTTGTTTCATCTTCCACTTCCGACATATCCAATTGTTTATCCTTACTTCCTCCCTGTTTAGCATCATCACTATATAATCTTTTGCTGTCATTACATGCACCCACATTCCTTGTGAAGTATTGTGCAGTTGTTGCTGCATATTGTCTAATACTCTGACCGGTGGTTACATTTGCACTGTTGTTTATAAAACTTGCCGTTATTAGTTGTAATTGTTGTTTTTGCCATAATCCCACAATTAATTTAAATTGCTGTTTTGCCAATAATGTTGTATACATTTTCGTTATTAACGCTTTAATTCAGTAATTGTTAAAAAATTTGCAATAAATAATTGCGCTTCAAAAAATCCACATTTTTTTGGCTACTCTTCGGTTTTTTTCTTTATTTACAAAAACATTGATCAGCTGTGAGAAAATCACTTATGACGTTAGTTGGTATTGCTGCCAGATGGTTAAAATACAGGGTTTTTGGCAGAAAGTAAACACCAATTATTTTTATGTATTTTTAACTTAAGAGAAATAGTTTTATTAACTCTTTTGGATTAAAAAATATAACAATTTAATTGTTTTGTTCTTCTATCTATTATATATTTAATATCTTGTTAGAATTTTTCAAAAACTGTATTAATTATTTTAACGGATTTTTCTTTTCACTCTCAAGTGGCAACATTTTTTCTTTTACTACTTTTATAATATGTAAACAAACCCAGCGTAGCTTAGAAATGTTACTAAATTTTAATTAAAATTCATTACACGTAGAACATCTCTGGAGTCAATTGTTTATCAGTGAACAATAAAGCAGAAATAAAAAATAAAGTGAAAATTTTTAGTAAAAAAATAATATTTAACAAAAGAAATGGATAATAAAGAAAGTATAGATGTCACCAATAATATGGTAGATAAAGTGATATCGAAAAATGCCAGCACAAACTCACTGGACACGGATTCTAAGTCTAGTTCGATTGGCTCGAAACATGGTGCGGAAATGGGCACAACGAAAGACACACCCTTTACCTATTTAGAGGGAGAAGAAGATCAGGATCAGAAAAATGATGTTACCTACGTGTGTCCTTATAGGGGACCAGCTTATGGTGCATTAACTATAACAAATTATCGTTTATATTTCCGTTCTCTGCCTTTGCGTGACCACGAGCCACCAGTAGTGGTGGATGTGCCATTGGGTGTAATAGCTCGGGTGGAAAAGATTGGTGGCGCCACTTCTAGGGGAGAAAATTCGTATGGTATTGAAATATTTTGCAAAGATATGAGAAATTTACGTTTTGCGCACAAGCAACAAAATCATTCCCGGAGAACAGTATTTGAAAAGCTGCAGTCGTATGCTTTTCCCTTATCCTACAGTGGACGTTTATTTGCCTTTGCTCATGCTGCGGCAGTGGGTAGCTCTCAGCCTGGAGAAAATGGTTGGGCGGTTTATGAACCTTTGGCTGAATTAAGACGTTTGGGTGTGCCCAACGATATGTGGAGGGCCACAAAGATTAATGAAACATATGCGGTATGTGACAGTTACCCAGCTGTATGGGCAGTGCCAAAACAAGCTTCAGATGATTTCCTGCGTAGAGTGGCACAATTTCGTTCCAGATGCCGTTTGCCGGTATTGTCGTGGATGCATCCCAGATCACAGGCTACTATCACTAGATGTTCCCAGCCATTGGTGGGTGTGGGAGGCAAACGTAGTGCTGATGATGAGCAATATTTGAACTATATAATGGAAGCTAATGCCCAGTCGGACAAATTGGCCATTATGGATGCACGACCCAGTGCCAATGCTATTGCTAATAAAGCCAAAGGTGGTGGCTATGAGTCCGAGGAGGCCTATAAAAATGTAGAAATACATTTTCTAGACATACACAATATTCATGTAATGCGTGAGAGTTTGCGCAAGGTGAAGGAGGTTTGTTATCCCACTATCGATGACTCTAAATGGTTGTCATCCATTGACAATAGTTTGTGGTTAAAGCATATTAAATGTATTTTGGCGGGAGCTGTGCGCATAGTAGATAAAGTGGAAACTATGAGTACTTCCGTGGTAGTTCATTGTTCCGATGGCTGGGATCGTACTGCCCAATTGACAGCCTTGGCTATGTTGCTACTTGATCCTTATTATCGTACTCTTAGAGGTTTCGAGGTATTAATTGAAAAAGAATGGCTTTCATTTGGTCATAAGTTCCAGCAGCGTATTGGACATGGTGATAATCGACATTCGGATGCTGATCGTTCGCCCGTATTTCTACAATTCATAGACTGTGTTTGGCAGGTGTCGCAACAATATCCAAATGCCTTCGAATTCAATGAACATTTCCTAATAACCATTATCGATCATTTATACTCGTGTCGTTTTGGCACATTCCTTTGCAACACAGAGGCCGATCGGATACAAGAAGGTGAACGTTATTACTTATTCATTTAAAATGAATTTAACAAATAATTATATTTTCAGATCTCAAACACAAGACCATTTCTTTGTGGACCTACATCAATTCCTCCTTGGATCAATATTTGAATCCTCTATATCCCTCTTTCACACAGGGTGCCCAGACTATATTGCGTCCTATTGCTAGTATGCGCATTGTTAAAATTTGGAAAGGTCTCTATTGTCGTTGGAATCCCAGCATGAGACCTCAAAATAAAATTTATAATCGTACACGTGAGCTATTGGCTCTGCAGGAACAGTTGGTTAAACAAGTTAGCGAGAAGCGTATGAAGGCCAATATGCGTCAGACAATTCAGGCTTCCACACGTCTGGCCTCACCCATGCATTAAGAGAATTTCTTTTTTAGGTCATTCTTTCAAACAGTAATTATATACATATATGTATTTTTCTTCCTTTTTCAAAGGCATGCGAAATATATTTTTAATTATTTTAAGTATTTTGTTTTGATTTTCTTCATATCTTATTTTAATTTGTTTATGTCGTTAAAAAATCTCAAATATAATGGATTTATATTTATATATTATAATAAATATTTACTACTTTAATAATAACTATGTATATTGTTATTTCGAATAAACACAGCACATAAGAGATATCTAAATCCTTTCTATATGAAATTAATTCTAGAGGAAAACAAAAAAAATTATTTATTATTATTTTCAATCATTAACAGTCGCAGAAATCATAAATCCTAGAAAGATAGATAGATAGATTGGTAGATAGATATATTGGTAGATAGATATATTGGTAGATAGATAGATTGCTAGATAGATATATTGGTAGATAGATAGATAGATAGATAGATAGATAGATAGATAGATAGATAGATAGATAGATAGATAGATAGATATATAGATAGATAGATAGATAGATAGATAGATAGATAGATAGATAGATAGATAAATAGATAGATAGATAGATAGATAGATAGATAGATAGATAAGTAGATAGATAGATATCTAGATAGATAGATAGATAGATAGATAGATAGATAGATAGATAGATAGATAGATAGATAGATAGATGTTCGTTTTAACTTAAAACTTTAGAAATCATTACACAATTTCCCTACAGTACTTCTTCAAAATTTTACCTAAAATTCATTCATTCTTCAATTTAATGATTTTGACGGGGAAAACTATTTCTCTGTTCATTAACACCATTTTGGCCAAAAATTGTCTTAAAACTTGTATAAATCACGTTTTGCACCAGTTGTACGTGGACAATTTATTTGTCACAAACAACAGTTTTGCTTTGTGAACTCTCAATAAAAACAAAGACATTCCATTTTAATTTTGTAACTCAAAAAATAATCAAAACAATAATGAAATGTACATGATTAGGGCGGTTTGTGGGAAAACAATTCAATTGCATTACATTTACTATAACAACGAGTACAATGTGCTGTTTCAGAGTCTACTCCCTCCCGCAGTTTTTGTTGTTATAACTTGTTGGAAAAACACAAGAAACATTTGCAGCAATTGATGAAACGTTTAGAATTTATTATAAACTTTGGAAATAAAATTTAAACGTTTCTCATTTATATATTTTTTTTTGCAGATTTCTTTTCGTTTTCAAGTTTTTCATTGAAGCACGTGATGTGTTAACAAAATAGCATAAATTCTCTTACTTTTAGGTTCAATCTAAATAAAAGAAGTGATTTAAAGTTTAAATAAATTGCTGTTCTTATTAGAATCTATAAAATTCTTTTATTTGTATGTAGTATGTTTATAATGAACTTAAATAATATTGTTTATATGGGGTTGGTAAGTTACAATAAAGGTTTTCATTTAAACACTTAAGTTTCCCATTTGTGCAAGTGGGCAAGTTTATTCGACATGTTTCATGAAATCCCTGTTGAAATTCTGTTCAATTGCAATATTTATAAAGACTTAAATGTAATGTCAAACAAAATCGAAAAATAATAAATAAATTATTTTAACAAAAAATTTTACAAAATATATTTAAAATGTGAATATTCAATGCACAATGTGTTTGCGCAAGTTTACAGGTCTAAATAGTCGCTCATGTACAGGTTGCACAGATTACGAGGGTTTTGAACGTTTAAATGAAAACCCTTAGGGCGGGTTTTATCGATAGAGATAATCTTCATTCTTTGGTTAAACCGGGTTTAATAGATGTTTCGTGTTTTTCAGTTATCAGTAAAGTTACTTATTATCTTAGTTTAACTGAGTGTAATTGGCCAATTAAACTCAAGTTATAAGTGAAAAAACATAATTAACAAAAACAATAAAACAATGATTTCAGAAGAACAAAAATTTAATATTTTAAGTAAATTGCAATTTTCTGATTTTTTTTGTTTTAAATGTTTATTTAACATTTTTCCAAAATTTTCCATTTTACAAAAGTATTGTTTGCAAAAAACAGCTGTTCATTGTTTATGTTTTTGAGTGAAAAGTTGGCAATACTAACAAAGTTAACTGAACTTAAATCTAAAACTGAAAAACACAATCATCGGTTAAAGTCCGCCTAAATTTGTTCCGAGTTTAATCTAACAGCAAGTTAAGCCTAGTTTAACTGAGGAGTAAGAAACCCGGCCTTAATGATTTAAATTTTAAACGTATACTTAATAATTGTCAACACATTTTGTATTCCTTATACGACTTGTTGTCATAAGTGTAACGAACAAAATGCACACACAAATACAGATATATGTATGTAAATACGTGTGTATATGATTACCAAGAAATTCCTCAAAGACGAAAGAGAGAGAGAGAGAGAGAGAGAAAAAGAAGTGTGGAAAAATATATAGTATTTTCAACACAACTAGTAACCCGAAGTGCTTCATTTAATCTAATCTTTATTTAATCTTAGTTTTAGAAGCAGTAAGGGCGAGTTTTTCTGATAAAGATAATCTTCATTCATTGGTTAAACCTGGTTTAATATATGTTTCGTGTTCTTCAGTTATCAGTAAAGTTACTTATTATCTTAGTTTAATTGAGTGTAATTGGCAAATTAAACTCAAGTTATAAGTGAGAAAACACAATTAACAAAAACAATAAAACAATGATTTCGGAAGAACAGAAATAATATTTTAAGTAAATTGCAATTTTCTGATTTGTTTTGTTTCATTAATTATTGTTTTAAATGTTTATTTAAATTTTTTTCAAAAGTTTCCATTTCACAAAAGTGTTATTTGCAAAAAACAGCTGTTCATTGTTTATGTTTTTGCGTGAAAAGTTGGCAATACTAACAAAGTTAACTGAACTGAAATCCATAACTGAAAAACACAATTATCGGTTAAAGTCTGTCTAAATTTGTTTCGAGTTTAATCTAACAGCAAGTTAAGCCTAGTTTAACTGAGTAGTAAGAAACCCGCCCTAAAACCGTCTTGTGGATAGCGTTAAAAAATGATAATCCCAGAGTAAATTTGAACGCATCATTAGAACGGTAGCCATTATGGTAAAAGGTACTCTTACGTCAACACTTTAAAGTGCCATTCAGCTGTTTACCGATGAATCAGATACACACACAGATGTATGTTATGGTAGTCCGAGCGGAGCAGTGATAATGAGACACATCGTACACACGGACGTCCTGGAACCCAAGGAATAGAAGAAGGTAATAATTGTGCTAACGTACTGTCAAAATATGAAGTAAGCCATACGACTGACAAAATTTTCATTCGTATTCATTGATATTGCGTTGATATTATACATACATCTGTTATCATGATCATCCGTTATATTTCAAATCATATTAGAGTAATTTAGGATACTTCTGAGCGTTTAAAATTATCATATATGCTTTGATTTTCTGATCCTAAAAGATACATTCGTCAGCAGAAAATAGTACCTTATCCGTGACACTTCTAAGAAAATAATTTTTGAATATTTTAATAGATTTTAAGAGATCATCACATATAGCATTTTTTTAATCATATTTGAGGAATTGATGATTCTTCTGAGCGATTAAATTATATGCTGACATTCGTCAGGAGAAAATGATAGCCTATCCTTAACTATTCTAAAAGAGTGTGTCCTTCTTCTTAGCAGGTTTTTTTTTATCATATTCGAGTAATTTATGACTCTTCTGAGCGATTAAAATTAATTGCATATACTCTAATTTTCTGTTCCTAAAAGATAATTTCATCGGGAGAAAAAAACCCTATCTGCGACTCTTCTAAAAGAGTATTTTATGTGCCCCTCTTTTTATATGTTCCTCTTCTGATCAGTTCTAGGATTCTATAAATCGACTTTCGAATAATCGAACAATCGACTTTTTGTCGAAAAAAGTCAAAGTCGACTATTTTGTTCAAAAAAAGTCGATTACTCGACTACCGTCTATGAAAAAAGTCGAGCCGACTTTGTAATAAAAAGTCGGAAAAAGTCGAAAAGTCGACTATTTATAAAATACTAAAAGTCAAAAAGTCTATCGTCTATGAAAAAAGCCAACTTTGTAATAAAAAGCCGAAAAGTCGGAAAAAGTCGAAATGTCGACTATTTATAAAATACCAAAAATCAAAAAGTCTATTGTCTATGAAAAAAGTCGAAAAGTCGTAAAAAGGTCGGAAAAAGTCGAAACCTCGAAAACAGTAGAAAAAAATCAAAAATAATCGAAAATATTAAAAAAAATGGAAAACAAGTCAAAAGCTCTAAAATAGAAGGAAAACCTCGAAAAAAGTAAAAAAAAAATTGTCGAAAAAAGTGGAAAATAATCAAAAAGTCGAAGTCGACTATTTTGTTCAAAAAAAAGTCGATTACTCGACTATCGTCTATGAAAAAAGTCGAGAAGCCGACTTTGTAATAAAAAGTCGAAAAATCGGAAAATGTCGATTATTTATAAAATACTAAAAGTCGAAAAGTCTATCGTCTAAGAAAAAGTCGAAAAGTCGTCTTTGTAAATAAAAGTCGAAAAAAATCGGAAAAGTCGAAAACTCGAAAATAGTAGAAAAAAGTGAAGAATAGTCGAAAATTTTAAAAAAGTGGAAAAAAGCCAAAAACTCTAAACTAACTAACTATTTATAAAATACTAAAAGTCTTAAAGTCGACGTTTAACTAAATGAAAAAAAGTCGAAAAATCGATTTTGCATAAAATGCAAAAAGTCGACTTTTAATTAAATGCAAAAAGTTGACTTTTCGTTTCAACTATAAAACCCTAATCAGTTCTGACTCATCTCTTTTGACTCATTAATAAGTCGAATTACTGACCGTTTAAAAGTAATTTTCGAATCATATTTAAGTAGTTTTCGAGGGTTTTCTCTTTTTAATCTTTTTGGGTCATCAAAAGCAGTTAAAAAAGACTCAGTTTACAATCTTCCAAATGCTCGTTGGGATATTACATATGGTATAATGTAAGCAGGCTTTTAGTAATATTTGGGTGTATAACATTCATAGCTGCTATTTAAATTAAGAAAAAATAAAAAAAAAATATATAAAATAAACTAATGAAGTGAATTCAATTCAAATGAATGCAAACAAGAGCCCAAAATCATATCATCCGGCATCGAAGACGAAGGACACAAAAAATGCTGTAAAATAAGTTTAACCACTGCAATGAGACCACCATCATCCATCCTCAGTATATCAACATATCGTTCACCCAGATAAATTTCATTGAATTGTAGCAAACCAAGTACTTGGTAAACACCTGAAATGTTAAGAAAATAAAAATATTCTTCAAATAGAATAAAAGGAAAAAGGAATAAACTTAAATGATATTTATAAATGTAAATTTTATTTCAATAAAATCACTGAATGATTGACCAACGAAATTGAAGCCACAGAACCACAAATATTGAAGTTATGTACAATCGAATAGTAGAAAAGTTAATGCAATGGAAAATGTAAAAGTAGAACGACTGAATTCTACAACTTATGGGGATGAAAATAAAATAAAACAAAATTATTGAAAGCGGATTTAATATTAAAATCAATGAGGCGTTAATGTATGGAAATCTCGTTAAAATAGGACATTTAAATTTTAGTTTAAATAAATTAAGCTTTAGCTAAAATTTTTGGTAAATATTCGTAGAAAAGAGACCTACTTTTAGGATTAACTATGAAGCATTTCTCATGAATTTTATATGGACTTAAATACATTAGTTTCTAAGATAGTTATGTAATTTTCTAAAAGGGGATATGGATCGAAGGATGATATGTTCGTTCGTTGTTTAATGTATTATCAATTTAATTCAGAAGTGCCCAGCAAAAACATTAGTCATTTTAAAGTAAGATTTTAAAATGCTTATTTAACTTACACAATAGACTTTTACGGTGATACCATTAAAGTCTTGTACTTTCAAAAGTATTGAGTTAAGTAAGTAGTTACTTCGATCGCTTGCACTCAAGAAAAACATACATTTTAAAGTAATTAGTTAAAAAGCTTAAAAGGGCAGTTTCCTTAATTCATTTGCATTTTAACTCGTTATTTTAATACAGTGTTGACTACTTACATAAGTACACATATATGTAATATTGAGTTAAAAACAAGTAATATTTCTATATTCGTTTGTGCCGAATGTTATATACCCTTCACCAAGTATGTTTTAAAAAACAGTCTTTATTTATTTTGTATATCTGCACACATTTCACACATAACATACACACAAACAAATATAAACTGTAGCAGAAAGAAATATTAACCGTTGTACTGTAATACCACCGTCAAACTGTATTACCACCCTCAAACAAAAATGAGCTGTATTACCAACATAGTACTGCTTTATCTCCTTGTTCTTGTTATACCCACTTACCTTCGTGAGAACAGAACAGCATCCAAACAGAAAAAAATACACAGCTGAATAAAACCAAATACATCTCCACACGCACATGTACATCTTTATTCAATTCACAATGTTGTTGTTGCTTTTTTAACAAAGCATGAAAAAATGTGGCTTTTTTGATGAAATTTTTTAGAGGTTGTCTCGGATTTTTGCTAATATCTCCGTTATTTATAGACCGATTTTGCTGATTTTAAATAGCGATCTTCTCGAAAGCATGTCTAACTGAATTATTAAAGATTCGGATCTCGCCGATATCTGGGGACCTCTAAAAACTTATTTTAAAAGACAGACAGATAGACAGACAGATAGACGGACAGACAGACTGACATGGCTTAATCGACTCCGCTATCTATAAGGATCCAGAATATATATACGTCTGGGTATTAATCCTTGTAAAACGGAACTGGTACTATTTACCAGAAGGTATAAGGTAGACAATTTCAGATTGCTAACGCTAGATGGCGTCCAACTAGGTTTATCTAGAGGAGCTAAGTATTTAGGGAACTTCCTTGATAGTAAGCTGTCATGGAAGGAAAATACTCAGGAAAGAGTATTTTCATTCTGAACCTGTCACCTATAGAACATTTTGTAGCGGGCGTGGCTCTACGAGTCTTCGATAGTGAAACCTTCGCGTGACAATCATACAAACATTTTGTATGAAGTAGGTCTGCTTGATCGGGATAATTCCCTTCGCGGAATTTCGGATTATGATATCACGACTCTATACTTCGGGGAAGCATCTTTGAGAGAATTTCCAACTAGGGATGATTGGCTTGTATCCGATAGTCTGTTTGGTGGGTCCAATATGGATATATCGCTGATATCAACATAAAACGGTCATACAGACTCCCTGACGAATGTAGTGTCTTCCAAGCAGAGATCCTTGCGATCTGGAAAGCGACGGAACTGATGGCAGTTTATGTTGTTGGTCAAGCTGCTCTTAAAGCATTGGATTGTCACACGGTACACTTGCACCTAGTTGGAGATTGTAGAAATGCTCTTAAGGACATTATAAGACTGTTTGTCATTAGATTGTGTTGGGTGTCAGGGCACTTAGGTTCGAACCTAATCTAGCTAGTTGATATTCGAAAGAATTCGCGATATCATTAATTATTCCTGGTAAATTGGATATCAAAGGCGCTGTGGCCAAAACTTGATATGGGTGCTACCAAAATACTTGTAGTACTGGACAGACACAGTCTAAGTGTTCTGGTGGGGATTCTAACCGGACTATTGCAGGTTATGCGAAGATGAGGAGGAAGTAGAGACGATCGAGCCAATGTATTAGGTTACAGAACCTCAGACTGAAATGGCTACGGAATAGGTTCCATGCCGAACTGGGGGAAATTGCAGGACTTAACCCTCGCATTCTACTAGGTTTTGTCAAGGGAATTAGAAACTTCTTTGACAGGGTTTTATAGGTGAATATGGATTTCCTTTATTATATATAAAGGAATTATCTATAATTATTACAATGGACCTTATGGTCTCCGAGTGTAACATAACCTTTTTTGGCTCACTAACTTTTTTAATATGAGAAAGTTACTTCTCTTGTCAAATCTTTTTATTTAATTTTGTAAACAATAAACAGCTGTTGAAAACAAAAGCAAAAATTGCAAATGAATTGTTTACAGCAAGTTCACGATAGCAATTTTCCCAAGGCGAATATATAGTTTTGCCATGAACCTTATTTTCGAGGTGAATGACAATTTCAAAAAAATGGGCTCAATCTTTAAGAAAGTTATACTTTGATCTCCATCACATCTGCGATTTGAAATATTATGTACATATGTCCTTACTACATGTAAATATGTCCATTTTTAAGATGTTATAACTGCTCGAATACAACTTTATTCATAACATGTTGTATAGCAGCAGAAAGTTCATTCTGTCAGCATTAAAATAACATCTTAACAACTGACATATCTTCTTTCATCTTTGAGATATCTTCAACTTCATATTCGGATCTAATAGTTTTCAAAACTTTAGAAAAGTATACAAATTTTGGGCCTGTGTTACTGATAATATGCCATTGAAAGCTCCTCTCAAAGACCTTTAACACGAAATGAAAATTGCATATAAATTGCAAATTTGGAAAACTCATAAAAAAATATGTTTTTAACCTTTGACTCAGTTCAAAAAATATTGACCCCAGGAGAACACTTTTGGAAAATAGTATCTTAAAATGATTCAAGTTTACATTTCCGTTTTCTTAATTTTTTCCTGTTCAAATAGGACCACCCTAATGTATACCTTTTTGGAATTCTCCTCACGGATACTTACACGTGTCACTGATAATGCTGCATTTGCTGTTTGTTTCGCACACATGGCACATGCCTTCTCTTCATTGTAATTCCCGTTTTTGTTGCTTCTCATGTAGTTTTCTTATTTTATGCATCCGGTCGTCCAAGTGGCCGCAGGACAAATATATAAAATTTTCTTTAAAATGATTCTTTGCTTATGTGTGACCAGGTTAGTAGTAGTGTATGTCTTAAAACTGTCTAGGATTTCATTATTCGTTTAGGAGTAAAAGTCAGGAATTACAGTAGCATGTCAGAATCATTAGATGAACTTGTAGAACGTGTACCATTTTCTTTTTATTATTTTTAAATTTTATAAATTATCTATGAAACGAGACAACTTATATGCGCCACTAATGCGAATTTCTAAACGTTATGGTTGCTAATTGTCACATTTTCGCAAAAGTTACTTAATTTGCACCAATCATAAATATGAATACAATTATGAAAAATTTTGCTTCCATAATGTTGCATATGGTGTAAAGATTCCTCTTCTTAAACTGTTTCAAACAAGGTTAAACTAAACTTCCTTTCTAGCCCTACTGTGCACTATTAGTAATGTAACAAGCTTTAAACAAAAATTTGCTCACTCCTTTCAGAATAAAATTTATTTTGTGCTATTCCTAGCTATTTTAATTTGTCAGGGGTCGAAGGTTATAAAAATTTCACCTACTGTAATTCCTACAGCATTGGACTATAAATCACTTTAATGCAATATTTTAAATTATTTACATTTAATAACAGAAATACAGTTTGTACATCGAACACAGATACAAAGCCCCCAAACTTATGAATTATATGTTTTTGTATCTGTGTTAAGACAAACAATGAAGTTAATCAAGAATGAATAAACAATTACAATTGATCAATACAAGTTTTTGGTTTTGTATGAATAACTATCATTTGTATAGAAATATTGAACAAATATTAAAATCAAAGTGGAACAATTGATAATATCTTTACTATCTATTGAAGTAATTTTATGACCTCTGATTATAGACTAGACTATAGACCAGACTATAGACTAGACTATAGACCAGACTATAGACTAGACTATAGACTAGACTATAGACTAGACTATAGACTAGACTATAGACTAGACTATAGACTAGACTATAGACTAGACTATAGACTAGACTATAGACTAGACTATAGACTAGACTATAGACTAGACTATAGACTAGACTATAGACTAGACTATAGACTAGACTATAGACTAGACTATAGACTAGACTATAGACTAGACTATAGACTAGACTATAGACTAGACTATAGACTAGACTATAGACTAGACTATAGACTGGACTATAGACTAAACTATAGACTAAACTATAGACTGGACTATAGACTAGACTATAGACTAAACTATAGACTAGACTATAGACTAGACTATAGACTAGACTATAGACTAGACTATAGACTAGACTATAGACTAGACTATAGACTAGACTATAGACTAGACTATAGACTAGACTATAGACTAGACTATAGACTAGACTATAGACTAGACTATAGACTAGACTATAGACTAGACTATAGACTAGACTATAGACTAGACTATAGACTAGACTATAGACTAGACTATAGACTAGACTATAGACTAGACTATAGACTAGACTATAGACTAGACTATAGACTAGACTATAGACTAGACTATAGACTAGACTATAGACTAGACTATAGACTAGACTATAGACTAGACTATAGACTAGACTATAGACTAGACTATAGACTAGACTATAGACTAGACTATAGACTAGACTATAGACTAGACTATAGACTAGACTATAGACTAGACTATAGACTAGACTATAGACTAGACTATAGACTAGACTATAGACTAGACTATAGACTAGACTATAGACTAGACTATAGACTAGACTATAGACTAGACTATAGACTAGACTATAGACTAGACTATAGACTAGACTATAGACTAGACTATAGACTAGACTATAGACTAGACTATAGACTAGACTATAGACTAGACTAAAGACTAGACTATAGACTAGACTATAGACTATAGACTAGACTATAGACTATAGACTAGACTATAGACTAGACTATAGACTAGACTATAGACTAGACTATAGACTAGACTATAGACTAGACTATAGACTAGACTATAGACTAGACTATAGACTAGACTATAGACTAGACTATAGACTAGACTATAGACTAGACTATAGACTAGACTATAGACTAGACTATAGACTAGACTATAGACTAGACTATAGACTAGACTATAGACTAGACTATAGACTAGACTATAGACTAGACTATAGACTAGACTATAGACTAGACTATAGACTAGACTATAGACTAGACTATAGACTAGACTATAGACTAGACTATAGACTAGACTATAGACTAGACTATAGACTAGACTATAGACTAGACTATAGACTAGACTATAGACTAGACTATAGACTAGACTATAGACTAGACTATAGACTAGACTATAGACTAGACTATAGACTAGACTATAGACTTGACTATAGACTAGTCTATAGACTAGACTATGGACTAGACTATAGACTAGACTATAGACTGGACTATAGACTAGACTATAGACTAGACTATAGACTAGACTATAGACTAGACTATAGACTAGACTATAGACTAGACTATAGATTAAGCTACAGACAATTTGTTTCTTTTCTGTTTGAATATTTTATTATTCAACACGTGTTTTTCGTAGACTTTTTTAATTTAATACAGACCTTTACGATTTGTTTCCATTGATACACAGAAATCAACTGCAAGTAAATATATATTTATTTTATTCTCACTTTATAAATATTTTTAACTCAAATATTTTATTATTTCACTCATTTCAGTTTGAGATAATAGTTTAATGCGCACAAGCAAATTATTCGTATTTTTATGAATGAAAAAAATATATTTAGTTTACCAGCATGTGGCTAATGTCAAATAATAAGTAGACAGTTTTATGATGTTTTTTATAAGAATATCATCCATTAATACTATAGAGTACTTTAATTTAATTTCCTTTATCACAGCGTATAAGTAATCGTTGAAATTGTCTGTTTATATTTTAAAAACTCATACGTCTAGTAGGCTTCGAACGATTTGCCCATTTATACGTTTTTGTTTAATGACAAAATAAATGAATACTGAATATTTAACTAAAGTGTAAGTCGCTTATTGTAGACCATAAAAAACTCTAAAGTTGTGAGTTTATATACTATGTAATTTATTTTTTGTCATAAAGTATTTATGATCAAATTCACCGATATGTTAAGGCAATTTATTGATAAAAAACTGTTTGTTTTTTAAAAAAGCTGTTTATAAGTTCTAGTGTCAACTGTGGGTCGATTCATATAACTTTGGGTGAAGGAAGTTATATATACATAACGAATGTCATCGTAATATTAGTGTCTGCTAATAAATTATGAATATTTTAGTCAATTTCTGAAGGTAAATTTTTTTGATTAATCTGAAGATGTTATAGTTAAGTGTTGAATCACTTTGTATGTTGTTTTCAATATATGGACACCCTAGGAACTGTCATAAAATGCACCATTAATGAGCAATTAAAGAAATAAGAGAAATAGATGATAAAAGACAAATATCATTAAAAAACGATTGTTATAAGAAACCATAATAATCATTTTTCATTCATTTTTAAAGAATTCACTAAACAAACTTAACCAAAATTTGCATATTATATGTAGCCAAGAGGTAAATAAACGTTTGCAAAAACTTTATATTAAATGTTTAAATTGACACTAAAGATTTTTATCTTTTGTATACTTTAATAATTCCATAAGAAACTTCATGGAATATCTTAAAAAATGCTAAAAAACATACTTTCCAGGGATTTGTATAGGATTTTTGAACTATGGAGTCCCAAGAGTTTATTATTAAAAAATACAAAAAAAAAAAAAAAATGACGAAGAATTAACAACTTTTTACCACAAACAATGTTAAAAGATAATGCCAAGTGATAATCTTTTTACCACTTTATACCAGTTCTAGTAACGTTTTGGTTGCTTTCTCATTTTGTTTATTTTCATCTTAAATGTCCTAAAGCTATTTAAGGGTATAAGAGACTTACAATAGAATTAAAAACAACAAAGTTATATGCATATTTTTATTTAATAAAGTTAAATTTGAAAAGTCCTTGAAGTTTATTATAGAAATGTATAAAATTACATTAAGGCGGCCAAGATTGTACGTTAAGATGATGATAATGGTTCCATGTATTAAAAAAAGTAGATCTAACTAACTAACTAACTAATTAACTATCTATCTATCTATCTATCTATCTAACTAACTAACTAACTAACTAACTAACTAACTAACTAACTAACTAACTAACTAACTAACTAACTAACTAACTAACTAACTAACTAACTAACTAACTAACTAACTAACTAACTAACTAACTAACTAACTAATTAACTAATAAACTAACTAACTAACTAACTAACTAACTAATTAATTAATTAACTAACTAACTAACTAACTAACTAACTAACTAACTAACTAACTAACTAACTAACTAACTAACTAACTAACTAAATTACTAACAAACTAACTAATTAACTAACTAACTAACTAACTAACTAACTAACTAACTAACTAACGAACTAACTAATTAACTAAATAACTAGCTAACTAGCTAATTAGCTAACTAACTAACTAACTAACTAACTCACTAACTAACTCACTAACTCACTCACTCACTCACTAACTAACTAACTAACTAACTAACTAACTAACTAACTAACTAACTAACTAACTAACTAACTAACTAACTAACTAACTAATTAACTAAATAACTAACTAGCTAACTAACTAACTAACTAACTAACTTACTAACTTACTAACTTACTAACTAATTAACTAACTAACTGACAAACTAACTAACTAACTGAGGCCCAATCTTTAGGTGAAGGATTAGGGATTAAAATAGAAAAAAGTCCTCGAAAGTACTCAATTAGTTAATTTTGTTTGCTAGTTTAAGCTCCCAATAGAGGTGGTTTAAACTTCAGAAAGAAATGCAAAAGTGTAAACAGCTGATGTATTGAAATGATTGATTTATCGATTAGTATAAATTATAGGGAATAATATATCATTTTGTTTTAAATTTAGGATTTCATTAATTTTCATATTACATTTACAATTGCCTTCTACTTTTTTATAAAACATGAATTACTTTGACATTTTCTGATTTTTTTTTATGGCAACACTGCAAAGTTTAATCTTGTACTCAAAAACATCAAGGTGATTTACATCAGAATCAATTTCTTTTTAGATTAACTAATCTAATTATTATTTGGCATTTGACAGCCAACTTAAAAACCCGCTCTAAAATACCTAACCACATTTCGTTTAAAGATGCTTAATACAATCGCGTTTCGAAAGTTCTTAGTTCATTAACACACATTTTGAAACTTTTAAAATTCTGCAAATCACGTTTATCACAAGTTGTACGTGGACAATTTATTTTTCGTAACTAATAGTTTTGTTTCTCATTTAGTACATAAACTCTAAATAGTATTTGGTATTTACAAGAATAAACCATTCATTTAGACTAATAAGTTGTGCACCCTAAAATCAGATTTGAAAAGACTATTTAATAGACCTTAGTTACATGAACCCAGCAAAAACGTAATGACTTTTAATTGTAATTACTTACCTAACGACTTAATTTTTAAGGACTACTACATATCATCTGGATTAATAGAAGTAATCTACACTTTTTACATACATTATTTTAATGCGATTTACAACGACTACTTGTTCCAATTACCTGTATACGTTTGTGGTAAGTAATTTCCTTCAATGACATCATGACTTAAAATGCTATTGTGTAAGTGAATTTTTGCATCTTAACCCCTTACATGGTAATGAAAGTTCTGAGAAGTTTGAAAAGTCATATTTGCTTAGTTTAGGGTACAAATAAGACCATTAAACCACAATAAAAGGAAAATAGTTATAAAATGTACATGATTTGGGCGGCTTGTTGGAAAACAATTCAATTTCTTTATAAAACCATTGAAATGTGTTGTTTTTGTGTCGTCTGCACAAGAAGCAATTACAGCAAATTGATGAAATTTTTAGAATTTATTATAAACTTTTGTTGTTGTTATTTTTTAAGGAAGTTTGAAGGGAAACAAATAGTTTATGAGAGTTAAACGTTTCTTCAAAGCACGTGATCTGTTAACAAAATAGCATAAGTTCTTTTAGTCTCACGTTCAATTTAAACAAAAGAGGTGATTTGCAGTTAAAATAAATTGCTTGTTAGAATCTATTTAATAATTTTATATTTATGTTCCGCTTTAATAATGAACTTAAAATAAATAGTTTATGCCAAATAATATTTTAAAATACTAATGACAAAATGAAATGAATCAAGTCAATAAATAGTTTTAAACGTATGATTGTCATCACTTTAATGCACGACTGTTATTGGGCCAATGTTTTTACTAATAGGGGGGTTGGGTCAATTATGGGTCGATCCTCATAAAATTTGGTAGACAGAATTTGACTCGTATTAATTTTATTTGTGTCGAATTTCATCGCTACATTCGTATTTTTAAGCCATTAATGAGCGTTGCTGTCATTTTCTGTAGGGGAAAAAAGTGGTTATGGATCATACTTACTTATGTCGAATTTTATCTCTATATTCGTATTTTTAATCATGTTATGACTTTTAAAGCTGCTTTTCGAGAGGCCACTTGTATGGGGGCTATTCGAAAACGTGAACCAATATTGTCTATTTTTAATACCAAATAAACCTTACCTAAAATAAAAATTATTTAATAATTTTAACTTTCTAGCTTTTTTTTTTTAATGAGGAATGACAAAATCAATATAGGGTAGAAGGGGGATCATGTGCCATAGGGGCACATCTGTCTATGCGAATAACGTTAAAACTGAGTAATCGATTTTATCGCATTATCAAATTTTGTTTTCGTTTATCGATTATCTATCATCCCTGAAAATTTGAAACATTAACTTTACTTTAACTTTTTGTGATAGAAAAAATATATTGGTCAGTATTAAAATAGTGAACAATAAGACGTAATAATATTTTCGATAAAATAATTTGAAGCCCGAAAAAAATTGATAACAAAACCCCAGAACTGCCCATGGGGCACATGCGCCAAATATATGTAATGCTTTTGATGTAGAACAATATTTGTTTAAAATATAGAAAAAATCAGTAATAATTTGTTTTAATTTTTTTTTGGTCAGTGCGGAAAAGTTAAAAAATATGTACATGAGGATGACTTAGAAAAGATTGAAAGAAATAAAAATAAAGCCAACATATCTAAGTATCCGAACCAAGAAAAAAAATTAAGAATATGTATTGTAGTTTTAATTTGAGGCTGACTCAAAAAAAAGTGGTATATGGTCCCTCTTCTACCCTACCCCTCATACTTTTTAATGTTGGGTATAAAAATATATACATATATGAAAAGAATCATACTTGATGAAACCGCGACGAATAATGTGAATACAACCAAGAGTCCAAATTCACATCATCCGGTGCCAAAGTCAATGTACACAGACAATGTTGATGAATAACTTTAACCACTAGCAAAAAAATACCATAAAACGAAAATACACGGAACCAAATACAAACGGCAGTCATAGCGTCTTCAATAAAATAAATTTCATCCATTTAATTGTGACAACTAAGTACTTGGCAAACACCTGAAATGCTAAAAAAATATTTATAAAATGCGGAAGAAAGAAAGAACTAAATTATTTTACAAATATTCAGAAAAGCTAAATGATGTTTGCTTTCCGTTGTATAAAGCTCATTTTCGGTAAAATGAAATTTACATATATGTAGTAAATTTCATTTTACCGAAAATGAGCTTTATACAACGGACAATTGTTCTGTCTTTACAACATATTGATTGAATATTTGCCCACAAAATTGTTTCCACCAGAAACACAGTACATGAAATGAAATAAAATAAAACACAAACAATGAATTCTTTTGCCTATGAAGATTAAAATTAAAATTTTTTCATTTCGTTTCAATTTAATGTAGAATTCAATGAAGCGAATACGTTTAATCCTATTGGATAAAAAAGTAATAAAAATTTTAATTAAAAAAATATATATAAATTCAAAAAACCTAAAGTACCAGGCCTTGTGAATTGGAAAAATTACTTTTTAAGCTATACCCAACAAGAACTGGGTAATGGCTTTCAATTGTAAATGAAGTATAAATGACTACTACATATGGTCTAGATTACATAGATGTAGTCTAATAAGGACTTACTAGTAATGTGTTATATAAATACTTTCTAATTCATTAGTCATCTTGCCAGTGAAGATACAGATGCTGTATACGATTATTCATGTGATTTACAATGACTACTTCTTCTAATGACTTGTAACCGTTTGTGGTAAGTACTTGCCTTCAATGGCATCATCTCGTTAAAATAATGATTTAAATGATATTGTGTGGGTACCTTTTTGTAGTAAATAAGCAATAAACATATGTATATCATTCAATCTTTTCTTAAGTTTCATTAGGCGATTATTGAATAAGACCACATACATATATTTGAGCTTTGATTACGTGTTAGTTTGTGGTTAATGGAAAGATTTGGAATTCAAAATGAAAAAAATAACTTCATTTAAGGTTTCATAACACTTTTATCGAGTATGCGAATGCAATTTATATATAGTCTAGTCTATAGTCTAGTCTATAGTCAAGTCTATAGTCTAGTCTATAGTCTAGTCTATAGTCTAGTCTATAGTCTAGTCTATAGTCTAGTCTATAGTCTAGTCTATAGTCTAGTCTATAGTCTAGTCTATAGTCTAGTCTATAGTCTAGTCTATAGTCTCACCTCGGCCCATGGTTGGCCTATAAGGTCCAAATTCAAAACCTAAACTCGACAACAACTCCTCTTTGTGCATTCATTAAAAGCGGATTAACCGTTTAGAAGTTACCAGTAACCGTTTAGAAGTTAACCAGTAACTTGTTACTGGGACATTTCATCGTTGCAAATGCATTTTGAAGCCAGTAATAAGCATTTTCTCAAGGGAATCTTATATGGAATTGGGTTATAATTGTAGATAGATCCTGCAAAAATTTAGTAGAGAGATTTTAGTACACGTAAAATTTGTTTAAGTCGAATTTCAAATCGTTTTACTGTGCTATAAAGCTGTTCAAAAAATAAACAGGCGGACAGATAGACGGACATTGCTAGATAGTCTAACAATTTAACTAGCTCCTAAAATATATACTATTGTGGTTCTATGATTAATATGTGTTACAAATGGAATGACAAAATCAATATATTCTCAAGGTTTTTAAAAACTATAATTTGTTGTAGTTGCATTGCAAATAAGCAACGTCAAGCATAAACATAAAATGATTTATTTGTGTTTGTTTTCCATTCAATTGCTACTTTTTAAAGCTATTTATTTTGCTACTAGCAACATGTTGCAGCCATTAAGACCAATAAAATAAATAGCGACTATGAGAATTTTAGAAAGTGATAGATTTACATGTATTTAATATCAGTCTGGTTTTCGGAATATGCCCTATAACGAGGGCAATTAGAGGGAAAATTATTAAAGTGAAAACTTTACTAATTTTCCTTTTTTTCAAAAAATGAGACTATAAACAATTTTAGTTTTTTTTTATTATTTTGTCCATTTAAATTTAAGTTATTACTTAAATACCTAAATAGCTTAAGGATATTTACAGTAAAAATGTACAAAAAAAAGTTGACCGTTAAAATAGGGACATTACATTATGCCCCACAACATTAGGCTTTTGCGTTTGTTAGTCACTTTTTGTTTGTTTCTATAATGAGTGTAGCGAAAAAAAAAGTTTTGGGAAAATATTCTTTTAATATTTTTATACACTCCACCACCATTAGTGGAGGGTATACATAAGTTTGACGGTCCTGGTTTAGCATCAAGAAATATTCATCTGAGACCCAACAAAGTATATATTCTTATCAAATTCTATAATTATATATAGTCCTTATCAATTTCTGTGACGATTAAGATATAAACGTCTGTCCGTCTTACTAACCAACTAACCAACCAACCAATTAACTAAATAACTAACTAACTAACTAACTAACTAACTAACTAACTAACTAACTAACTAACTAACTAACTAACTAACTAACTAACTAACTAACTAACTAACTGTAAGAGATACAAACAAGATAAAAACAAGCGAAATCTGTGATCACTTTTATTTCATACTAAAAACCGATATTTTGAGTGAAAACATAAAAATCCGATTTTCTCGAAAACGGTAAGAGATACAGCAAAAACAAGACAAATCTGTGATCACTTTTATTTCATACGAAAACATAAAAGTCCGTTTTTCTCGAAAACGGTAAGAGATACAACAAAAAGAAGCGAAATCTGTGATCTCTTTTGTTTCATACTGAAAACCAATATTTTGAGTGAAAACATAAAAGTCCGTTCTTCTCAAAAATGGTAAGAGATACAACAAAAATAAGCCAAATCTGTGATCATTTTTATTTCATACGGAAAAGTACGTTTTTCTCGAAAACGGTAAGAGATACAACAAAAAGAAGCGAAATCTGTGATCTTTTTTGTTTCATACTAAGAGATAAAGAAAAAACAGGCGAAATCTGTAATGACTTTTATTTCATACTAAAAACCGATATTTTGAGTGAAAACATAAAAGTACGTTTTTCTCGAAAAAGGTAAGAGATACAGCAAAAAGAAGCGAAATCTGTTATCACTTTTATTTCATACTTAAAACAGATTTTTTGCAAAAGAAGCGAAATCTGTTATCACTTTTATTTCATACTTAAAACAAATATTTTTAGTGAAAACATAAAAGTCCGTTTTTCTCGAAAACGGTAAGAGATACAGCAAAAAGAAGCGAAAACTGTGATAACTTTAATTTCATACTTAAAACAGATATTTTGAGTGAAAACATAAATGTCAGATTTTTTTCGAAAATGGTAAGAGATACAGCAAAAACAAGCCAAATCTGTGATCACTTTTATTTCATACGGAAAACTGATATTTTGAATGAAAACATAAAAAACAAGCCAAAACTGTCATCACTTTTATGTCATACTAAAAACCGATATTTTGAGTGAAAACATAAAAGTCCGTTTTTCTCGAAAACGGTAAGAGATACAGCAAAAACAAGGTATATATGTGATCACTTTTATATCATACTACAAACCGATATTTTGAGTGAAAACATAAAAGTCTGTTTTTTTCGAAAACGGCAAGGGATACAGCAAAAAACATGCGAAATCTGTGATCACTTTTATTTCATACGAAAAACTGATATTTTGAATGAAAACATAAAAGTCAGTTTTTCTCGAAAACGGCAAGGGATACAGCAAAAAAAGCAAAATCTGTGATCGCTTTTATTTCATACTAAAAACCGATATTTTGAGTGAAGACATAAAAGACCGTTTTTCTCGAAAACGGTAAGAGATACAGAAAAAACAAGCAAAATCTGTGATCAAATATATTTCATACTAAAAACCGATATTTTGAGTGAAAACATAAAAGTCCGTTTTTCTAGAAAACGGAAAGAGATACAGCAAAAAGAAACGAAATCTGTGATCACTTTTATTTCGTACTAAAAACCGATAATATAAGTGAATACATAAAAGTCCGTTTTTCTCGAAAACGGTAAGAGATACAGCAAAAACACGCCAAATCTGTGATCACTTATTTTATACTAAAAACCGATGTTTTGTACGAAAACATAAAAGTCCGTTTTTCTTAAAATTGGTAAGAGATACAGCAAAAGCAAGCCAAATCTGTGATCACTTTTGTTTCAAACTAAAGACCGATATTTTGAGTGAATACATAAAAGTCTGTTTTCTCGAAAACGGTAAGAGATACAGCAAAAACAAGCCAAATCTGTGATCACTTTTATTTCATATTAAAAACCGATCTGTGATCACTTTTATTTCATATGGAAAACCGATATTTTGAGTGAAAATAGTCAGTTTTTCTCGAAAACGGTAAGAGATATAGCAAAAACAAGCCAAATCTGTGATCACTTTTGTTTCATATAAAAGACCGATATTTTGAGTGAATACATAAAAGTCAGTTTTTCTCGAAAACGGTAAGAGATACAGCTAAATCTGTGATCACTTTTATTTCATACTTAAACCGATATTTTAAGAGAAAACACAATATTCCGTTTTTCTCGAAAACGGTAAGAGATACAGCAAAAACAAGCTAAATCTGTTATCATTTTTATTTCATACTAAAAACCGATCTGTGATCACTTTTATTTCATACGGATAAGCACGTTTTTCTCGAAAACGGTAAGAGATACAGCAAAAACAAGCCAAATCTGTGATTACTGAAAACATTAAAGTCCGTTTTTCTCGAAAACAGTAGGAGCTACAGCAAAAACAATTGAAATCTGTGATCACTTTTATTTCGTACTAAAAACCGATAATATAAGTGAATACATAAAAGTGCGTTTTTCTCGAAAACGGTAAGAGATACAGCAAAAACAATCCAAATCTGTGATCACTTTTATTTCATACAAAAAAAAAAAACTATATTTTGAGTGAATACATAAAAGTCCGTTTTTATCGAAAACGGTAAGAGATACAGCAAAAAGAAGCGAAATATGTGATCACTTTTAATTCATACTGAAACCCGATACTTTGAGTGAAAACATAAAAGTCTGTTTTTCTAGAAAATGGTAAGAGATACAGCAAGCCAAATCTGTGATCACTTTTATTTCATACTAAAAACCGATATTTTAAGTGAAAACATAAAAGTCCGTTTTTCTCGAAAACGGTAAGAGATACAGCAAAAACATGTCAAATCTGTGATCACTTTTATTTCATACTAAAAACCCATATTTTGAGTGAAAACATTAAAGTCCGTTTTTCTCGAAATCAATAAGAGATACAGCAAAACCAGTCCAAATCTGTGATCACTCTTATTTCATACGGAAAACCGATATTTTGAGTGAAAACATAAAAGTCCGTTTTTCTCGAAAACGGTAAGAGATACAGCAAAAACAATCCAAATCTGTGATCACTTTTATTTCATACAAAAAAACCGATATTTTGAGTGAATACATAAAAGTCCGTTTTTCTTGAAAACGGTAAGAGATACAGCAAAAAGAAGCGAAATATGTGATCACTTTTAATTCATACTGAAACCCGATACTTTGAGTGAAAACATAAAAGTCAGTTTTTTTTCGAAAACGGTAAGTGATACAGCAAAAACAAGCCAAATCTGTGATCACTTTTATTTCATACTAAAAACCGATATTTTGAGTGAAAACATAAAAGTCCTTTTTTCTCGAAAACGGTAAGAGATACGCAAAAACAAGCCAAATCTGTGATCACTTTTATTTCATATGGAAAACCGATATTTTGAGTGAAAACATAAAAGTCCGTTTTTCTCGAAAACGGTAAGAGATACAGCAAAAACAAGCCAAATCTGTGATCACTTTTATTTCATACGAAAAATCGATATTTTGAGTAAAAACATAAAAGTCCGCTTTTCTAGAAAACGGTAAGAGATACAGCAAAAAGAGGCCAAATATGTGATCACTTTTATTTCATACTAAAACGCGATATTTTAGTGAACACATAGAAGTACGTTTTTCTCGAAAACGGTAAGATATATGTTTTAAGTGAATTTCGAAAGTGGACCTTATATGTGATCTATGACCAATTATGGCCCTATCCGGAAAAAAAATTTGTAGGCTGATTTATATATAAACAAAATGTTTTTGTGTCGAATTTTATCCAAATAGCACATTTTATGCACATTTTACTGACAACGTTGTAAGATCTGACAACCGTGTATCATAACTTTTAGTTTTCTCCTATGAATATTATGAAAATTCTAAAACTAATTTTATTTTATAAGCAAAAAAATAAAAGTCAACAAATATATTTATTATTTTCTAAGTGAAAAATAAAAATCTGAAAATAACTGTTATTTTGTGAACGAAATAAAAACATCACATAATAGATTGTCAGAGGTCAGACCAGAGCACCGCATAATCTGGTACTACGGTTAGCCAGTTGCCCGCAGGACTATGTCCTGGCTGAGGTACCACGTAGTGGCTGTGGTTTAAACCCAAATTCGCGGGGAGAGTAAGTGACGGTTAAAAGACTGATGCATGATAATAGTCAATATTTTGGGATAAGTTCGGTGCTGTTGCCGAAAACAACTGATACTCCCGCAGATGGAGTGGCTGTGGGACTAAGGGTTGGAAATGAGTTGGTATTAATTAAATTAAAGATACGGGATGAATGTGAGGTTCGGCGGGCCTTATACCACCCGTCTACCTAATAATTGTGTCGTATGTTTTTCTCTTATGAAGGTGTCATATAAATGGAATGGGTGTTGGGTTGAATGATGATGGATGAAAGGTATACATATGATACCATTGAATTTTCCTTCCTTGTCCACATATGTTCAGAGTATGTATACTCTGTTCATACAGGAATTACCACAGTGTGTCCCTGTGAGTAAGAACAATGTCTTCGGCTTATTGATCATTCTTCGGTCCACCGGTTACGTCTCTGTGTGCTGTTGCCGAATCAACAGAGGCCATCCAATGGTCAGAGATTAGATAGCTCGAGTACTCCAGCAAAGTACTTGTGCCTGGACCGGTCAAAGCCAATGTACAAAAATTGCCACCTGAGTTCTTCATTGAAGAACAAAAGGGAGTCTACCCAGTGGATGAAAAACACCACCGTGAGATAAGGCCGTCAAGGCAGGTGCACACGTTAAAATTCTCGACAGTCAGTCATACCCTTCTCATGAAGGTTTCTTCGTCTTTTCGAATATCATCGTCTTTTCAATACTTTCACGGAGGACTCTAGATATTTTATTTTCTCATATATGCATATGAATGCTTTTGAAGTTTTTTAAATATGTGACATGACATTATGACATTATGTGGGCGTGTCACCACGTATACTTGAAATTCCTAAACAAAAGGTAGCCTATAGTTTCTTAAATACATACCGAAAATTTTGTGAAAATCGTTTTAAGTGTTTAGCTATATATATAGTCCAAACAAATACACATATATACATACAAATACACATTCATTTTTATATATACAGATTGACCAAAACTTTCCCATTAATAAATTATATGTGGTTGCAAATGTTGCTGTCATTACAAACAGTTTTTGCAACGAATTACATCCACAATAAAAACTTATTTATTTGTTTATTTGGTGTTGTTGTTAACACTTGCTGCAGGAATTGAAATGACAAATTAGTTTTAATTTTGTTGGTTTGTTAACAGTTTAACACAAAAAGTTTGTCATTATAACGTACAACACTGGGATAATATGGGTTTGTATTTATGTGTGTACATTACTATTTTATTATTAACTGATTGTCAACATTAGCAGTTTTTCACATATTCTCAATCACTGATATTCTATTAGACTGACACGACGTATACGTTATGTATCGTTATACAAAATAAAGTATACGTTTCATGTTACAGACGTTGGCGCTTAACTTATAATATTTATGAATGAAAGTAGTTTTTATTATTAAGAATTAAATTATGATTTAATTATGAAAGAATAATATTGTCAACATTAGGATCACATTAATCAGAAGCATGATAAGTATAAGTGTAAATTTAAACTTATAAGAATTTTTCTTCATTCTTATTGCTAAGTTTTTATTTAGTGGATATTAAATTAAATTAAATTAAATTAAATAAAACTTCAAAAACTTGTTTACATAACACAAATGATGTTACGTTTAATTTGAATTTGTTAAAATATAACATTTAATTACAAAAAAAACCTCGTTAAACTGCAGCAGACATTTAGCAATTATATAATGAAGGAAAAAATCGTAAATAGATATACAAACCACGAAACTCGCAACAGTTTTCTTCATGTTTATCTACTTTTCTTATTTTGTGAGTAAAATTTACTTCAGAAGAAATAAACTGACAAATTAACACCTGTATTATATATTTACTTGTGATACCTTTCTTTATTTGTTTAAAACAGATAAACCAGAGATACTTAACCTTTATAAAGATACAAGCATACATATACAAGATAATGTAAAACTCCACTAAATAAATAAAATGTTTTTCTAAATGATTATCACATCAGCAGACAAACACTTACATACATATGTACATTAGGGTGACTCCAGAATAGAGGTTGCTGATGTTCCCACCAAAAATTAAAGTTTAGTCAATATTTAATGAGTTGGATCAAAGGATAATAAGGTGCGAAAAATTATAAAAACCTCAAAAAACCTTTATCCTTAGTTCAAGGTCATTAAATTTTGGCGTCAGGACAACAATTTGGAAAAAAGTTATTTTAAAATCAATTAAACTTTCTTTTCTTCTTTCATACCAACGGGGTCACCCTAATGTGCATATATAATTAAGTATGCTTTTGTTTACATCTTCGTATGCATCCTTTTGTAGTATAGTATTCATTTTAATTAAAATATTCCTATCTAGAAGACAAATACAAAGGTCTTTTCTGAGTAATTAAAATATAACAAAAATTCCCAGCAAAAACTAACATTTTTACTGCTTATTCATTAGAATTCAGAGAATGACTCCTACTCATGCTTTGAAGAGCCCCAGTCCTAGTTTACTTGGGGTAGGGCTCTTCAAAGCTCTAACAGTGAAATAACGAATAAGAAGTTCAGGTTCATATTCTGCTTAAGCAACCTTCCAGCTGTAAGGTTCACATCATAAGGATACCAGCCTGCTCGGTAGTAGTCGAGACAGTTAACCTGACAAACGCAAAACCATTCGACGCAACAAAAGCTGAACTAAATATATGGGTGAGAGAATCCCATAAAGTCTCTTGGAATAATGAAACAGTGGGTGGAATCACGAAGATTCTATCAGGTGACCCTGATAAGAGCAAAAGGAAAAATCTTCTCAAAATGAGCAAGTCTGAAGTTAGTATGATGGTACGTGTTCTGGGTGGATACAGAGGATTATGAGCACATCTATGCAAAATTGAACATGCTGATTCAGACGTATGTAGAGCATGTGGAGAGAACAGTGACAGTGGAGTACTTTCTTTGCTACTGCCAGCCATTCGTCGAAGTTAAATCCAAGTATCTTAGAAGTGATGTTATTCCGGAAATAACAATCCTGACTAACACTGATTAGAAGATTTTTGGGAATTACGTTCAGGAAACAGAGTTTCTGGACAATGAAAAATAATATTTTTAGTTCCATTTTTTATGATAAGGTGCGCACAACAGCCCCGATAGTTTCCAGGTATATTTCTTCGGATTTGATGTGGTATACATCCTCACATCAACCTAACATAATCCTAACCTAAAAGAAAACATACTTTTTTATTCCTTTTTTGTATGTGCTTATATAAGTAGTGATTTATAAGCGAACTTGTGCTTGACTCCAACGTTGTTATGATGTTAATATAATAACTTAAAATTATAATGAACAAGTAGTGAAGAAAGGCTTTGTAACACTTCGTAAAATTATCTACATATAGTTTGGTTCTTTCTTAAATTTTTAGACGACCTTTCTGTGACCATACGTCAGTCCAGACAGATTGAATTTTCGCAATGGATTTAATTATAGTTTTATAGTTTTTACAGTTTTATGACTATTCCCCTCATATAAGATTCCCATAGAGAAAACTACTTTAATGTTTATAAATAGCTTAAAAATATCCCTATAACCATTAAATTCGAAATGATCAAGTATTTTAGAAATTCAAATTTTTGCACTTAATTCTGTAAGGATTCATAATTCGGTTTATAATTTAATTTACCTCTAATATATGGTCTTCGTTAGAAAATGCCTTTAACACTCAGAACAAGCTAGTATATCAATAAAATAAATCTCAAATTTTAATCATATTGGTTTCAAGCCCCTCAATAAGGTCACACATTAAAGTCTGTATTTCGAAAATCATAATCATATGGCTGGCGATACATTATCATATCATTTAGCATATATAGTATTAATGATTAAGTCATGTAAACATATGCATTGATGGTGGGTATAGTACAGTTATTTGTTATACCCTCTATTTTGGTTAGAAGGATATATAAATAAGTTCGTCATTCCGTTTTTTATATTCTACAATATAAACCTTTGATAAATTATTATGAAATAAGACTTTAAATTGAAACAAGTAAGAGTGTTATATTCGGCCATGCCGAATCTTATATACCCACCATCAAATCATTCATGTTTATGTAGAATTTTACTGATGTACTCACATTTTTGAGTCAGTAACAAGTCTTAAAATCATTTTCAGAAGGGGACCTTGGTAAGGTCAATTATAAATCCATTTTCATTAAATTTATGAAAATGATTTTATTTCCTATAAAACTTTTTTATGTCGAATTTTATTGCTTTATATATATGTTATGAGCAGATATGAGCATTAAAGTCAAGGCGACCTTATATGGGAGATAAGGATTATAAGGATCGATCCTTATAAAAATTGATAGGGAGATTTTGGCTCGCACGAAACTTGTTTATGTAGAATTTTGTAGTAATGAGCGATGAATTCATTGCCTATAGGGGACCTTATTTGGGGGGTCAGACAATAATGGACCCATCCTTATAAAATTTATGAAAATGATTTTAGTTGCTATAAAACTTTTGTATGTCGAATATTATTGTCATATATATGCTTCTTAAGGTAGATATGAGTTTTCTGAAAGGGACCTTATAGGTGGGATAGGGTCAATTATAGACTAATCGTTATAAAATTCTAAAAAGAGATTTAAGTTTCCGTAAAACATATCTGTGCCGAATTTCACTGCTATTGATGCTTCTCTTAACCAATTATGGGCGATAAAGTAATTTTCCGAAGGGGACTTTATATGGGGGTTAGGGTCAATTATGGACCGATCCTTATAGAATTTTACGGAGAGATTTATGTCCTCATATAGCATGTTTGTGCCAAATAAAACCTCTCTTGATACTTCTGTTAGGCAGTTATGGGCGATAAAGTCATTTTCCGAAGGGGACTTTGTATGGGGGGTTGGGTCAATTGTGGACCGATCCTTATAAAATTCTACGAAGAGATTTATGTTCTCGTAGAACATGTTTGTGCTGAATTTCACTGCTATTGATGCTTCTCTTAGCCAGTTATGGGCGATAAAGTCATTTTCTGAAGGGGTCTTTATATGGGGGGTAGGGTCAATTATGGACCGATCCTTATAAAATTCTACGAAGAGATTTATGTCACCATTAAACATGTTTGTGCCGAATTATACCGCTATTGATGCTTCTGTTAGTCAGTTGTGAGCGATAAAATAATTTTCCGAAGGGGACTTTATATGGGGGGTAGGGTCAATTATTGACCGATCCTTATAAAATTCTACGAAGAAATTTATGTCCTCATAAAACATGTTTGTGCCGAATTATACCGCTTATGATGCTTCTGTTAGTCAATTATGGGCGATAAAGTCATTTTCTGAAGGGGTCTTTATATGGGGGGTAGGGTCAATTATGGACCGATCCCTATAAAATTCTACGAAGAGATTTATGTTCCCGTAGAACATGTTTGTGCCGAATTTCATTGCTATTGATGCTTCTCTTAGCCAGTTATGGGCGATAAAGTCATTTTCTGAAGGGGACTTTATATGGGGGGTAGGGTCAATTATGGACCGATCCTTATAAAATTCTACGAAAGGTTTATGTCACCATAAAACATGTTTGTGTCGAATTACACCGCTATTGCTGTTTCTGTTAGTCAGTTGTGAGCGATAAAGTCATTTTCTGAAGGGGACTTTATATGGGGGGTAGGGTCAATTATTGACCGATCCTTATAAAATTCTACGAAAAGATTAATGTCCCCATAAAACATGTTTGTGCCGAATTATACCGCTATTGATGCTTTTGTTAGTAAGTTATGGGTGATAATGTCATTTTCTAAGGGGGGCCTTATATGGGGGCTAGGCGAAATCGTGGACCGATATTGCCCATTTTCAATACCAAACGAACTGAGTCAACTATAAGTAACTGTGCAAAATTTCAGCTCGCTAGCTACTTCTGTTTGGACTCTATCGTGTTTTCAACAGACAGACAGACAGACGGACAGACGGACAGACGGACGGACATGGCTAGATCGTCTTAGAATCTAATAAGGACCCAGAATATATATACTTTTATGGGTCTTAGACGTATATTTCAATGTGTTACAAACGGAATGACAAAAACAATATACCCCCCATCTTTTTTGATGGTGGGTATAAAAAAATAAATAAATAAGTTGTCAAAACTAATTAGAAGACTTAAAATAAATTCATTAAATATAAATATAATATGCATTCAGAAATTAATTATACATTTCGTACATCCTTGTATGTTTAATCTTTAAATTACTCAGTATAGTCCTGTATATTTAGATTCTAGTGTGTAATATTATAATTAAAATAAACACGATGCAGATGTGATAATAGTTTACAACCACATTTTGTTTTTTATATATAACTTTTACAATAAAATGTGAACAGAAAATTTAAAGTTAATTGAGTTGAATATCATTGAAATAAACGCATTTATAAGGAATCTAACCTTTTTTAAGGAATTTTATATGGGGACTTTGCAGGGAGGAGAGGGTTAAATAAGGGCCGCTCATTTTTCAGTTTTATTTATGAAATTTTGCATATACAAAAGTTAGTTGTGTCTATGTTTGTAGAGATAATAGTTTATTTGGCATAATTATGAGTTCTGGTGTAAACAATAATGTGAGTAGCAAATTGTATCCAATTATCCTTTAAGTTTGACCATAAGGTTTACATGGACAGACAGACATGGCTTAATCGACACAGAAAATTATTATATACCCACTAAAGTGGTGTAGTGCATATTGACCCTTATCTTGATTCTTGTTTCAACAATTGTAATTTTTATTACATGAGTTAATTCACGGTGATTAATGATTATTATTGGTATTCACTTGTTCTATAAGTAAACAAATAAATACTTTTCCACACTAAAGAAAAGACATTCGTGAACTTTGTTAAAGAAAAATGTCAACACTTTTATTAATGGTCACTTAAGTTAAAAAGCATTTAACCATATCAGATTACATTATTTATTGTAAGGGGATTTTTGGTTTATTTTATACACCTTTCTTGTGTTTGGCCAATAAACCATGAACTTAAAGCACGTAATTTGGAAAACATATACACAAAACCATTGTCAATGAAATCAATGAAATACTTTAGTTAATAGTTTAATTTAAGAAAAATTTGTTTCAGTAACCACCATTATTGCAATGTCTGGTTATTTTGTATGTTTAAGTTAAATTGAGAGTTTTCATACAAAAAATAAAAAAATATTTTTATCGGTTAAACGATAACCGGAGGTGGAGTTATCGGTGCTAAGCGTTATTTTCTATTCGAATAAAAATTATTTATTTCAAATAAATAATAAACTTTTAATTAAATTTATTAAATTAATTAATCTTTATAACAAATGTGTTGTATTGATTGACAAATGATTAGATGCTTTTCGTAAATTGTAGTAAACTTTCTACAACTACAACTATTCAAGATAACTCAAGTTATCCTCAACTGCGGTAAAGTGCATTCCACTTTGTTGTTTAATGCAGTACACAGGATGAAAAGTTTTTTAACCCAAAGACCAATTAAAAGTTTCTGAAATATAATTAGAAATTTCTGAAATTCAATTTGAAATGTTCTAATATACAATTCGAAAGGGTGTGGAATTTCTTCAAATTTTGAAAATAAAGTTAAAAATTTTTATATCTAAAATTTTTTTGTTAAATGTTTCTTTTAAAAAGGAAACATATATAATGAAACCTAAATAAGCACGTGATCTGTAAACTAAATAGTATAATTTGTTATTCTTTTATTTATTTTAATAAAGAATAAGTAATAACACTTTTGAATTTCTTATTAGAACACATTGCGCATTTTTTATGTAAATATCTGGTTTTTATAATTAACTTTTAAACAAATTTTAATTTGCTTTTAGTTTGGATACAACATAATAATGTTTTGTTTAAATAATAACCATACGTGACTTATATTTCGAATGACAAAACATCCTTTTTGTACTAAAATTTTTGCGTCACTTTTAAGAAATTTTTACTAAATTTTGCAGAAGTGGAAATAAATTTAAAAATTTAACAGCATGAAAATCTACACAAAATTATCATTCTAAGGAGTATCATGATGATAGTTGCTGCAGTATAACTAGATTGCCTTGAAAGGAAGTTGAAGTTTGAACTTTTTTTATCCTTAAATAATAAAGTACCATACATAATATTCGATTAAAATTAGAAATAGGTTAAAAACGCGTTAAAATATTTCGGATTAAATACAACTTTTACTGTTTTTTTTACACGCTCATGAATCCAAAATATTACACAATTCACAATCGCTCCCATAACGTGGTATCATTGTATGTCGTACGGTTTTGCTATTCTTTTATTTTTGTGTCAAACTTCTTTGTCTTCCGAATGAATTGGATAATACGGTGTCAATTTTTTAACTTAGCGGGTGGAACTATATAGTAATCAGATATTTTTATTTAAAAAAAAAATAAAAAAAAAACAAAAGAAATAATAGAATTTGTAATTACTGCCTTAGCTTTAATTATGGGCCTATGTCGTTTTGACAACGTTTTTGCTTGAAGTTACAGTCGTGTTCTGTTTCATCATTTATTTTTTAAACATTTTTTAAAATTTTATAAATTTGTTGTAAACTTGTATTAAAAAGGAGGAAAACGAATTGGTTACACTATTGACACAAACTATGTACCAAGTCACAAAAGAAGTTATTGGACTTTACAGCGTATACTTGATATACAATATATTTTATAAACGAATAACTCATACATCATGTAGTGCTAGTAACAAATTAACAATATTATTCATGCCGCACATGTACATATGTATATTGTCATTCTAATAAATCTTTTTGAAGCAAGTTGTTGATGCCGCAACCGGTTTGGCAACAGCAAAGAGCCATTTTTAATGTTGACGAATTAAAAGCAATAATGATTGTTTGTTGTTTTTAGCAAAAACAAGTTTTGTTAGTAATTAATATTTTTTAAAACTGCTAAAAAAATAGTTAAATTTCGCGCTTTTAAATTTCTTCTTAACTTATATTGAAAAACAATTTTGTTTAATTTTTTGCCCATACACATAAACATTGCTCCGCACGTAATTTTCATGAAAACTTTGTTGTCACATCCATTTAGATAATCACTAGTGGCAGTTTTATATTTTTGCTAAAATACAAAAATAATATCGAAATTAATATAATGGTCATATGGCTGTATAAACATGACTATCATATATGCATGTTAATGGCTGCTGCTAAATGTTGTGAGCGTAAACATGCGGCAACAAAAAACATTTTAAACTACATTTTTTCAGTTCCCGTATATACAATAACTACTCAGCGAAAATTACGTAATGACTTGTATTTACTCAATAATATACTTTTTAATGACAACCACATACTGTATGCATTATTTATAACAAGTCTATTCTAATGACTTACTTTAAATTTGAGGTATTATTATTATTATTGGTATTGTAATTTTACTTGTAATTTTACTTGTACTGTATTGCTCACTACTATATTGCTCACTTAAAATAAACAATAACCTTATTTAGCTGATTGGTTAAAATTGTCGCACTCAATTTTTTATTAATTTTTGAGAAAACGTTTTCGTTAAAAAAATCAAGAAACAGTAATTTCATTTAAATTCAAAGGTACCGTTTTCGCTAATAGTTCATGATTTTTGGAACTGTAATAGTAATAATTGAGATTTTTATGGACATGATTTTTCTTAAAGAACAGTTGATGGCCCCCAGAGGCAGACCACTGATTGTAGATTTTAATGGAATCGATTTTCTTAAAGTTGTGAAACGAAGCTGGCGGCTTTTGCTTCAGTAACTCCAAAGGGTAGTCATTAGGGCGAGCCTAAAATGAAGAGAAAATAAATATAGTTTATTTTGGTGTTTATTTAAAATTAATGACCAAATATAAATTTAAACCTACTTGATGAAACCTTGACAAATGCAAAGCTTTCGGTAGTGGCACATGCATACAAGAGCTTAAAATCATATCATCTGGCAGCGTAGCTGAAGGGCACGAGAGATGCAGTGAAATAAGTTTAACCACTGGTAATGAGAATGCCATACCAACATCACAATCCGTTATATGATTGAATACATTTTTAGCATGTAAACAATTGCCATAGAGCTCACCCAAATAATTTTCATATATTGAATTTTAACAACCAAGTACTTGGTAAATACGTGAAACGCTAAAGAAACCCAGAGAAAAGAAAAAATCATTATTTAAAGTTTAATGAGCTTTGTATATGAATATTCTACATCATTTAAATTAGTAAAATTATACCGACAATCGCTGTCTTTAGAAATATTGACACTCAAGAACTTATTTGTTACTAAGCCACAGACATTGGTAATTTTGAATATTTAGTTAGTGAATAAAATAGTATAAGAAATGGAAATTATGAAGACTGAAATGAAAATATTGAAATTTATTGATTTTAATTTATCTTTTGCTAAACTTAAAATAAATATTCATAAACAGTTGTGCCTTTTTTGCTTTGATTGCCAAGACTGTACTGAATACCATTAACACTTCTAAAACACTCCCTAAAAGGGATTGTAAACTTTGTAATCAAACTATTTCCATTATCGTAACAAATTTGGAGATAATTCAATGAAATTTGGCACGTGATCTTTTATGGTACCGTAGACGAAGCCTATTGAAAATAGTTAACATCGGTCCATTATTTTACCTAGCTCCCATACAACTGAACCCGCCAAAAATGGCTTTTATGTTCATAATTATGTATAATATACTCGTATCTCTACAAAAAGTTGCAAAAACCAAGTTCTATACTAACCTTGATGATACTCATAAACTTTATAATTATAGGGCCTCATTTGGCCCTAGCACCTATAAAAAACCACCCTCAATATTTAACATAAATGACCATAATTTTATTCAACAATAAATGACTTAAGTATATCGGAGGCAATGTACAATTCAACTTAAATATTTTATTATAAAAACTAAATCAGTATATAAACTATACTCTGAACACTGCGTTAAAAAAGTGTAGTTTATTCTGTATATAAACTAGAACACAAATCTTATATCTTAAAATATAAGATAAATATATGTAAATACAAGAACAAAGTTAATCAAGAATGAATAAACAATAACAATTAATGAATTCTATTGTTTGTCATATAAATGATATAAATGACATTTATATAGAAATGATAAACAAATATTCAAGTTGACGTGGGTTACTTGATAATTACGCTATTATTTATGTAAGTTAGTGCTATCTAATTTTTATATAGGTGTTTAAGGAGAAAATCCGTTTCTTTTGTTGTACGAACATCAACTGTTTATAAATATTTTGTTAATCGTAAGTTTACAGATATAATTTACATAAATTTTATTTAATAGTTAATTTCTATTTCATATTTTTTATGATTTCACTCATTGCAGTTTGAGTTTTTCCTTTACTGCGCAAACTCAAATATTTTGTGATTTTATGAATGAAAAATTGATGTAAAAAATGGTTGACTTTGACTTGTTTACAAGAAAGTTATCTGATTAAAGTCATATTGCCAAATCCGTTAAATAAATATCATTGCATGAATATTATCAACAAATGTTATAAAACGTTAAATTTGTAATTTTTTGAAGATTTTTATAAATTTGTTTTAATTTTGTGTTTTTGTTTTCTTGTATACGTTCTTCGGAGCGTATACTCATAGAAATTGTGTGTGTTTATATTGATATTACTCATACGACCCGTAAACTTTGCATACGTAGTATATGAATGAGCATTTTTTGTATAAATTCATAATTAATTACGATTTCAGTTTTTAATAGGAAAAGTTGACATAAAATGAAAAACATATAATTAAAGAAAAATAAAATTTAAAAATACATGAGTAATTAGTATGTACAAGATATGATAAAACAAGTATAAATCCAAAGTGATAAGAAGTCTGATAAAATATAAAAGTAAATAATGTGATGCACTTTATAAACTAAAGACTTATAATGCAACAAAATCCAAATCATTTCTAATTACAGGCAGCACATATATACACATGTATGAACGACATTTTGTATCTAAATAAACAAGACCTGTGTATTTGTCTTCTGTTGAGAAATATTTTAATTAAAATGAGAAAGAAATGAACTACTATGAAAGGATATAAATACATAGTTAGAAATATATGTAAGTGTATGTAAATATATATTTCTCAAGGTAAATGATTATCCTTTAGAGTTTATTCTCGCATTTGATAAAATATATCAACATCACATGCATTATATACAAATACATACACATATCGTCATATGAAAGCCCTTAATCACATTGAACAAATTTTTCAAAAGAAGCAAAAAACTGTCAAAAATGATAAATAAACCAAAAATGTTCAAAATTTTCTCAAGTTAAGCTTATGTATTTCTTATTGACAATTATTATTTGAAGACAAATTTGCGATTTTAGAGAATTATTTTTTTCTGAAACCCAAAAAGGCCTAAGTTACATTAAACAATAATAAGTTTTAACATTTTCAACTAAATTTAAATCGGTTTTTGTTGGTCAAATAGGCGAAATTTTAAAGTAATTTTAGAACATAATCTTTTAGAATTCCTTTAATAGGGACGTTGATTTTAATTGTAGGAGTGTAAAATTTAGCAGGAACATGTATTTATATACGGTCCATCATTCAATAAGTCGATTTTGATTTTTTGTAACTTAGGGCTTTTTAGATTTCCTATGACGATATGTAAGTATGAATCAAAATATGTTTACGATAAACTTTAAAGGAATCTTATAGGTTTTTAAAGTAGTCACTAAGACCATTCGTTATAGTTTTTATATCTCCTTATTTTGACGTAATCTTTCAAAACGGGTTATTCTACAAGATTTTGGGACCTTGAACGTTCACAACATTAAATCACATATTAAGTCATGTACATTTCTATCGGATGGAACAGTGCTGTATTGTATTACATTAAATGTAATTTTGAGAAGAAGTATTTGATATAACTTTATATGTTTTTGTTTTAATTGGACCAGCACTCAGGAGATGACTCCTAATTATGCGAAGCATTGTGTTGAAACTAGGAAAATAGGTTGTGGAGGGAGGATAGAGGGAGTAGTGTTTGTGGATATTTGATTTAAGTCTTCTTATATCGAAATTTATATAAAAAATGGCAATAAACTTCCTGCAGAGGTATTTTGCAGAAAGTTTATTCCACATACGAACAGTTCGGCTGAAGAATGAATTTTCCCTGTTAAGTGTTGTGCGGTCCACTGGCCTATCTACCACAAATGGATATGTTCTTGAAGAAAGACGTATGTTGCGAAAGAATATACGGGTATCGGGAACAAGTTCCCTACTTTCAAAGGAACACATTCCATTGTAGTATCGATAGAATAGTGAAATATACCCCACGTTGCGACGGTGCTTCTGTGAATCAATAGAGTTGGATACCCTACTGTCACCGATAAGTACCTTCGACCTTTCCTGTTCGCAGTCGAGTAGCTCCAAAATAGACTCCGGCCCATATATGAAAGTTTTATTCCATTTTCGGTCAGATATAAGATGTGTAAATAATAAGATGATCAGATAAAGTGAAGTATGTCTTACACCGTTTCAAAAAACCGAGACACTTGAATACTTCTTTCGACACTTGAAAAATATGTTAAGTCCAGCGCACATCGCACTGTATTTTCATGTCAAGAACATCAAGAGTTTCTGATTCCTTAATATTTACACCACCCGTTTATATATACAGATGGAACAACAGTATCTGCCAAGCGTTTATGTGTTAAAAATACAACATTGAGTCCTACGGACGTTAAAATCGACGCTGTTAACACGACCCCATTATTCATATTGCGCCTCATTGCCCAAATCTCTTAAGGGCTTGGCCTATGATTGAATGTATAAGAATGGCAGATATTGCTGTCATCCGCAAAAGAGTAGATAGAGTTGGAAGTTTGACATAGAAGGTCATTTATAAAGATAAGAAATAGGGTATAGGGTCTTGCGGTACCCATGAATTAATTTTGAACTCGTTTGATGAGATCTCATTTATGACAACCCGTATAGTGGGATTTCTGAGAAAGCTCGAAATAAATCGAGAGAAGTTATTACCGACAACAAATGCAATTAGTTTTGATACAAGTGCACCATGCCACGCTCTATCAAAGGCCTTTGAAATATCTAGAGAAACCACTTTACTTTTGCCAAATGATGGAATGACACCATTTCTCAGAAAGGAATGCTAGAAAGTCTCCCGTAGAGCGACCTCTCCGAAAGCCATACAGGCGGTCCATAACTTTAGAAAGTGCTGAACAAATTGCTATTGGACTGTAATATAACTATATATGTTTAGAAGATAAACAAAACTCAGGATTAGAGAGTTAAAGACGAGCTCTCGTTTTCAGACCATTGGAACATATTACTCAAAATACTAAGGTCACTACTAAAGCCAATAAAGGGAACCGTTTAGGTCAGGACACTTTTAAATGACAAAAAATCTTGAGAAAGGAACTTATATCACAAAACTATTTGGAAAAAACAATCAGTTCTTGTTTCACAGAATTATATTTGCTTCTTCACCTTGACCTTAATGGTTGTAAATAAAACAGCATATCTTCTAGATATTCATGTATCGTACTTAAGTGTTATGATAGCAGTCAGTTATGAAGAGTCACTGCAATACTCACTTCTTATTTAATTTATGTAAATCTACATTTCAATTGCTATAGCATTACAGAAAAAGTCATAGGAATACAAACATTACTAAATTTAATTTTTTTGCATGCGTTGTTTTGATCAGCCCCTTGCACCAGGGACTTTTGTTATGTGTTCGCAAAAATGCACTCATATATCACATTTTTTTTTTGAAAATTGCAAATGGTTTTCCTAACGATTTCTTCGTGCTAATGTCAGATTCAATGACATTACTGACATTATTCAAAAGATATGTCTGCACAGTGGCGATTATTCAACTTATTTATCTTTAAATTTATATCCAATAATTTTAAAAGTTCTTTACAGACCTGTCCTGAATGTTTTATTAATGACCAAATATCTCTTACCACTTTTTATCAGCGATTTATAAAGATAAAAATGTCACAAAATTCATTCAGTGATTTATTTGTGTTTGTTTTTCATCCTGTTTCATTTTTGGCATTAATTTTACTCAAAAACAAGTTGCGAATCTGTAGTATATATACAAGAATTGACGCGTATGTGACAGAATATAAATAAACTAGCATACCCTGGGTGCTTCGCTACCCTAACTATGTTCAATATCGTAAAATATCAAAAAGTACCATCGGAAAAACGAAAAAGTACAAAGATGTCTCTCAATAAATTCTCATTTAATAAGGACTGTGTGTTCCGGTTAACCATTATAAAAAAAGCATTTGAAGAATAGAAAAGTACCAAATAGTTTCCACTTACAGAATAGTATTCAGTCAAGACCATGTATGTTAAAATTAATGTCTCTAGGTTGAATATTTTAGAAAATTAAAAAAATACAGTTTATGAGGCAAAAAGTACTAAAAAGTTGTCTCTTAAAGAATCTTGTTCAATGAGGACCGTGTATGTTTAATAATCATGTGTTTTCAGTTCATATTAAAGAAAATACATAGAGTATCATTTGAAGGAAGAAAAAGTACCAAAAGTGGAATAAAGTTTACCTAAGTGGAAAGTTCTAATAAAAAGAGTACAATGTTTCCCCTTTTCGCTTAGAAATGTACTTTTTCGACAATTAAGTTTACAAAATGTTCTCTATTTAAATCTACATAAATATCACAGATAAAACTCAAACGATTAAAATCTGCATTAAATAAACTACTTTTTGAAATTTTATAAAAGTTGGCTCAATGAGTTTGAATAAAATTAAATTTCCCGTTTTTCCCCTTGGTACTTTTTTACCCAGTGAATTAGCAAAAATTTTATTACAATAAATATTACAGAGCTAGTGCGTAATTTAATATGAATAATTCAATAAACAGAAAAAGTTTTCATAATGTGCTAAAAAAAGTACCATAAATACAGTTTTGTCCCTTTTACACCCAAAAAGGACTAAGTTTTAAAAAAGTACGAAACAGGTGTCTCATAATTTTGAGAGATGTATACAAAATATTTAGAAAAATTTTATTATGTTAATTAGTTTAAAATTTATAAAGGGCTGAAAAAGGTACCAAAATCACCTTTGTTAAACATTTTACCCCTTAAAAGTACGAATTTCAAAAAAGTACCAGACACCCATCTGCTCATTTTAAGAGTAGATACAGGTGCAGTTCTAATTGGCTGTACTATTCTTTGCAAGTGTTTATGTTGATAATAATCGAAACGAACTAACACATTATAAGTTGATTAATAGGTACACCAAATAGTAGTATATCCTCTCTTTGAGGCGATATATTTCATATTTCATTATGATGTTACAAATTTTACAATCTACAAAAGTCGGATTTTTATTAAATTTATTATTTTTATTCCTTTACATGTAAAATTTTATAAAGAAAAGGAGATTTCAATAGCAGTCGTGAAATGACATAATGAAGCTTTAAAACATACATATCATTTATATTCATTATCTTAAGATGCAAAATATCAAAAGGAATTGTTAAAAAGTTTTTAAAGTATTAAGGAATTTTTATCCATTCCTTTATCCAATCTGAAAAAAACAATTAACTAAATAGCAAATTGAATTGCCACTTAAAACATATCACTTTTACGAACATTATTATAAAAATTTTCCTAATTTTGGCATCATTTTCAGTTCCAAGGCTTTAACATAAAGATTTATAGAAACATTTTTATAATTTGTCTCCTTGCAGGTATAACTGTTAGGAAAGAAAGATAAAAACAGATAAGGACCGAAAAATCCTAATTATAAAAGTCAGTTCTTTCTCATATGAAGAGTTCATGATTTACAAACATTTATGTACAATATGAACATGTTTAGAATCTGTGTTATATTTATGTCAAGTAAGTAATAATGTTTTATGTTTACTATTGAAATTATATGCAGGTGTTTGTTTGCTAGCTTGTCTCTTCTATCATTTACATATATTTTAAAAACATACATTTCTTAAACAGAACATGAAATGGAAAAAACGTAGTAGACAAACACGTGTTAGCAATTTGCTTCATCCTAATTACACATTTATACTGCATTTTAGGATTAGTTTTATTATTTTATTTAAACAAATTGAAAACTGCTTCATTTTCTGTGAATTAAATAAATTTTTAAAACCCTAAGAACACTACTCAAGTTGTTTAAATTTCAAATGTCCTCTAAAGTTATCATATTTATAAATTTTCATTCCTTGAATCTATTGCGTTTAGTTTAACTTAAAAGCAAGTTATCTAAAAATTAATATTTGTGGAATTGTTTCAAAACTTAGAAAGTAATATCAATATCCACAAAACCTAAGAAATGTACATTATTTGGTAAATTTGTTCGAAAACATCTGTAGTACATGTGTAGTAAAAAACAGTGCAGTGTACTGATTCTATGTCTGCTCCCGTTGTTATTATTTTTGTCAGTTGATTTGGAACTCAAGCAACATTTGCAGCAATTGTTGAATCGTTTAAAATTTATAATAAACTTTGGGAATAAAGTTTAAACATTTCTTTCATTCTATTTTTGGCAGATTTCTTTTTCGATGGAAGTTTTTTGTGGAATGAGAGTGAAAAGCTTTTTTTTAGTTTTAAACTACGTGATCTGTGTACAAATAAAAAAAGTTGTAATATTCTGCATTATTATACAAACAAATAAACAGGTGATTTGATGTTTAAATAATGCTTAATCTTTTTATTCTAATGTCTTCTTTTTATAATAAACTCTAAATATATTGTTTATTTAAGGTTCTTCTGGAATACACGACATTATAAATTTTTTAAATTAAGACGTGATTTAAATCATAAATGGGCAACAGTCGTATCCCAAATGTCTAAAGTAAAAAGAATTAATATTAATCAAAGTTAATGTGTTCATATTAGAGTATTCAATTATTCGGGTTTTTGTCTTATTCGGTTTATTCGACAAATAATTATTTATTCGACAATATTTATTGATCATAGCAAGCGTAACTAACAAATCTTTTTTTTAGTATTTTCTTACCACTATAATAACAGTTTCTCTTTCTGTGCTTGGCTGATATACACCCTGTAACAATTTTAAATAAAGCATTAACAACTAGAAAAGTTGATAAGCATTTGAAAATAGATTCCACTTATTGAATTGCGTACTCCGATTTGTATGTCCTTATAAAAGGATTTCAAAGTTTAAAGTACTACAAACGAATACTTAAAATATTTATTATTGGTATCAAATGAAAGCTGGGAATCTGTACATTCTATCTATATTATTTATCTTTCTCACTTAGAGAAATAACAAAAAACAAATTAAATTTAAAAAGGTTAATTTTCGACTCAAAAACTTTTAACCACTTTTTTGTGACAAATTTTCTTTAAGATTTCCAATTCTTTCTTGATGATTTCAATTAAATTATATTATTTCAGCTTCATTTAAAATTAATATTAATACCAACTTTTTAATATAAATTTGGAATTCCATCTTTTGAAATTGGATGTCTTTTAAACCTTAAAGTCATTTTACAGGAGCATAAGAGCTGAAGATCTGTACGCACAGATTTTTTCATGTTTAAAAATAACTTTTGCACGGTTTAAAAACAAAAATATTATTTTCACTTCTATTCTTTGTTTAGTTTTTTATCAAATACTAGAAATTATTCCTGTTTATGTGAAATGCTTTTTTTATATAAAGACATTATTGTTTTTAAGATTTTCAACGAGTTCTAGAATTAATACGTTCCATTGAACACTAGTTCAACTATAGCTGTTGCTGAAAACTCATTAGAAATACTTAAGAACACAACAATGTTCCCAAAAATAAAAAACTGATTTAAAAATAAAAGCGATATAATTATTTTCCATGATTTCTTTTCAAAAATCATCAAATAAATTTTCTTTATTTTAGAAAATTGATTAAGAAAAGAAGAAAATTTATTATAAAAATATTAAATTTTGTAGAAAATACATAGTAATTTTACTGCTAAATAGTGAGTTTTTCTTAATCGGTTAATTGATAGAAATTATTCGGTTTATTCGTTATTTGAAATCTAAAAATTTTCATTTATTTGAACGATTAATCGTCAAAAATTAATCGATTAACCAAACGACAATTAATCGTTTGAATACTCTAGTTCATATACATACATACACAATAATGACAATTTGATATCTAATTAAAATACGTCTTTATTATTTCTACTGTTAAGCAAACTTTTGCGATCTAAAAAAATTTTTACACTCATAATTGTGGTATTTAAAGCCTTTTGTGAAGTTGTCTTATTAAATACCTATAAGTAGCTCATAACGTATCTATAATAAATTTCGTTTAAATAATTCATACGCCCTGTTGATACACAAATAAACAAACCGTAATAAACCGTAATATAACTTTATTACGGTTTATTAGAGTCTTTGTGAATATGAGATTTAGTTCTACTTTCTGTAGGCTTTAACTTAGTGACTTAAAAATACTATACTATAAACTATAGAAACAAGGATTTTGTGTTAATATACCGATAGAGATTTATTTTCAATGAAAAGAACTTTTGTGTTAATATTTGTAATTTTTAACTAGTGTTATAAAGGGTGATTAATAACTGTGGCAAGCGAAGCACAATTTCATACTTACGTGTTCCAAAATATAAGCAAAAGTTTTGTTATTCACAAAGAAAAACGTTCCTTATTTTGCTATTGTTAAAGAAAAATTACTTATCTTCTAATAAAAGTATTTAATTTTAAAAGTAAGTATGATTTGTTCTAAAATCAACAAAATCTGATAAGATTTATTTTCCTTTTACTTTCCATATTTTTGACCAAAAAACATAAACTTTAAGCACTTAATCTTAATACATATACATCAAGGAATTGCCAATGAAATACTTTAGTTAACGCGTAAGAAATAACAATGAAAATACAATTTTTGTAGGTCACGGTTGTGGGACAAAAGGCTCATAATAGAGAATTGTGATATCGTATGTTATCCATATATTATCATATAAATTGTATGAAAATATTTTCTACGCAAAGTAAAGAGTTTTAGAAACAAAAAGAATAAGAATATTACAATCAGTGAATTTCAATTTAATTAGTATAGTAATAGTTAAAGAATTTCTAAACTATTATTTTAATCTACACAAACAATAATCTTATTAAAGTATCATATTTCTTTTGTTTTCTTCCATCTGCTTCATAGAGATTAAAAAAGTTTGTGGTTCTTGCGGCTACAAGCTCTTTAGTCCATCTCCGACCAACTATAGTTTGTTTAAAAGAGTTAATAAAATAAAATTTACATCATACATGTTTATATATCATTCTGTTCAATGTGTATTAATTTTCAATATTATAAATTTGCATTTTACATAATTTTAAATTTAAAACTTCAATCGATGATTACATCTACAAATATGAAACACATACATACATATTTTATTTGTTGAATTTTGAAAGCTTGATCTTGTTGAATTTCGCAATCATAGCAGAATACCGCTAAGACTGCCAGTGTTCATATAAGTCTCATTGATTTGAATTTTCCATTCCGCGTTTTTCTTATATCCTTCAAGTGACATTGCCATACAAAATATGTGAAAAATATTTTAGCTTTTTTTGTACTCCTAAATGACATGACGAAAAACTTTTTAAACTTTCCATAACCTTGCTATTGGAAGAAGATGAAAAAAGAAGAAAGCAAGAGAATTATAATTTTTTGCATATATATATATATTTTTATCATAATATTAAAAAAATCTTCAGGTCATTCAAAAAAAAAAAAAAAAAAAAAAACAATTTAAATACGATTCTTGCAATTTTACTGTAAATAGAACTGTTATATATGCAAGTTACTTTAATTGGTTGGATATACTCAGTGAATTATTAGCCTACTGATGCGAAAGATGATATTATGTTAAAGTTACATCCTTTTTTATTGCATTGCAGATCCTTTTAAAGATTTTGATGACTATAGTTTAAGTTTTTCTTTAAAGATACTAAACATTGTCTTCATCCATTCGTAAAATGTGACAAATAAATAAATAAATATTATAAACAATTTTTGACACTTTAACATACCCGATTCCAACTACGAATAATGCAAATAGTTTAATAAATAAAATATTTTTATATTTTCACTATTAAGCATTAGTCAAAATATTCCTAATATTAGCGTTCTAGTGCATAATGTTCTTAATTAAATGAAATGGAAAAAATGCAAAAAAATTGTTTTTCTTTTGAATGTACAGGTGTTTTCTTCATATTTTAAAATATAACGGAAACCTTCTTCAGCATATAGAGTATTGTCCTTGCATTTAAAAAATAAGAATTTTTATACATTTGTCATTGACTTCATTTGTTATTTATTCCGCATATATGTATGTCGTTTGTTTCGCCATCATTGTAATCCATGTTTTTTGTGCTTCTCACGTTTTTGGTTTTTTCGTGCTTTCGAACATTAGACCATGTAGTACGTATGTATGTGTTGTACGTTTTTTGTTTAATTTTTAAATATTGTGGATTTCTTACATTTGTTATAGATAAATGTATGTAGATATCAACAATAAACTTCATTAAGAATAAATAAACTATTTCAATTATTCAATTCTATTGTCTATTTGGAGAAATACACATATTCGGTGGATCAATTGCCAACAAAATCCCTTTGTAAAATAAGTACATTATTTGTAACAAAACACTTTAGTCTACTAATGCTTAGCTTTTGTAAATCCTCTTGACTAAAAACAATGCATTTCCGACTAATTTGGTCCAATTCCTGGTCATATTTTGTAGAATATATATATATATATATATATATAATATATATATATATATATATATATATATATATATAATATAATATATATATATATATATATATATAATATATATATATATATATATATATATATATATATATAATATATATATATATATATATAATAGCACTAAAAATAAAATAAACAAATTTATTTATTTGGAATATGAAATATATTGAAAATGTTTTCATTTAAAGATCAAAAAATGTAATGCATCAAAGTAAATATACATACGTTAATTTAATTTATTTTATTTTTATACTTTTATTTAGAAAGTATTTAGAAAATTTATAGCTTACTACATTGATATTGTGTTGCTTATTATGTATTCGAAAGTGCTTACAAACTAACACACACTCCGGCTTACTTTACACAAGGTATGGCCGCTTAAAAATGACACACTAACTTATATACTTGGTTTGCGATATTGTGAGTAGATTATACCATTTTTAAAATATTATTGTGTGTGGTAAAGTAGCTATTCCTACATTCTTACCGATATACCTAGTAAGTAAAATTGTTTCTACATCACCTTCCTAGCTGGAACTCAAGTGTATCAAAAAGTATCTATAACAACTTTCTAGTTAAAATACATGTGTATTAAGAACTATTTAAATATGTATGTTTTTTTAATGCTACCCAAATACATGTATCTACAAATTCATTCATAAGTATAAAACCATTCCAATCATCACTAGATCATGATCCTAATTTTAAGCAACAAATTTTGCTTAAAATTCATCTAATCTAATTTGCTTAAAATTCATCAAATGTTAACCCAAAAAATATTTTTTGATAAATGAAAAATTTTTTTTGATTTTTTTAATTTAATTTTCTGTTCTCATATACAATGTTAATCACAAGTATATTAAGGCGTAATGCAAAGAAAGAAAAATATATTAAAAATTTGAACTTCATATCCAGAGTTTTTGTTCCGTTTTATTTCGTGTGTGGCCAAAAAACCATGAACTTTAAGCCTGTAATATGGAAAGTTCCTTCCTATGCTCTTCACCTTATTCTCGTTTCATTTGTAATTTCTATATTTTAATTTTCCTTGTAGAAAGCGGAATTGATTAAGTCTTTTCTCTGATTTGAAAGAACAACACGCTACCAATAAACTATAAATTATATTCTGTAGAGTCCTGCTTAAATGAGAATATATTAAAGAAAATATTTTTGTATTTTGTCGTTCTATAAATTAAGTTGAAGCTAGGAATATTAAATTAGGGCCCGGAGTAAGTGAGAATATATAAATGGGGACATTTTTGTATTTTGTGATTTTCTGTAATGAAATTTGTACTTAATTCGTTTTTTTTTAGAATATAGAAAACTTGCTTGTATAAGATTTTAGAATTTCTCACTAATTATTTTAAAAGAGAAAAAACTATTTGGTTTCACTATTGGCAAATTCTAATGTCAAGTAGCAAAACAACTGATTGCACTTCACGACGTATACTTGATAAATAACAAATTATTCTAAGCAAATGACAAATTATTCTAATACACATGTGGTGGACATAACAAATAACCAATAAGTATATTTCATAGCAATTAGAATAAAAATACTGCAATGGTTCCAATAAATCTTGATGTTTTTAAATGCTAATTGATGCTATTGAAACCAGTGCTGCAACTGCAATTTAAAGTGTTTATAATAATTTACCAGCAACAAGTATTGTTAGTGATCAACAAGTTTAAATTAAATGTTGTTTTTCCTTCTATTTAACAATGATTTCCTTTCAATTTAAGCAATATTTAAAAGTATACCTATACACAAAGATAAACACTCTTCCGCACTTATTCTGCACAACAACTTTGTTTGCCACAGCCATTTAATTAAACACAAATTGAAGTTTTATATTTGAAGTTTTATATTTTTCCTACTATATACAAAAATAATATCGAAATTAATGTAATGGCCAAATTGCTGCATAAACAAGACCACCATATTTATAACTGGCTAATGCGGAATATTGTGAAAGTAAATATGCGGTGACAAATAAATGTTTGAATCAGAAATTTTCAGTTTTAGATTTCAAAATATTATTGTGAATAAATATATATAAGTAGAGGAAACAATTTCTAGAATTTTATACAAAAACTATACAGCCAAAACTAAGTAATGTCTTGAACTTACTAAATCACTTTGTACTTTGTTTACTTAAAGCAAATTTTCTTATTATTCTTTACAAAAACATATAGGGTTGGCTTCAAAATTGCATATGACTTTCCAACTTTTTTAACTTTTGAGAAAATGTTTTAGTTTCAAATAAATATAATGCTTTTTATAAGATAAAAAACATTTGATTAAAGATCAACATGGTGTTCCTTGGAATGATATAATGAAGATTCCAAAGAAACAGGAATCTCATTTAAATTCAACGGTTCCGTTTTCGCCAACAGCTTACGATTCATGGAACTGTAATCCATCTCAATAAGATTTTTATGCACGTGATTTTCCATAGCTAACAGTTGATGGTCCTTAGCGGCAAACCACAAACAAAACTGCCGGCTCTTGCTACAGCAACTCCAAGAGCTAGTCATTAGGGCGATCCTGAAGTGAAGAAATTTTGATGTATCTACTAAATAATATTTAAGTTGAGGCGAATAAATTTATGCATTTCTGTATATTTAAATATTAATTTAAAAATTAAAGATAAAACTTACTTGATGAAACCTTGGCGAGTGCTAAGCTTTCAGTTGAAGTGAATGGAAACAAGAGCCTAAAATCATATCATCAGGCGCCGTGGCTGAAGGACACGAACAATGCTTCAAAATAAGTTTAACCACTGGCAATGATAATGCGATGCCACCACCACCCGTAATATAATTTAAACCATCTTCAGCATGTAGAGTACTTGGCAAACGCCTGAAACGCTAAAACAAAAGAAGGAAAAAGGAAGTATATTTATTACTGTGGCAAAACATTTGTAAAGTTTAATGATGTTTGTATATGTGAAATCTCAATCGTAATACTATGTTAATGAAGTTTGTGCATTTCTGTTTTTTAGGAAGTTGCTATGACTAATTATGTACCGATCAGAAAGAGATTTCACTGGTTATTTCCACTTGTTGATTATTATTTGTAGTTGTACTCATTTTCGTTTTCATGTTTGTTTGAAGTAACACTTGTTTTGGTATTAAATTATGCAAATTATGTATTGTCCAGTCTCCTGGGTAATATAATATTTCATGCAGTACATTCTATATTTGGTTGCATTTCTATTGATTTTTGATTATATTCCTTTAGATTTCGATAGAACATCGATAGATGAAGTTTGAAAAGTATAGAAAATTGTTAAAATAACTGTCAGGTTGTCGTTTATTTACTACAAAACTTATAGAAAGAATAGATCCAAAGAAAATGCTTTCAATGAGATTATATAAATATTATATCTATATAATTAATAGGCAAGGCGATTTTTTGTGACCCCTTTTACTCTTATAGTATATACTCTTATAGTAGTATACATTCGATATTGGACAAGGGTATATAATTTTAAAGGTATTTGTTCGCAAATATGCACAAATATATATATATATATATTATAATATATATATATATAATATATATATAATATATATATATTATATATATATATATATATTATATATAATATATATATATATAATATATATATATATATAATTATATATATAATATTAACGAGATCGGTTTAGAATTTTGGAAGCTATAAGCATTAAAAGTTGTTACTAATACATAGAAACACAAGTCACACGTACGTATGCTTGAACTAAATAACAAACAAATCAAAACATAAAAAGTAAACAACACATCTTCTAGAATGAAGAGAGTTTTATTTTTAAATATCTTCATAAGTTAAATGAATCAAGTGATGCCATATATATAATCTTAAAAAATATTAAAATTGGTAATTTGGGAAGCGGAGCTTCATGTACTCTATAAATATAAATACTCAATTTGTTTGCAATGAACTAAATCTTTTAAACTTCGGAGCCTGAGATTGTGAAAATTTTGAAATATATTAAATGAAATACTCATGTTTTTGAAGATCTTCCTAAGATTTATTTATATTTTGAACATCAGCATACTCTTGAACAATGTTTTATGATAGCGTAATGTTTTAACACTTTTTGCTATTATATACAATTTTTTAAATATCTACGTAAACTAATGCGTTTAGAATGTGCTGTCCTATGTAATTTAAATTGAACATGAAATATCTAAATATAAGAGAAATGTATGTAAATACAACAATGGAGTTAATCAAGAATGAATAAACAATTACAATTGATGAATGTCATTGTTTGTTTTCAATATGAATAAATGATGGTATAATAAACAAATATTTCAATAAAGGTGGGTCAATTAATAATACCTAGCGTTGCCAACTATTCGTGTTTAAAATCGTTTGAATTTTATAGCAAATTCTTTAATTCGAAAAGAAAACTAGTTAAAAGTTATTTTGAATTTCTGACTAAAAACATGCATTGCATAGAAATTCTTGCCCTGATAATGATAAAGTACATATGTATACGATGTTTAGAGTTGAAATTTTAACAAAATATTTTTTGTTAGATATTGAAAATGGGCAATATTTGTCTACGATTTTATCTTGCGCTCATATAAGGTTCCCTTTAGAAAACTGGCTTAATATTTTTAAGAAACATCGGTCAAGAATCGGTCCTACCTCCCATATAAAGATTTCAGCAGAAAAATACTTTAACGTATATAACTCGCGTAAAAATACCAGTATGGAAACTACATAACAGGTTTTTTTAGGAACTATCTTTTTTTACTTATTGCAAGCATTTAAAAAAAAAACCTAGAATCACTTCTAAAACAAGAGGCATTCTACTTTTAACATTGCAAAATATACATTTTTATAAGTTACAAAAAGTAGTAGAAGTCTTGTTTAAATTATAACAGATTTTTTAATTGTTATTTCTTTGTTCAACAATAATAATAATGAAATATGAGCAAAAAGTAACATTAACATTTTATTCGAATATTCGAGAAAAATTGTTCGAATTATTCTTAATTCAAAATTTGAAATTTTTTATTCGATCGAAGAAGAACAAAAAATTTTCCTCGATTAATCGAATAATTTTTATTCGAATGACAACCTTAGTAATAAAACCGTTATTTCTGTTAGTTATTGCAGTTTTATTTTCATGTAAGTGTTAAAAAAGGGCATAACTGTGTTTAATAAAAACATTATTCATACTTATTACTTTCGTTAATATTTGTCCTGTGAATTGTTAGTTCACAAATTAATTAACAGCCCAATTTAAATTTATAAAGTTATCATTTTATTAATTACTACATAATAGTTTAATATGCAAGCTGACAATGAAATTATACACCCTTTGTAATTGTAAAAATATTTGCTTACATTTTCTGTCATAAATTTGTATTATTCTACACGTGTTTTTTATCAAATCAGTTTGTTTGATACAGAGCTTTATGATCCATTTCTATTGATGTACCAACATCAACTGTTTATAAATATTTCGTTTATTGGCAGTTTGAAGATACAATTTACTTGAATTTTATATAATAGTAGATTTCTATCTTATATTGTTTATAATTTCACTCATTGCAGTTTGAGCTCTGCGTTTATTGCGCATAATCAAATATTTTGTGATTTTATGAATGAAAATGTACATTTATGTTTGTGTAACTTTGACTTGTTAACATTTAGAAGGAAATTATGTGACTGAAATCATATTACCAACATTAAAGTTTACAGTTTTGTAGTTTTTTAGAATTTTACAAATTTGTTTTAATTGTATGTTTGTTTATTTTTTCTTATTTGTGTTCATCAGAGCGTATACTCATTGAAATTTTGTGTATTTATATTTATATCACTCATACGACCCGTATACTATAAACTATTTGCTTACTTAAGCCACATGTTTGTATGCATACACGATTGTTAGATCTACCAACGTTGTTAGATATGTCAATTAGACATGTTAGTAACAGATGAATTGTCAGTTTAGACGATTGCAAGAAAACCTTACAATTACATTGCCAAATAATTGTGAGACCATCAATTTATCTACCAAGTAAAATTGTCAGTTTACACCATTAGCAGGTTGTTGTATGGCAAATGTTGCCGGATCTTATTTTATGTGTATAGGTTCTTTTAACGCAGCATGTTACCAATAGCAAACATTTATCTGCCAATGAATCCATAAATGCAATACATTCGCACATCTGACTATAATAATTGTCAGACAATTATATGGTAATAGTGACGTAATGCGTGTACACACTTGTTATATACCTGATCCTATGGTGTAACCTGATGAGAGCAAGACTAGAAATCTCCTCAAAATAAGCAAGACTGAGTTGAGAGTGATATGATTCAGGAAACAAGCTTTCCTACGAACATTGATTGTAAAATTCTTAGGTATTACGTTCATGTAACTGAGCATAGAAATATAATACAATTTCAGTATTAAATATATTTTATTATATAATTTTAGGTATCTTCTTACATAAAAAGGTAAAAATATATTTAAAGACAAATAAAATTTCAAAAGTGACGTGTAATTAATATGTAAAAGATATGAACAACCTATATAAACCTAAGGTGATACAATATCAAATAAAATATTAAAGTAAAAAATGTGATGTACTTTACAAATTAGAGACTCAGCAAAATCCAAATCCTTTCTAATTGCAGGCAACACATACATGTGCACAACATTTTGTATCTTATGTATATTAAGACCTGTATATTTGTCTTCTAATGTGAAACATTTTAATTAGAATGATAAAGAAATAAACTACTATAAAAGGATATAAATAGATAATGAAAAATATACAGGTGTTGGCAGATACGTATTTCTAGAAGTAAATTACCAGCCTTTGGAGTTTTTCTCATTAACTTTCTTTAAATTAGATAAAATAAATATACATCACATGCATTATAAACCGGGCAAGGTTTGCAAATGCATGTTTGTAGTCAGTAACTCAAATTAACTTACAACATGTTTTCTTTTCAAATTAAAATATTTGCTACAAAATGGCATCGATTTGTTGTTGCATATTTTGTTATAAATGCTGATAATTGTAACGTCCAAAATATTGGTCCTTAAAGTTTCGGTTCAGTATCAATTTCTCAGTCAGTCCGTCTGTGTGTCCATATAAAACGATAACTTTAATGAAATTTGGTTCTTATATCTCTCTCACGTCCATAATTCACTTAAAAACATTAAAAAACGATAAAATTCTGAAGAAATATAATTTATACAAAAATACATTCATTCACCAAATTTTATAAGAATTGCTATCAAGCTTTAAACTTTCAGAAATCAAATATGTTTTATTTAAAGTTATTTCTTAGTCTTTATATTTGTCAGACACTTATGATCTGAATATCTATTAAAATATTCCTTAATAAAGAAATATTTTTGGTGCATATTTTTCTCATTTTTAGTGCATATTTTTCCATTTTATAGTGCGTATTATAAGCGCATATTTTTAATTTTTTAGTGCATTAAAATCCTTGCCCTGATTATAAACATTAATACAAATGCATTAATAATTATGAATCAAAATGAGTTTTGCGTAAATTTTTAATACTTACAGCATTATTGGTGGTAACATGGAAAATCTGAAGGCGATGGATGATATTAGAGAAAAAAAATATATGTTGTTTTATAGCCTTAAAGATTTTTGATCTTATACTGAATCCCCATACTGAGACAGACTAATGTATTTCAGAATTATTGTTTCACAAGATTAAATTTGTTCGATTACTAAAACTTTTTGGATTTATATGGATGTATATAAAGCAGATTATCTTCAAGATATTAATACACTTACTATCAAGAATCACTGCAAACTTTTGTAATAGTTTTCAAAGTGATGACTAGGATGAAACTTTAAATCATCTTCAATGCAATTGCCACACGGAGTTACAAACATATGTATATGTAGCCAGTATTAATACAGATTGTGGTTTATGATATTAAAAGGAAATACGTAGATTTTTCGTTTCATTTTATTTATGTAAACAACTAGTATTTTCTTACAGAATTAGAATTTTTGCATGCGTTATTATCATCAGCCTCCTCTTGCACCAGGGATATTTGCTATATGTTTGCAAAAATGCACTCATATATGACATAGATTTTTTTTGAAAATCCCAAATGGTTTCCTATCGATTTCTTTGTTCTAGCATCGAATTCAATTTGTAATTTGTAACATTAGTCAAAAGGTATGTTTGTACAGTGGTGAATGTTCAACTTATTTATCTTTAAATTTATTTCCAGTAATTTTAAGACTTCCCAGCATATCTGCACTGAAAGTTTCATTTGTGACCAAATATCCTTTTATACTTATATTTATAGGTGAACCATAAAATATTTATTTAAAATTACATCAGGCGATTTTGCTGATAAAAATTTCATAAAATTTATTGGTGTATTTTTGTTTTTTGTTGTGCTGCAGTGTTAATGTGTGTTGTTAAGCATTACTGCTATGATTTTGAAAAGCTGCAGTGATTTATTTGTGTTTGTTTTTTATCTTGTTGGTAATGTGTAAAATATATGTATATATGTTTGTATGCGTTTGTTGTATCAATTTTACACAAAAACCAGTTGCCGAACTTGTAGGTAAATACATAACAATTAGTTATAGCAAGGCATATGACTTTACCCTACACTACTATAATTGAAAGGGTATTAAGGATTTACCTTTATCCTGAGGACCAATATTATTGCAATCGAACATTAACTTTTACTCAATAAATTGATTTAAAATTAATATTAAATATTTTAATAACTCTATTTAAATTGGCACATCTAAGCTTTATTTAAGCCGTAACAGAAATGATCATGCCTTATTTGTCTTTATTATTTTAACCTTCGAGTCATTTTCTGAAGGGGAGTTTGTGTGGGGGTTAGGGTCAAATGAGGCCCGATCATTACAAAAATCAGTAGTGTTTTTGAAAATTATATAAAACTAAGTTATATAAAACCAGAAAGTGATTCTGAGCCGATTGGAATACTTAAAAGTGGGTGTAGGACCAATATTTTTGGGTGTTACAAACAACAACACAAACGCATAAAACCCTCCCCACTAAAGTGGTGTAGGGTGTAAAAAGATGTTAAGGATTATTTTCTTACTGGTATAACTCTCTATTTAAGATAAAAACAGACAAAGGGCTTAAAATCACAATAATTTAAAATTATTCTTCATTCAATGTTGGTTCTCTGGTGATTTTTTCTTGGTGCTATAAACTTATATATATTCTCTATCATCTATCTTTACAGTGGAGTTTATATAAATTTAACATATTTAGAACCTCTGTTATATTTGTTCTAAGTAAATAAAAATGTTTTATGTCTGCTATTGAAATTATATACAGGTGTTTATTTGCTAGCTTGTCGCTTTTATCAAGAGTTTTACTTGTTATATGATTAAATTTTTAACTTTAAAAGGATTTACATTTTAAAAAGACACAATCATTAAACAGAACATGAAATAGAACAAACGGAGTAGACAAACACAAGTAAAAATTTACTGGTTTTAAAAGTTTGTGTGGTTTGTATGTGTGTTAGCAATTTGCTCCATCCTAGTTACACATGTATACAACATTTTTCATAACCGCAGGAGTTTAAGTAGGATTAGTTTTATTATTATTTTAATTGAATAATTTTTAAAACCATAAGAACACTACTCAAGTTGTTTAAATTTCAAATGTCCTCTAAAGTTATAATATTTATAAATTTTCATTTCTTGAATCTACTTTACAAGTATTTAACACTAGTCATTTCCTTGCGTTTAGTTTAACTTAAAAGCGAGTTGTCTAAAAATTAATATTATTCAAATTTTACATTTTGTAATTTTCCTTTTTTATGCTTAATTCACCTCTTCACTTCTCTTCAAAGAAATTCTAAAATTAAACATATATTCCACAAGGATTTATTTAGTGTTTTTGAGCAACGAATCCCTAGTGTGGTATTCAATTTTTTTATACTTTTTGTACAAAACATATAAAAAAGAATTTAAAAGCAACGCCAGGCGTAAAGATCCAGTCAAATATTTTTTGAGAATAACGAGTTGAATTGGATTGTATAACTTTTTTGTTTATCTATATATATAAAATTCTAACGTTACTGACTGACTGACTGACTGACTGACTGACTGATTGACTGATTCATCATCGCACAGCCTAAACGGTTAAAGCTAAAGAG